>NC_140994.1:27772934-28281227 GCF_052327205.1 Somniosus microcephalus
CCAGTCATGCCATCTCCAAACTAGGCCATAATTCCTTACACAGATCCTTTGAAATCTGCCTTTCTTTGTAAATTGCTGTAAACTTTACAACAGATCTCTCTTGCTTTGGCTTGTAGAATCCTAACGACCTAATCTAAACCATGTTTGAGTCTGTATCACACAGAATAAATTGATAATACACAGATAATACAGTGCTGCCTTCTGTATTCGTCTTTTTTATTGTTTCTCACTGGCTGTTCTGAGCTTTCTGCCTAGTCACACCCAATGTATGCCTGTGGTTTCTACACTTCTTCCTTTACTTTAAGCCTCTGTGCTAATTATCTCATGATGCCCTTTACTTATACCATGCTGTTAACCAATTATATTATACACTGTCCTACACTCAGCATGTTGCCAACCTTGCACCTGAACCTGGGCCTCATCTCTTAAGCACTTTTACACTACAGATAACTAGAGTGCTTGCTTCGCACCCAAGCTATAGTATGAAAGCGGGCTTAATCTGGAGTTGGAGCCTGACCTGACCAGAGATGAGGAGAGTGAGACTCCCTGGAGGCGAGTCATCAACAACAACAACTTGTATTTATATAGCACCTTTAAGGTAATAGAACGTCCCAAGACGCTTCACAGGAGTATTATCAGACAAAAATTTGACACCAACCGAGCCACATTAGGAGAAATGAGGGCAGATGACCAAAAGCTTGGTCAAAGAGGTAGGTTTTACGGAGCATCTCAAAGGAGGAAAGAGGTAGAGAGGTGGAGTGGTTTAGGCAGGGCATTCCAGAACTTAGGGCTGAGGCAACAGAAGGCACAGCCACCGATGGTTGAGCGATTATAATCAGGGATCCTCAAGAGGACCGAATTAGAGGAGCGCAGATATCTCGGGGTGGGGGTGGGCGGGGCTGAAGGAGATTAGAGATAGGGAGGGGAGTCTCTCTCCGCTTCACTGTTTAGTCAGGTTGGGTTCTAATTTCAGATTTACACTACGTAAGTTTGATGTCAGTGGAAAGTAGATATTACTTTGCACTGCAACTAAACTTGTGTAAATTGTATATAGTCTAGACAGAAGGTGGTTAAACAGGCCCTCATGAGGATATGTTAAATGGGATAGACACAATAAATCAGACCTAAGCTAGGAATGTAAGACCAGAGGACATAGATTTAAATTAGTGAAAAGTAAAGTCGTTATAAGTAAGGACTTCTTTATTGAAATTGTGATTAAAGGATTGGCATAATCTGCCAGACAGGATTGTGGAGCCAAGAATATTAAATATGTTCAAAATAATGGGCAAGTTGGGGTATGTGGGTGCCTGAGAGGGATGGGCTTGATGGCCTTTTTTCATCCTTGTTGTTTCTTGTGCTTTTACATGATCTAAATATCAGACAAAGCCACCTCAAAATTAGAATGTCAGCAAGGACCTTGCTGCAGTCAATTCCCATTCATTAAAAAAAAAAATTACTGTACCTATCACTATTCAAAGGAAATCTCTCATACAACAATACTCTGCTTTTAAAATGGTTTTACTTGTGCATTCACCTCTTATCCGAACATCAGTAAACACAGTATACCATTTCAAGTTTAGTTCAACAGGGGAAATGTTCTTTTGTCTTAATGCTATGTCCTCTCCCCCTTATTATTAAGTGATTTAACCAAAAAGCAGTCTTTCATGTGTTTCACAATATTTGCAGTTCTTCGAAATCCTGATTGATTTTAAGTTATGTTTTAACTCTGTGTTTGTAAATGCTCCACAATTTAATTATGAAAACAGGAATACAGATTTCTGTCTGCGTTTTAGACGCGGCATATTCCCTCTTGGGCCTTCCCATTGTGTTCCCCCTGATAATAAACATGAGTCAGCTCCCTGGTTTTCCCTCCTAACTCCTGCCAGATGGTGCATCCCACAGCGATGGCAGCATGGGAAACCTCCACTCCAGTCAAAGTGGGTGAGGCAAGAATGAAAATAGCCCAGGCTGAGAAAATCAGGTGCTCTGAGGCCGAGTCAGGAGGATTTATTTTTTGAAATACTTCCTGTATTACTTGGGCGCTGTGAGCCGAATCTGGTTCTCGTTACCCCACCCCCACCCACCACCAAACACTGAATTGAGTCGGCCCAACTTCATTTCATGTTGAATGATGAGCAGTTTTTTTTTAATGTCGGTAGAGTTTGAGAAATCTGGAAACTGAGCATACACCAGCGGTTTATTAAGTTATTCCCAATTGCATTATTTGTGATGAAGTCACTAACCGTCTGATTCTACCACTAAAGGTCTGTCAACAAGAGCTATTGAATTATATTATTTAAACGAGTGCTTCTGCTTCCCCTACTCGAACTGCAGTTTGAATCTGGCTGGGTTGAGCAGGCTGCAGTTGTGACGTTCCTGCCTCTGTTGTCCGGGAATAGAGCAGTGACAGATGTGAGACTCGCTATGACATCTGTCTCCACAGCTAACCTGGAGGGAGGGAAAGCCATCCAGAGTGATGGGAATAATGGTCCCTGTTGAAAATGAATAATTGCTCCTTCAGTAAATAATAATCTAATTCTCTCCATTAATTCTATTAACCTTCAATTCACCTACGTGACCAGAGCACTGCAGTGATCCATTTTAATTAAACCAGATTGACTTTAAAGTTGCAAAATACAATGCATTGTTCATTTTGGGGCTCGTTGCATAGTATAGTACATGCAGAAAATGGCTTGATGTTTATGTATAGTATGTCGGGTAGCAGTGTTATCCTTGAGTGAGGTCACGGGTTCAAGTCCCACTCCAGGACTTGAGTACATAAAGTAGGCTGACGCACCTAGTACCGTACTGAGGGAGTCCTCCATTGTTGAGAGCACTGTCCTCCAGGAGTGGTGTTAAACTGAGTCTCTATCTGGTCAGTTGAATGCTAAAGATCCCATGGCACTATGCAGAGTACAGCAGGGAGTTGTTCAGGTGTCCCAGCCAGCATTTCTTCTTCAACAAAGACCACTCAAAATGAGATAAACAGGTCATTCATCTCATTGATATTTGTGGGAGCTATCTGCGCATAAAATGGCTGATCCACTCACCTATACAGCATGTCAAAGTAATTCATTGTATATGAAACACTTTGGCATGTCCTGAGACGCATGATGAAGCACTAAATGCAAGTTTATCTTTCTTGAATGTCCTATGTGCAATATATCCACTAGAGGGCATCTACACGCAGTAAAGTTTTCTTCGGATGTACTCGAAAGGGCCACAAGAGGACATCAGAAAACACAAATCCAGTCGTCGAGCAATAAAGCAGAAGCTCTCCGTATATATTTTTTTAAAGTCTGGCTGTTTTCCTTCTTGGTTATCTTTTGTCCTATTTCCGTGCTGCGTTCTGTTCCTTTATCTTTTTACTGATTGAATTTATTTTGCTTGCTTCCCCTCTTTCCCTCTCGACATTTGTTTCCATTTATCTGGTTAGTATGATTGACTTCTTCCCTAATGCTTATTTTTTCTGTAAGTTAATTACATAACATCACATAGAATATAAACCGCACAGAAACCGGCCATTCAACCCAACCAGTCTGTGCTGGTGTTTATCCGCCACACGAGTCTCCTCCCATTCCATCGACCTTTCAATATATCTTTCTATTCCCTTTTCTCTCATGTACTCGTCTAGTTTCCTTTTGAAAGCATCTAAGCTATTTGCCTCAACCACTTCCTGTAGTAGCAAGTTCCACATTCTAACCACTCTGAGTGAAGTAATTTCTCACCATTTCTATTTATTAGGAACTATTTTGTATTCATGGCCCCCAGTTTTGGATTCTCCCACAAGTGGAAACATTCTCTCCACATCTACCTTGTCCAACCCATTCATAATTTTAAAGACCTCTATCAGGTCACCTCTAAGTCTTCTTAGCCCAACCAGTTCAATCTTTCCCGATAGCTGTAATTTCTCAGTCTGGTATCGTCCTTGTAAATCTTTTTAGCACTTTCTCCAGTGCTTCTATATCCTTTTTATAGTATGCAGACCAGAACTGTGCACAGTGCTCTATGTGCGGCCTGCCCAGGGTCCTATACAAGTTTAACGTACTTTTGAATTCTATACCCCTAGAAATAAATCCCAGAGCTTTGAGCATTTTTAATTGCTTTGCTGACCAATGATGCTGTTTTTAATGATTGGCTCACCTGTATCCCTAGATCCCTTTCCTCTTCTGCCACATTCAGTTTCTTATTTTCTAAGGTGTAGGTAATGTTTCTATTTTTCCTACCAAAGTGCATCACTTCACATTTATCTATGTTAAAGTTCATTTGCCACTTAACTGCCCAGTCTGCAAGTTTTCTAATGTCATCATGTATTCTGTTGCATTTTTCCTCAGTGTTAGTTATACCCCCCTAGTTTGTTGTCACCTGCAAATGTTGATGTGTTGTCCTGTTCATTCATCTGATGATACTATTACTTTATTCTCTTTCTGCAGTTTTCCTGATGTCGCAAAGTAACGCCCAAGGTTATATAGTGAAGGTTTCAGGTTTCCATTTCTCCACAGTGCTCAGGGAGGAAGGACACAGTCTTTTTCTGGGTCTGTGTGTAAACAGTTGTTTTTGAAATTACTTCTCAATTATGTGACTACTTATCTGTGCAGCGTGAGCAGGTAAAGTGCAGGTTAATAGCACTTTCCAGCCATTTCACATCTTTTTCCAGAGCTGTGATTCGCAAGAAGGTGCAAGGAGCTGGGCAAATATTATGAATTGTGCCCTGAAAACAATCAAATTATCCTTTCCCCCCCCCCCCGCCCTGCAAAAGTTGCAGTTATCCTTCTCCCTCTATCTACTGCATTTGCTGTTCTTAGAATGATTTGGTTTAAATCATGTACTGATATCGGGGACTAATACAAAAGCAAAATACTGCGGATGCTGGAAATCTGAACTAAAAACAGAAAATGCTGGAAAGACTCAGCAGGTCAGGCAGCATCCGTGGAAAGAGAAACAGAGTTAACATTTCAGGTCGATGACCCTTCGTCAGAACTGGAAAAAGTTAGCGATGTAACAAATTTTAAGCAAGTGCAGGGGCGAGGAAAGGGGGGAGGGAAGGTCTGTGATTGGATGGAAGGCGGGAGAGATTAAAAGACAAAAGGGATGATTGTGCAAAGCAAAAAGAGATGGTAATGGGACAAGTAAAGAAACAAAAGATGAGTCTAGAAGAGGTGTAAATGGGAATGGCAGAATCATCAACAGCTGCGATGTGGAAAAAATAGGGGCAGAGGTTATGGTCTGAAATTGTTGAATTCAGTGATGAGTCCAGAAGGCTGTAAAGTGCCTAATCGAAAGATGAGGTGCTGTTCCTCGAGCTTACCTTGAGCTTCGTTGGAGCATTGTCAGAGGCCGAGGACCAAGAGGGAGTGGAGCGGAGAATTAAAGTGACAAGCGACCGGAAGCTCAGGGTCACACTTACGGACTGAACGGAGGTGTTCTGCAAAGCGGTCACCCAATCTGCGTTTGGTCCCCCCAATGTAGAGGAGACCACATCGTGAGCAGCGAATACAGTATTTTTTTTTTGTTCGTTCCTGGGATGTGGGCGTCACTGGCAAGGCCAGCATTTCTTGCCCATCCCTAATTGCCCTCGAGAAAGTGGTGGTGAGCTGCCACCTTGAACCTCCGCAGTCCGTGTGGTGAAGGTACTCCCAACAGTGCTGTTGGGGAGAGAGTTCCCGGATTTTAACCCAGCAACGATGAAGGAACGGCAATACATTTCTAAGTCAGGATGGTGTGTAACTTGGAGGGGAACTTGCAGGTGATGGTGTTCCCGTGCGCCTGCTGCCCTTGTCCGTCTAGGTGGTTGTGGTCGCAGGTTTGGGAGGTGCTGCCAAAGAAGCCTTGGCGAGTTGATAACTTGCAAGAAGTACAAGTAAATTGCTGTTTCACCTGGAAGGAGTGTTTGAGGCACTGGACAGTGGGAAGAGAGGCGGTAAAGGGGCAGGTGTTGCGTCTCCTGCGCTTGCACGGGAAAGTGCTGTGGGAAGGAGAGGGGGTAGAGCCAGCTTTTTTAAAATTCATTTATGGGATCTGGGCATCGCTGGCAAGGCCAGCATTTACTGCCCATCCCTAATTGCCCTTGAGAAGGTGGCGGTGAGCTGCCGCCTTGAACCGCTGCAGTCCGTGTGGTGAAGGTACTCCCACAGTGCTGTTAGGGAGGGAGTTCCAGGGCTTTGACCCAGTGACGATGAAGGAACTGCGATATACTTCTAAGTCAGGATGGATGGTGACTTGGAGGGGAACTTTGAGGTGGTGGTGTTCCCATGCGCCTGCTGCCCTTGTCCTTCTAGGTGGAAGAGGTCGCGGGATTGGGAGGTGCTGCCGAAGAAGCCTTGGCGAGTTGCTGCAGTGCATCTTGCAGATGGTACACACTGCAGTCACGGTACGCTGGTGGTGGAGAGAGTGAATGTTTAAGGTGATGGATGGGGTGCCAATCATGCGGGCTGCTTTGTCCTGGATGGTGTCGAGCTTCTTGAGTGTTGTTGGAGCTGCACTCATCCAGGCAAGTGGAGAGTATTCCATCACACTTCTTACTTGTGCCTTGTAGATGGTGGAAAGGCTTTGGGGAGTCAGGAGGTGAGACACACGCCGCAGAATACCTAGCCTCTGACCTCTTGTTGCCACAGTATTTGTGGTGGTCCAGTTAAGTTTTTGGTCAGGATGTTGATGGTGGGGGATTCGGCGATGGTAATGCCGTTGAGTGTCATGGGCGGTGGTTAGGCTCTCGCTTGTTGGAGATAGTCATTGCCTGGCACTTCTGTGGCACGAATGTTACTTGCTACTTATCAGCCCAAGCCTGAACGTCATCTAGGTCTTGTTGCATTCGGGCATGGACTGCTTCATTATCTGAGGAGTTGTGAATGGCGCTGAACACTGCAGTCATCAGCGAACATCCCCATTTCTGACCTCCTGTTGGAGGGAAGGTCATTGATGAAGCAGCTGAAGATGGTTGGGACTGGGACACTGCCCTGAGGAACTCTTACAATGATGTCCTGGGGCTGTGATGATTGACCTTCAACCACCTTCCTTTGTACTAGGTATAACTCCAGCCAGTGGAGCCCCCCACAATTCCCAGTGACTTCAGTTTTACTAGGGCTCCTGGATGCCACACTTGGTCAAATGCTGCCTTGATGCCAAGGGCAGTCACTCTCGCCTCACCTCTGGAATTCAGTTCCTTTGTCCATGTTTGGCTGTAATGAGGTCGGGAACCCAAACTGCATCAGTGAGCAGGTTATTGGTGAGTAAGTGCCGCTTGATGGCACTGTCGATGGCACCTTCCATCACTTTGCTGATGATTGAGAGGAGACTGATTGGGCGGTAATTGGCCGGGTTGGATTTGTCCTGCTTTTTGTGGACAGGACATACCTGGGCAGTTTTCCACATTGTCGGATAGATGCCAGTGTTGTAGCTGTACTGAAACAGCTTGGTTAGAGGCCCGGCTAGTTCTGGAGCACAAGCCGGGATGTTGTCGGGGCCCACAGCCTTTGCTGTATCCAGTGCGCTCAGCCGTTTCTTGATATCACGTGAATTGAATCGAATTGGCTGAAGACTGGCTTCTGTGATGGTGGGGACCTCGGGAGTAGGCCAATAGGGATCATCCACTCGGCACTTCTGGCTTTAGATGGTTGCAAACGCTTCAGCCTTGCCTTTTGCATTCATGTGCTGGGCTTCACCATCATTGAGGATGGGGATATTCATGGAGCCTCCTCCTCCCGTTAGTTGTTTAATGGTCCACCACCATTCACGATGTGGCAGGACTGCAGAGCTTTGATCTGATCCATTGATTGTGGGATCACTTAGCCCTGTCTATAGCATGCTGCTTCCGCTTTTTAGCATGCAAGTAGTCCTGTGTTGTAGTCTCCCCACATTGGCACCTCATTTTTAGGTACACCTGGTGTTGCTCTTGGCATGCTTTTCTACACTCCTTATTGAGCCAGGGTTTGTCCCCTGGCTTGATGGTAATGGTAGGGTGAGGGATATGCCAGGCCATGAGGTTACAGATTGTGGTAGAATACAATTCTGCTGCTGCTGAGGGTCCACAGTGCCTCATGGATGCCCAGTTTTGAGCTGCTAGATCTGTTCTGAATCTATCCTATTTAGCATGGTGGTAGTGCCACACAACACGATGGAGGGTGTTCTCAGTGTGAAGGCGTCTCGACAATGACTGTGGTAGTCACTGCTACCAAAGCTGTCATGGACAGATGCATCTGCGACAGGTAGATTGGCGAGGACGAGGTCAAATAGGTTTTTCCTTCGTCAGGGCTGTCGCCGGCCCAGGACTCGCATGTAGGCCAGACCAGGTAAGGACGGCAGATTTCCTTCCCGAAAGGTCATTAGTGAACCAGATGGGTTTTTACGACAATCCGATAGTTTCATGGTTACCATTACTGATACTAGCTTTTTAGTCCAGATTTATTTAATTAACTGAATTTAAATTCCCCAGCTGCTGTGGTGGGATTTGAACTAATCTCTGGATCATTAGTCTAGTGACATTACCACTACACTACCGTTCCACCTCCTTCCCAAGATCCAGAAACAGGACTGCCCTGGTAGACTCATCATTTCAGCCTGTTCTTGCCTCATGGAACTGATTTCTTCCTATATCGACTCTTATCTTTTCTCCCCTTGTCCAGTCTCTTCCCACCTACATCCGTGACTCTTCCGACGCCCTCCAACATTTTAACGGTTTCCAGTTTCCTGGCCCCAACCGTCTCCTTTTCACTGGACGTACAATCCCTCTACACCTCCAGCCACCACCAGGATGGCCTGAGGGCGCTCCGCTTCTTCCTTGAACAGAGGCCTGACCAGTCCCCATCCACCACCACCCTCCTCCGCCTGACTGAACTTGTTCTCACATTGAACAACTTCTCCTTTGACTCCACTCACTCCCTCCAAATTCAAGGTTTTGCTATGGGTACCTGCATGGGCCCTAGCTATGCTGGCCTTTTCATGGGACATGTGGAACATTCTTTGTTCCAGTCTTACTTGGGTCCCCTCCCTCACCTCTTTTTCCGCTACTCTGATGACTGTATCAGTGCTGTTTCCTGTTCTCGCCCTGAACTAGAAAATTTAATTCACTTTTTGTTTCCAATTTCCACCCTTCCCTCACCTTCACATGGTCCATCTCCGACTCTTCCCTTCCTCGACTTCTCTGTCTCCATTTCTGGGGATAGTCTATCGACAAACATCCACTATAAGCCCACTGACTCCCACAGCTACCTGGACGACACTTCCTCCCACCCTGCTTCCTGTAAGGACTCTATTCCATTTTCCCGGTTTCTCCGTCTCAGTCGTATCTGTTCTGACAATGCCACCTTCCATACTAGTGCTTCTGAAGAGTCTTTTTCCTCAACCGAGGATTCCCCTCTACCATATCCGTCCCATTTCCCGCACTTCTGCTCTCACCCCTTCCTCTCTCTCCCAGAACCACGATAGGATTCCCCTTGTCCTCACCTTTAGGAACATAGGAACATACAAACATAGGAACAGGAGTAGGTCATTGAGCCCCTCGAGCCTGTTCTGCCATTCAGTGGGATCATGGCTGATCTGAGGCCTAATTCAATATACCTGCCTTTGGCCCATATCTCTGAATACCTTTGGTTGACAAAAAGATCATCGGTCTCCGATTTAAAATGAACAATTGACCTAGCATCAATTGCCATTTGCGGAGTAGAGTTCCAAACTTCTACCACCCTTTGTGTGTAGAAGTGTTTCCTTATTTCACTCCTGAAAGGTCTGGCTCTAATTGTTAGACTATGCCCTCAGTCCTTTCACCCCACCAGTCTCCACATTCAACGGATCATCCTCCGCCATTTCCGCCACCTCCAGCATGATCCCACCACCAAACGCATCTTCCCCTCGCCTCCCCTTTCAGCACTCCGCAGGGACCGCTCCCTCTGCGACACCCTGGTCCACTCCTCAATCACCCCCAACACCCCCTCTCCTTCCCACGGCACCTTCCCATGCAAGCGCAGGAGATGCAACACATGCCCTTTTACCTCTTTCCTTCCCACTGTCCAGGGCCCCAAACACTCCTTTTCTGTTTTCATTACTGATATTGGGGACAGGGTTGAGGAGTTAAGGTGCCTGACAGTGTGAAGGAGTTGGAGCAACATGCACCAAATGGCAGGACAGAATCACTGAAGATCACAATGCGAGCACTTGTATCACTGCGAACGTTAATATCACTCTGTCACATTAGTAGACACTGTACTTCTAGTGATTGGGATTTTGAAAAATAGATTTAGAAGGGATGACTGAAAGCTTGGTCGAAAGGATGGATTTTGAGAAGGATTTTTAGAGGTGGAGACAGCAATGAAGAGGCATGTGGATTTAGGGAGAAATTGCAGAGAGTGGGCCTGAGGCAACTAATGGATCTGCTATAAAAGTTGGAGTGGCGTGAGTGGGAGATGTACATCAGACTGGAAGCACAGGATTGGAGTCTAGAAGATGTATGGCTGGAAAAGGATTCAGGGATGGGTCGTGCCAAGGCCATAGAGGTATTTCAAGATGTCTATCATAAATTCACTGCATTGGGGGACAAGGGCGCCTTTGTAAGTCAGTGAAGTCAGGGGTAATAGGCAAATGTGTCTTCGTGAAGGACAGGTTACAAGCAGCTGAGATTTGAGCAAGTTAGAGTACGGAGGATGAGAGGTTGGCAAGAAGGGCAGTGCCGAAATCAAATCTAGAGATGACCAAAAGTTGGATACATATGGAAGCTGACACCACACCTGTGAATAATGTCATGAAGGGGCAGCATGTAGACGAGGAGACAAGTCAAGGATGGATCCTTGGGAGACTCCAGAGTGATAGTTCAGTGGTGAGAAGGAAAGCTTTTCTTGGCCATGCACTGGTTACGCTCAAGCAGGTAGAAGTGGAGGGCAGTTTGCAGGGAGCCGGACAATAGGGGGAGTCGATGGGAGATGTTCAGAGGTTGAGGGCAAGGATGTAAAACGCACTGCAGTTACATTTACAGAAAATGTCATTTGTGCCTTTGGCAATCTCTGTGCAGTGAAAGGATTAGCATAGGAAGTTTTGGGAGAGAGGGGTATGGAATCTGAGAGAGCAAAGAAAAGTTGGAAATGGGCTGGTATTGGAAAGGATAGAAAGGTGTTGAGTGTATCCACTTTTGAAAGTGGGGAGGCGATGATGACGATGTTTGAAATGGTGAGGAATGGTGTCGGAGCAAAGAGTGTAATTTTCAGTGTTCACACGGAGGTAGGAAATTAGGAAAGCAAAGAGAGGGCATGAAAAAATATTGGCAAGGAAAATCAAAAGATGTTTTATAAATACATTAAGAGCAAGAGGATAACTAAAGCAAGAGTAGGGTCTATTAGGAACCATAAAGGTAACCTGTGTGTGGAAGCGGAAGACATGGGTATGGTTCTTAATGAATACTTTGCGTCTGTTTTCACAAAAGAGAGGGACGATGCAGACATTGTAATCGGGGAGGAGGGGTGTGAAATATTAGATGAAATAAACATAGTGAAAGAGGAAGTATTAAGGGGTTTAGCAGCTTTAAAAGTGGATAAATCCCCAGGCCCGGATGAAATGTATCCCAGACTGTTAAGAGAAGTAAGAGAGGAAATAGCAGAGGCTCTGACCATCATTTTCCAATCCTCTCTGGCTACAGGTGTGGTGCCAGAGGACTGCGAACGTGGTACCGTTTAAAAAGGGAGAAAGGGATAGATCGAGTAATTACAGGCCAGTCAGTCTAACCTCGGTGGTGGGAAAATTATTGGACAAAATTCTGAGGGACAGGATAAATCTTCATTTAGAAAGACACGGATTAATCAGGGACAGTCAACATGGATTTGTCAAGGGAAGGTCGTGTCTGACTAACTTGATTTGAATTTTTTGAGGAGGTAACAAGGAGGGTCAATGAGGGTAGTGCATTTTTTGAGGAGGTAACGAGGAGGGTCCATGAGGGTAGTGCGTTTGATGTAGTCTGTGAATTTTAGCAAGGCTTTTGATAAGGTCCCGCATGGCAGACTGGTCACGAAAGTAAAAGCCCATGGGATCCAAGGCAAAGTGGCAAGTTGGATCCAAAATTGGCTCAGAGGCAGAAAACAAAGGGTCATGGTTGAAGGGTGTTTTTGTGACTGGAAGGCTGTTTCCATTGGGGTTCCGCAGGGCTCAGTACTGGGTACTCTGCTTTTTGTGGACTTGAATGTAGGAAGTATGATTAAGAAGTTTGCAGATGATACAAAAATTGGCCGTGTGGTTGATGATGAAGGCAGCGGCTGCAGACTGCAGGAAGATATCAATGGACTGGTCAGGTGGGCAAATGGAATTCAATCTGGCGAAGTGTGAGATAATGCATTTGGGGAGGGCTGACAAGGCAAGGGAATATACAATAAATGGTAGGACACTGAGAAGTGCAGAAGATCAGAGGGACCTTGGAGTGCATGTCCACAGATCCCTGAAGGTAGCAGGACAGGTAGATAAGGCGATTAAGAAGGCATACGGGATACTTGCCTTTATTGGCCGAAGCATAGAATATAAGAGCAGGGAGGTTATGCTTGAACTGTATAAAACACTAGTTAGGCTGCGGCTAGAATACTGCGTGCAGTTCTGGTCACCACATTACAGGAAGGATGTGATTGCACTGGAGGGGGTAGCAGAGGAGATTTATGAGAATGTTGCCTGAGCTGGGGAATTTTAGCTATGAGGAAAGTTTGGATAGGCTGTGGCTGTTTTCTTTGGAACAGAGGAGGCTGAGGGGAGACCTTATTGAGGTGTATAAAGTTATGAGGGGCCTAGATAGAGTGGATAGGAAGGAACTATTTCCCTTAGTAGAGGGGTCAATAACCAGGGGGCATAGATTTTAAGTAATTGGTCGGAGGTTTAGAGGGGAGTTGAGAAATCTTTTTCACCCAGAGGGTGGTGGGGGTCTGGAACTCACTGCCTGAAAGGGTGGTAGAGGCAGAGACCCTCATCACATTTAAAAAGTACTTGGATATGCACTTGAAGTGCCGAAACCTGCAAGGCTACAGACCAAGAGCTGGAAAGTGGGATTAGGGTGGAGAGCTCTTTGTCGGCCGGCGCGGACAAGATGGGCCGAATGGCCTCCTTCTGTGCTGTAAATTTCTATGATTCTACAAACATACGGTCAGGAAGGTCACTGAGTGGGGTCAGGGTTAAGAGCGACAGATGGATTTCATGGAAGAGTTGAACTTGCAGAGGGTTGGGAGAGAAACCTCCGAGTGATAGACAATCGAAGGTTGATGAGCAAGCTGGAGAATACCAATGGAGGTTCTGAGTAAGGCCATGGGCTTATTTAAGATCAGCACAAGCCTGGAATGGCAGCCAAAGAGAAGGTAGGCTAAGGAGCAATGTTGAGTGAGTGGAGTGATCAAGAGAGGCATGGTACTGGAGAAGAGAGGTAAAAGGAGGCATGGCTGAATGAGATAAAGAGGATGAGAGAGTAGAGCCCAGAAATGACAGAAACAGAGAAGTGGTAATTGGAGGCTCGGATCAAGAGCGACAGCCCATATGCAGATCCAAAAGGGGCCTTTGGATTACACAGGCAGATAGCGGCGAGGCAGGGAACCTGACTTTTGCAGCCCTCTCTAGCTTTATATCCCCATCTGCCCTCTCTGGCCCCTGGTTCTGGTCTCCAGCATGTCTCCCCTCCCACTTTTGTCGTCCGAGCCTTCAGCTAAGTCTACTCTCTTACAACTCCCTCCTGAAACCCATCCACCACTCTAACTATCTTTAAAGTCTTTAAAAAGTACTTGGATATGCACTTGAAGTGCCATAACCTACAAGGCTACGGACCAAGTGCCATAGCCTTATAGGTTACAGCACTTCAAGTACTTTTTAAATGTGATGAGGGTCTCTGCCTCTACCACCCTTTTAGGCAGTGCGTTCCAGACCCCCATCTCTATCTTTAAAGTCTTCTCACAACCCATCTCTTTGACCAAGCTTTCGGTCACCTCTCCCAGCCCTCCTGCAAAGGTTCAGTGTCTGCTCCTTTACTTCTCTGTAAAGCACCTTGGGGATGTCTTTGTACATTCAAGACAATGGCCCAGAAATTCGGGTCGGGGGCTTCCCGCGGGTGTAAGCCCCCGACCTGCACTTACCTTGCGCGCCGGTCGTTGAGCTGTAGGGCCCCGTGGAATTCCGATCCGGGGTCTGGCCCAGCTGCCGGCGCGCAGTGCTTGCGTGCCCCAGGGGCGCAGTTAGTTCGATGCGTCCCCTGGGATCACGTGGGCCATGGGCAGCCAATCGGAGGAGGGAAAAGCCCATTCATAAGTCTTGACAGGAAGAGCTGTCAAGACTTATAAATACTACGGCCCCAAAATAGCAGTAAACCTTCAAATAATTTTTTTTTTTAAAAACATCACATTTTTAAAATAAACTATAAATTACATTAAATAACTATTTTAAACAATAATTTAAATTTTTGAGAATTTTTTAAAAATATTCTAACAGCTAAAAATAAACTTACCTTGCTTTAAAGTATTTAAAAATAATAAACCTGTGGAAAAAATGTTTTAATTTTAATTAATTGACCACTTACCTTGTAAAAAGCAGGCCTTATGCCTGCTTTTTAAATTTCTAAATTCTAAAGACTTACCCTCACGGAAAAACCTGTTTTTAAAAAAAAAAACTAAAAAAAACCCCCCAAAAAAACCGTAAGTTCAAAGCGTACGCGCAGACTCCACTGCGCACGCGTTCGACCTCTGAACCCCTTCGTTCAGAGGAACGGAAGTGCCGGTTTCCCGCGCATGCACGAAACCGGCACTTCCATCGGACTCACCCATGGAGACCCGAATTTCTGGGCCAATATTATGACAAGTTGCTTGAAGCTTTCTTCCAGTACAGTGTGCTGCAGTTTGGTGGTTGCTCACTAGAGGGCATCAGAGACTTGCATTCCAGAGACTGACCTCTTCCAGTGAGGTTGGAACAGGATTCATATCTAGTGAATAAGGACATCTAAAGTGACCTTTTCTTACCCCAAGGCATCTGTGTACATCATTGTCAATCTTTTATTTAAGCAGTGTCAGGCTTGAGGAATAGTACACGTTTACCAGTTTTTGCCCAGTGATAGATCAGATACTTTCGGTGTCGAATTAATGAGACACGGTCATACGGGGAGATACCTCTCTGCCTAAGGTTACAGCCCATCAGTTCAGCGAATACTATCCAGTAAAGTGAAGCTCGGCCATATTAGGGGCTACGTTTGTTTAATTTATTATTTTTGATGCTGCGAGGAGCAATAAGAATTCAATTGAATTTCACTGAAATCTGTGTATTTTGTTCAGCCCTGAATTGCATGTAATGAACTGGCTGTCACGTTTCCTATGTTACAACAGTGACTGTGGGCTGGATTTTCATTGAGGAGGCAGGACTACAACTTTTGGGGTTGTAGTCCCGCCTCCATCGAGTTGTGGCCAGCCCACGCGATTTTCACTTGATTGACCTTGTTGAGCCTGCCCAGTGGGCTCAGCAGGCCAATTAAGGGCCACTCGGCAACAGGTGATGTCACAGACTGAAATTTCATCTGTCAAGAGCTTTTGACAGATGAAATATCAGCGTTTGACAGCTGTTTGAAGCTGTCAAATACTGACAATCTGTACCCCAAGTTAATTCCTTCCTCTCAGGCTGAATTAGAGAATTCTCCAGAACAGAAAGCTGAATGCTGCAACTTTTGACAGTTCGCGGCCATTCTGCTTTCTGTGCCGGTGAGATGAGGGATTCCTGAGACCTGAAGGAAGGAAGGCTGTAAAGGTAAGTAAAACTTCTTTAAACACTTTACACACACCAAACACACTTACCTCTCCACTCATGCACCCATCACTCACCTGAACACCGGACATCTCGAACCTCCAAGTCCTTCAGCCCGACGGCCTGCCTCGCTAACTTGGCGTGGTTTGGAGCTGTTTGGAATCCCACACTTCAACAATAAAAATAGGGATTAGGCTAAAAACTGCCTGTTAACTTTACTGTAATTGACACTAATCCCCTTCCCGCCTCGGGGAGGCGGGTCCAAGTGCGGGTCGGGTATACACCTCCTTTGAAACTGGCATGGAGGCGGGTTGAGGGCGGGATGGGTTCGTGCCGCCCCCCCCCCCCCCCGATTTTGAGATTTTAACCCCGCACGTGCCTCCAAGCCCGCCTCCACGGCCCAATGAAAATCCTGCCCTGTATTTCTAAAAGTACTTCATTGGCTGTGAAGTGCTTTGGGACGTCCTGAGGTCGTGAAAAGCGCTATATAAATGCAAGTCTTTCCTCCTTTTAGTGCACGATCTATTTACCATTTCTTGTACCGGACGGAATCAAACAGTAACTCCCAACAGTGCAGGAAATGAAAGCCAATGTAAAAGAAGCTTTGAGAGATCAACAATAATTAAGTATTATGCATATATTGTGGACTATCTGAGCCTTTTAAAGTAATAATCACGTTACTCTTTTCTTTAGGTTGTTTATCCTGGGATTGTACGACCGAACTGAACACATTCACTGCACTCTGGAGTTGAGCACCGGAGTTTGGAAAGAGAAATCTCGAAGCTCCATCAAAACGGTATCTTCATTTACAAATACTACTGTTCTGAAGTGAAAAGGTCTATTATTGTTGGTTTCTTTTTTGAATTGTCAACAGGAGAGTTTTGTGTAACACTGAACAAAAGAAACATTAAATACCCAGTCCTACACAAACCCGAGAACGTGCGGGTTGCCAGGTTCCCTCCGACTGGACCGACGTGAATTCCACTCTTGAGTGAACCAAGACCATTAATAATTCATGCTGTCAAGAACTATTGAAACACAGTGCTTCGTATATAGGTCGTATAATCACTGGCAAATGCTGATCACTTGAGCTCCGAGTTTTAAAGAAGCGGTACGCTTTTAGTTTCATGATTTTTAAGGAGGATAGATTTGACGTTCATTACTGTGGAGGGTATTTTCGGTTTTAAAGTCGCGTCATGCGGCTGTCAACCAATCCAGGCAGATCAGTCGGATTGAGGGACACAGTAGCGAGCCTGTTGTGTCTACTACTATCCCATGGGCAGCTTGTGAAATGGGGTCAGGCTGCGAATGGGTGGGAACCTGCAGCTGCCGTCTGCTCCGACCACCCACTTTAAGAATGGTGACCCTGACCCACTAACTAGAGTGCAGCTTAATGGAAATGCGATTTTGTTATAATATATTGCGTACATATTGCAACAGCTGGGAAACATTGCTCCTTTAGTTTGTTTACTGTGAGGCATAATTTGTCGACTGTATGAGACTTGTACCATTGTCACTGCACAAGTGGCATTGAGCTGTTTCATGTGATCTGAATGTCTTGTCTTGTCCACGGAATGTTTTGTCCAGCAGAGGGCTATCTGGGCCTGGCTCAGAGAGTTTGTCAGCTCTCTCGTCCTAGCCCGTTAAATACAGTATTTTGTTGTCCTGTTATCTCCATTTGAAGCGTAATCTGTATTTTTGTCATCAGAATTAACTGCTGTGCTTTAAGCAATCTCATAGGATTACATGGGATATATGGCACAGAAACAGGCCATTCGGCCCAACCAGTCCATGCCGGCGTTTATGCTCCACTCGAGCCTCCTCCCATCTTTCCTCATCTAAATCTATCAGCATAACCCTCTATTCCCTTCTCCCTCATATGCTTATCTAATCGCCCCTTAAATGCATCGATACTTTTTGCTTTAACCACTCCCTGTGGTAGCGAGTTCCACATTCTCGCCACTCTTTGGGTAAAGAAATTTCTTCTGAATTTCCTGTTGGATTTCTTGGTGACCATCTTCTATTGATGGCCTCTAGTTTTGCTCTTCCCCACAAATGGAAACATTCTCTCTGTATCCACTCTATCAAAACCTTTCCTAATTTTAAAGACCTCTATTAGGTCACCCCTCAGCCTTTTTCTTTTCAAGGCGGAGGGGTGACCTAATAGAGGTCTCTAAAATCTCCAAACATCCATTAATTCTCCAGGAGTTTGGATGGTACCAGAAAATCAGCTGCAGAACCAAATGCAGCATCTTAAGCGTTAAACTTTCAAAAGCAAAGTTCTTTTAATGGAAATTCTTTTAAACGCTAGTTTTTTATATGGATGTGCATGACACCTTGCCCACTATAATTGCTTTTACTGCCCACCCCTCGCACTGAATGGAAAAACTTGATAGCTTTATATTTTATTTCAAAGAAAAATTTCCCATTTCCAGATGAGTTTTTAATGTAGTGCACTATTATCTCATAATATAAATATATATATAATGTGTGTGACTTCTTTTGCATCAATTGTTTTGTATTTTGAGGAGGAACAACAGTTTGTATTTATATGGCGCCTTTAATGTAGTAAAACATCCCAAGGCGCTTCACAGGAGCGATTATCAAACAAAATTTGACACCGAGCCACATAAGGCGATTTTAGGATAGATGGTCAAAGAGATAAGTTTTTAAGGAGCGTCTTAAAGCAGGAGAGAGAGGCGGAGAGGTTGAGGGAGGGAATTCCAGAGCTTCGGTCCGAGGCAGCTAAAAGCATGGCCGCCAATGGTAGAGCAGTTAAAATAGGGGACGTGCAAGTGACCAGAATTGGAGGAGCGCAGAGATCTCGGAGGGTTGTGGGGCTGGAGGAGATTACAGAGACGGGGAGGGGTGAGGCCGTGGATGGATTTGAAAACAAGGATGAGAATCTTAAAATTGAGGCGCTGCCGGATCGGGAGCCAGTTGTAGGTCAGCGAGCACAGGTGGTGGGTGAACGGGACGTGGTGCGAGTTGGGATATGGGCATCCGAGTTTTGGATGAGCATATAGGTTGTTTCTCTGTGAGCCAGATAGAGAAGTACCACGGAACCTTGAAGGCAGCATATAAAGCTTAAATCCATGGTCCCATTAATGTTTATATATCTCAAGTTGCTGATTCGAGCAGAATTTGGAGTTCTGATCCACTAATGAGGCAACAGTGTTAAAAAAAGCCTTTTGCAAACTTCCAGGCCCACAAAATTCAAACAGGATGAATCGGCAAATGAGAAATCTAAGAATGTGTGGTACCTAAATTGCCTGGACACCAAAGGCTGGACTACCATGGGTCAGAGGCCAAGTGCTACTAGAGCCATGTTTGAACTTTACTGTCTTAAGCAACTTGAGGCTTATGTCTCCGTTACCCGATTGAGGTCCGTACCAAGTACAGGAAACTTTGGTTTATCCAGAGGTTGTATGTCTGGAATACTCGATCTAACGGAAAAAATCAGGTGCCGTTTTCTATAAGTATTTTTAGTTCTCTTTTTTTCCCCAGTCAGGCACTGCAAGGTCTGTAGCTATAGCAACAGCTTCAGCTAGAGACACTTGCAGCTGCAGCTGACTCTTTAGAAGCTGTTGCTAAGCAACAGTGTTTGTTGTCAGATACGGAGATGAAAACCTCCGTATGCTTCAACATTAACTTTGTATGTCCGGCAGTTTTGATAGATCGGCAACACGCCGGTGCCGGAGATCACAAAGTTTCCTGTATTAGGCCAGCTTTTGTGTGAAGAAGCTATGATTTAATTTTTCCTTAGCCACTTCATTTTGCTGTATTAATCTAAATATTTAGCTTGCAATACATTCGCAGTCTGAGCCCATTCCTTATGTCCATTCTGTTTTCTGGGAGTTGAGATCCTGGGAGCTGTTTTGGCTTTGGGGAAGGGAAATGAGAAGAGTGATACTTATCTTTGTTTAGGCAAAATCAATTTTTTATTTGACGTGGTTCATTTGTAATTTTGTTTTTGTTGTTTGAAGTGTTTGGATGGGTGGATTTAGTGCTGTCACAAAAAAATTAACTCGGGAACATCTTAAATGAAATGATTGTAGTTTGAATACTGGTCACTGGGGCCTGAAGTAGTGATTCTGGATTCACACCAAGGTTAAGATTACATGCTGCATTTTAATGCTACAGTTGCAGGAAGTCTGTCCACCAAATGATCAAATGGATAGCATTTAGTATGGTCCAGCTGATCTATATTACAATATTTGTGTTGAGAGTGATAAAAGGTGGTGGTAATGCACTGCACTGCATAATCGGGGCAAACCACACACTTTTACCTCAGTAATCTGTGATGGAGCATCTGTTTTAAAAAAGTAGTAAACATTTAATAATGAGCAATAATACAAATGGAGTGAATTATTTATAAGCTGCAAGTTAACTGAATTATTCGGATACATAATTTATTGAAATGCAATATAAAATCTGACCGCTTACTTTAACCCCCAAGTGCTGCACCATGGTGTTTGCTATCACTGCAGTGACCTGGATGCAACCTGTAGTGTAATTGGGGTGTGTAGTCACTCGAAGCACACTCAGCCAAGTGAGACTACGTCCGAGTGAAAGTCTCCCAATCTCTTCGCTTTACATCTGCTCGAGAAAGTGTGGACCAGGTTTCAAAAGGTACCGAGCCGTTGATTAAAAGAAAGCTATAAATACTTGAGTTTATATAGCAACTCGTCATATCGCTCCGAGCTAGCTCAAAGCACTTTGCACGCAATTAATTACTTTCACGTACAGTGTCTGTTGCTATGTAGGCAAATACTGCAACCATTCTTTTGTGCACGGCAAGATCCCACAAACAGCAGAGAGATGAATGATTTGATGATGTTGCTTAAGGGAGGAATGTTGGCTAACACCCCGGGAGAACTGCTTTGAATATTAAAATGGCTCTTCCAACATCCGCCTGAACCATTGAAGCAAGCAAAAGACAATACCACAAGTAATGTACTCTAGTGTCTGCCTCGACTCGTATGCTGAAGTTCTGGAGCGAGACTTGAACCACAACTTTCTGACTCCGAGATGATGAGTTCTCGTCACTGAGCCAAACTGACACTTTTTGATGCTTGGAAACTTTCTAAACTTATTTATACTTCTTAGAGAACTGATGGTCCGATCAGATTCTCCCAATGTTAAAATTTATTGTATGTCTGGATGGCAATTACTGTAACTGTAAAGCAATATCGGCTACTACGGAGTCACAATTCCAGCCTCGTCATTCTGGCCATGGATCTTTCCTGATGGAAGGTGTATGTAACGGCAAAGGCTCGTTGATGGCCTGTACAAGTGGACTGAGAGCACAGCCTGGATTGGCCAGAATCAAAGTAAACCCGATGACCAGTGCCTCCAGTGGTAGTTGCTTACCTCTGCAGAAAGCATTCCGCCACCAGAGATACAGAGTGAACGTTTTGGCGCCACAGCACTGCCTCTGTGGGTTTACACTACAGAGTAGGCTTGCTCAGCTGGATTCCCGAAACATGGGCCTTGGGTAACTGGCTTCAAGCCAAATGTAAAATCCCTGGAACTTGCTAAGACCAACGGCCCCAAAAAAATAGATAAAATTGTGTCTTCCTGGCAGCTGGTTTTGGCAAGTTCTGGCGCTTTTATATTTGGCTTGCGGCTGACAACATGGGCCTTGATTATAGGACCTCAGCTGCACTAGTGCAGATCTTGTGCAATATAACAGTCTGCCATCAGGGTCAACACTGCAAGGTAAATCAGCTGTCAAAGTAGAATGGATCTCCAGAGTGAAGTTGAATTGGGCTGTAAAACAAGAGATTATATTGGGCAGGAAAGGAACCCTTGATCATTGGTGTTGGCTGGTAGCTTTAGCACCTTTTCACTCCCAACTAATCCAGAGCTTCAAGTATAATTCTGTGAGGATGTCTTTGGTGTGAATTATCCCAACAACTTTTTTATTGAAGTATAAATTCAGAAAATCTGTTGCCAGTTTTGGTAAATTCCCTGTCTGTTTTGTGTCTCATGTTATCTCTCAAATCTCCTTTAAATCTTACTAAAACACAGTATTTATGAAAGTGAGAGAAATTTGGTTGAACTTAATGGCTCTTGATAGTGTTGGAAGTCAGAATTCGCAATCTGTGTAATTGGCATCATCTTAAAATCGAGTTGAGACACTATGGCCGGGATTTTGCTGACCTCTGCGGGTCGTGGCCCCCCTGCTGGCTCCATCCTGCTCTGTTAAATGACTTTCCATTGATGGGGCTTGTTAAGCCCGCCCAGCGCGTTTCCCGGGCCAATTAGAGGAAGCGGGTCTGGTGACGTCATTCGTGACGCGTCATCAGCTGGTTGCCTTAAAGGGACCATGCCCAACTTTTATTTGACGTTTGTGCTGTCCGTGTTCTACAGCATTGAGGTGCTGCAAACATTGACAATGACTGCACAGAGGTGCAAGGCTGCACCCAGGTTCTCCCATGACTCCCTCCATATGCTTATGGAGGGAGTCACAGCATGCAGGGAGGTCCTCTTCCCTTCTGATGGGTGGAAGAGACCTCCCCAGGAGATCAAATCAGCTTGGTTGCAGATTGCAGAGGAGGGCACAGGAGGACCTGGGTGCAGTGGCACAAACCTTTCAATGATCTCGTTAGATCATGAAACGTTAGTACAAAGCCACTGTTATAAATCTCATCATTCATCAAGAAACTACTCGTGAAATATCGCTGGACGGCCAGCTGGTGGCGCCATCCAAGGAGTATAAATACTCGGGCGTGGGCCTAGTTTGCAGGGACATTTTGTAAAGACAAGGAACTAGTGAAGTACAACTAGACCGCCATGTTCTGAAACAAGTTGATTAAAGCCTTGCTTTATACTCAAACCAAGTGCGTAGTGAGTTTTATTACGTCAGCCACACTCGACCTCGTCCTGCTGTGCCTCTCATCACATCCCCATCACTCTGCCTTCCCTACCCTACTCCTGCACATTTTTGCTCACGCCAACTTACCTTGGACCTCCACCCATCCCTCTCTATCTACATTACCACTTCCCCATCTCACTAGCCATCCCTCGCACTCTTTCCCTCCCCCCTCCCCCCACTCATCCTAGTGCAATCAGACCAACTAACAACACACACTTGGATGTTTTATCCAATGTTCATGTAAAGCTTCTGTTAATGTGCTGTCAAACATTGAAACCTTTATTTTCAACACTTTCCCTTCTTGGATAGATTTATGTGCACCTTTGGAAGTGGCTTAGTGAGTTGCAGTGAATGGTGAGACATAACGGTACCCCTCTTCAATGGTGATTAGTATGAAAGGAATGGCTTGGGCATTGTAGGGATGCTTTATGGTGTTGGTGTGGGTGGTGCCAACCTGGCGCATCATGTGGCAACCAGGGTGCATAGCGTCAAGTGAAGTAAATCTGGCCATGGTGAGGCCATCCCTGGCCTCTGGGGCAGTAATGTGGTCGGGTGCTGATGCCCTGTGTCCTGTGCGGCATCAGGTGATTGCGGAGAAGGTTGGTGGTGGTGTTGGTGCTGATTGTGGTCCGATTCTGAGGACCAAGGTGAGACAGTATAAAGGGCACCCATGCTGATGGAATAGATGGCAGGTGAAGTAGAGATGACAGAAGTGATCTGTCAATGCTGAGAGAGTTCTTCCAATGAGGTAACAGTGGATGGAAATGGACTGAGAAACAGCTTGTGGTTGAGGAAAGTGATGATCTGTCAGGTGGGAGCTTTTACTGTACATTTGAAGCTGTCAAGTAATCAGCTGGAGCAATGGCCATTTAGCTCCCACCTCAGATTCACAGACATGGTCCCCGAGCAGCGTGGACACCGTGGGCGAGCAGGTAAAGTTAAAAGGTACGGTTAAAAGCATTATTAAGGATCTGTCGACCCAATAATAATTGTTATAATTGGGTCGTCCGCCTCTGCAGGTCGGGTCAGATCGGAGATCATACTCGCCTGTGGAAAACAGGCACGTTGCAGTGGGGTCCTGACCCGCTGTGGGGAAAAAAAAATCAAATTTCCCATCTGACCCGCCACCGATGTTGCCCGCTGACCCTCTGAAAAATTCCGGCCTATGATTTAGAAATGTGCTGAAAGAATTTTGGACGATTGTTTGAATCTGTAGAATATCATGGCCCAGAAATTCGGGTCGGGGGCTTCCCGTGTGTGCAAGTCCCCGGCCTGCACTTACCTAGCGCACCGGCCGTTGAGCTGTGGGCCCCCGTGGGATTCCGATCCTGGGCCTCCTCCAACTGCCGGCGCGCAGTGCTTGCGTATCCCAGGGGCGCAGTTAGTTCGAAGCGTCCCCTGGGATCACATGGGCCTTGGAGAGCCAATGGTAGCAGGGAATGCTCCATTCATAAATTTGACAGGAAGAGCTGTCAAACCTATAAATGCTATAAGCCCCAAAACATCACTAAAACTTCAAAAAAAAAATTTTAAATCACATTTTTAAAATAACTGTTACATGAAATAACTATTTTAAACTAATTTAAATTTTTGAAAAAATTAATTACATTTTCTAACGATGCTAAAAATAAACTTACCTTTCTTTAAAGTATTTAAAAATAATAAAACTGTGGAAAAATTTTTTAATTTTAAATAATTCACCACTTACCTTGTTAAAAGCAGGCTTTGCGCCTGCTTTTTAAAAGTGTAACTGCTGGAGACTTACCCTCCCGGAGAAACCTGCAAAAAAAAACGTAAGTTCGATGCGCATGTGCTGCCTCTCCGGCGCATGCGTTCCACCTGTCAACCCCTTCTTTCAAGGGAAAGGAAGTTCCGGTTTCCCGCGCATGCACAGTGCATGCACGAAACCGGCACTTTCGTTGGGCCTATGTGTGAGTACCCAGTGCGTACTCATGCGTGGGGACCCGAATTTCTGGGCCAATGTTTTTCTATCGATCGTGTTTATATCAATAGACATGGCACTAGTTCAAAGAAGAGCAGGGGAGTTATCCCCAGTGTCCTGGCCAATATTTATCCCTCAATCAACATAACCAAAAAAACTCTCATTACCTGGTCATTATCACATTGCTGTTTGTGGAAGCTTGCTGTGTGTAAATTGGCTGCTGCGTTTCCTATATTACAACAGTGACTACACTTCAAAAGTATTGGCTGTAATGCGCTTTGGGGTGTCCTAAGGTCAAGAAAGGCGCTATTTATATATGTTTCTCGCAACAGTAATGTAGCGATGGGGTTCATTCTGTCAAATAGTACTAAAGCTGCTCAATCAGGGTTGAAAGAGAGGTTTTTTTTTTAGATTGATTTTACCATCATTTTACAATTTTGTAAGCAGAAAAGAAAGCGCCAATAAAATTTGGAATTACGATAGTGGAAAATGACTAACTAACCATCAGAAATGCTAATAAGACAGAAAGCACACACTGTCCACCCTATGCATCCAAATATAATTTATATTTCTGTTTTTTTTAACGTTGGGGACAGTGACCTCTTGTAAACAGCTAGGGGCAGTATAATACGACAAAGCTTTGTGAAACGTACTTCTCTGGCGTTTGCAATCCTACAGATCAAGTCTAGACATGACAATACTGATTCAAATACATTGCCGTGTTTCGTCCTTTTTGACTTTTAACTAAATGTAGTTTTATTCACAAATTAACATGTGGTCTAATTATACCCTTTCAGTCTCTTGACATGTAATACTGTAATTATCTTAATACATTGGTAATGAGCAACCTTTTCTTTTAAATGTCATACACTAAATGCTATCCAGCTGTTTCGGTTTTCACGTGGGTACTTTAGCAAATTACCTAGTATGCTTGTCCTGTTGCTACTCAGTTTTCTTTTAAGGAAAGTTGATTCCCCCTCCCCAACCTCCTTTGTTCAGTGTGGGATATTAGCATCATATTCTGGAAGGGAAACAGTCGCGGACATTGTCCCTTTAAGAAATTCATGTCCTGAGTGGCCAGATGAACCTTCTCCATCCTGCTGTATTTAAGATATTGTTCTGGCCTGTGGGATTGGTCCTTTTTTCCCTTTTTGTTGACGGCCGGTTTCTCACTAGTTAGCCACATCAGAGAAAATTTGCAATCACCAGTTATTGGCCTCTGTTTAACTGAACAGGTCCAAATTTTCTGCTGGGTCAGTTTCCTTTAGTAATTCTATTTCTAGTTTAAATAAGTAATATTCTCACCATTTTATTCTCACCATTTTATGTTCTCACCTCCTGACTCCCCAAAGCCTTTCCACCATCTACAAGGCACAAGTCAGGAGTGTGATGGAATACTCTCCACTTGCCTGGATGAGTGCAGCTCCAACAACATTCAAGAAGCTCGACACCATTCAAGACAAAGCAGCCCGCTTGATTGGCACCCCATCCATCACCTTAAACATTCACTCCCTCCACCACCGGCGTACCGTGGCTGCATTGTGCACCATCTACAAGATGCACTGCAGCAACTCGCCAAGGCTTCTTCGGCAGCACCTCCCAAACCCGCGACTTCTTCCGCCTAGAAGGACAAGATGAGCAAGCGCATGGGAACACCACTGTTAAGTCTGTGTGTTATAGTGAGAATTACTACACAGACCACAAGAGTAAATTCAACAGGTCTTTACTGGTTGGAGGTCGGACTATACTGAATACAATATTATTACACTGTGCTTATATACCGGTGTGGTCACCACCGGTATTACGTATACAGCAGCCAAAGAAAGTAGTACCTTTCTTAAGGTGGACCAGGCTTAAGTTCTCTTAAGGTGGAACAGGTTACATACACCACAATCCTCCCTTTTTAGCTTAACAGTCATATCCCCAAATAAACATAACATATATACATATATAACTTCAGGTATAACAGTTCAAAGGTTCAGTCTCTCAGGAGGCTTTCTGATTCGGCTTGGATAACGCCTTTTCAGTGGTCTCTGATTCTTGTTGTTGAGGTGCCTCCTCTAGTTGGTTGCCAATGTATTGGGTGTCATCATCATCAAATACATTCTCGGCCGAGGTAGATGCTTCAGGTTCATGAATGTCTTCCACAGCTGTCTCTGTCACAACCATGGGTTCGACCCTTGCTCTCGACTCTACCAGTTGATCCGCATGACGCCTTATCACATTATGACCAATATCTACGGTGTACATCAGAGGTCCTTGTCTGGCCCGGATTGTTCCGGACTGCCATTTGTCGTTTCCATAGCCCCTTGCCATCACTGGTTGCCCTACGTCGAAAGTTCGAGTGGTCTTGCTGTTAATATGCCGAAACTGTTTGTTTTCCACTTCCCTCCGCACATTTGGTTTTAACAAGTCCAACTTGGACCGCAACCTCCTGTTATAAAACATCATAGCAGGACTTTGGTTAGTCACGGCATGATCGGCGTTTCTATATGACATCAGGAACTTATCGACCTTGTGTTGCAGCGGAATCTGATCATCATTCATGGCCTTAATAGCCTTTTTGAATGTCTGGACAAATCTTTCAGCCAACCCGTTTGTCGCCGGATGATATGGGGCAGAGGTATAATGTTTAACTCCATTCTTCTTTAAGAATTGTTGGAATTCTTCCGATACAAACTGTGGTCCGTTGTCCGAACAGATCTGTTCTGGCAATCCGTTCCTTGCGAATATTGTTCTTAACACCGCAATTGTCTTTTCTGAAGTAGTGGTATTCATCTTGATGACTTCTGGCCATTTGGAATGTGCGTCCACCGCGATTAGGAACATGGAGCCCATGAATGGACCAGCAAAGTCAATGTGTACGCGTTGCCATGGGGCTGAAGGCCATTCCCATGGGTGTAGCGGTGCTATCGGAGGTGCATTTTGCACTTTTTGACACCCAGCGCAGCTTTTCGTTAACTCCTCAATCTGTTGGTCAATACCCGGCCACCATACGTAAGCCCTAGCAAGACTTTTCATTTTAACTCCCCCCAGATGACCTTCATGTAGTTCTTTTAAAACTCTTTCCCTTAACTTGGGAGGAACAATCACTCTTGTCCCGTACATCAAAGTACCATGGCAGACGGACAGCTGGTCTCGCCTTGCCGAGAATGCCGGTAACAGAGGATCACCCCGTGTTGGCCATCCTTTCACTGTCACCTCGTAGACTCTGGACAGTGTCGGGTCGTTCCTGGTTTCTCTTTCAATACTTGCGTTGGTGACAGGTAAACACTCGATAATGGTCGAATGAAATAACTCAACAGGGTCAACTTCCGTCGTGTCTTCATCTTCAGGTAGTGGCAGGCGCGACAGGCCATCAGCATTGCCATGCTGTTTCGTACCTTTGAATTCTATCTGATATTGATGTGCCCCTAAGAAAAGAGCCCATCTCTGGAGACGCTGTGCTGTCATCACCGAAACACCCTTCTTAGGGTTAAAAATGGACACCAACGGTTGATGGTCCGTCAGAAGTGTGAATTTTTGGCCCTGTAGGTAATGATTAAACTTCTTCACTCCCCATACAAGGCTAAGGGCCTCCCTATCGATCTGCGCATAGTTGCGCTCAGCGGAGGTCAATGATCTGGATGCAAACGCGACTGGCCTTTCCGTGCCATTTGGCAATTTATGTGAGAGCACTGCCCCAATACCATATGGAGAAGCATCACAAGCCAACCGAATAGGCAGTGTCGGGTTGAAGTGAGCCAACACTTCCTCTGAGGTGATCAATTCTTTGCTTTTGCGAAATGCCTTCTTACAGTTTTCGCCCCAGTCCCATGGTACCCCTTTCTGTAAAAGAGCGTTAAACGGATGCAGCACCGTGGATAGATTTGGCAGAAATTTATGGTAGTAGTTAATTAATCCTAGAAACGACCTCAACTGAGAGACATTCTCCGGAGCGGGAGCCTCTACAACTGCCGCTATCTTGTCAGGAGACTTATGAAGCCCCTCCCGGTCAATGACATGACCACAGTACGAGATCCGCTTCTGGAAGAACTCACATTTCTGCCGATTTACCCTAAGTCCATACTCTTTCAGTCTGTTGAGCACCAGTTCCAAGTTAGCGAGATGCTGTTCATCACCATCACCTGTGATCAGAATGTCGTCCAGGTAACATTGTGTGCCTGGAATTCCCTGTAATACCTGCTCCATGGCCCTCTGCCAAATTGCTGGAGCCGATGCCACACCAAAAACCAGCCTATTGTACCGGTACAACCCTCGATGCGTGTTGATCGTGAGGTATTGGTGTGACTCTTCTTCAACCTCCATCTGCAAGTACGCCTGTGCCAGGTCTATCTTGAAGTGTTTCCCGCCAGACAGTGAAGCGAAAATATCCTCAATCCGTGGAAGCGGATACTGCACCGTGTGAAGCACCGGATTAACGGTGATCTTGAAATCTCCACAGATGCGAACCTTCCCTGGATCTCCTGGCTTATTGTTCGCAGGACGTTTCATAACGGGAACAATGGGCGTAGCCCACTCACTCCAATCTACTTTAGACAGTACCCCTGAACGTTCTAGTGCTTCCAGCTCCGCTTCAACCGCAGGTCGTATTGCATAGGGTACCGGTCTGGCTTTAAAAAATTTTGGTTGTGCATGTTCATCAATCTTGATGTTTGCCATAATTCCTCTGTGTTCCCAGTCCCGGCTGGAACACCTCTTTAGCCTCATCCAATATTCTGGACAATCGTTTAGGTTTGACAGCTGTTTCCCCGGAATCTACCGTTAGTGCTTTCAAGGAGTGCCAGTCCATATTCATTTTCCTAATCCACTCCCGTCCTAGTAGTGGTGGACCTCCTTCAGGTAGCACATATAAGTCCATTACTTGGCTTCCTTCGCCCTTGTGGACCACTTCTACCTCTATTTTTCCGATGGGGTACACTCTTTGCCCCGTGTACGTTTTCAATATAATCTCCGTATCCTGTAAGGGAATATGTTGGAATAACCTTCTGTAATCTTTCTTATTCATGACCGTCAATGCCGATCCAGTGTCCAATTCCATTTTTACTTGGACTCCTGCTATCTTAAGAGTGACCCAAATTGTCTGGAGGTCTGTATCCTTACCAACGTTGTGTATTCTTAAGCTATCCAGTTCATTACTGCTAGCGTCTGAATCTGACTTCTGTTCAGTCAAACTGTTCTTTGTCACCTTGTGTACCTTTGCATATTTTCCTTGTGGTGACTTTTTATTGCTGGTCTTCTTTCCTGACCGGCATACTTTAGCTATGTGGCCAAACCTGCCACATGTTCTGCATTCTTGGTTTTTAAACCAACACTGGTTCTGATCATGCGTTGTCTTTCCACAACGATAACATTTGACAGAACTCAAACCCAATTTGTTTGTACCTAGTTCCGGTGGCCGTAGCTGCATTACTGCCGTGCCTCTCGCTGCGGCCTCGTGTGCTGCTGCCATAGTGACCGCCTTCTCGAGAGACAGCTCATTCTCCTCGAGCAGTCGCCTTTGTGCATCCTGTTTAAATAAACCACACACAAATCTATCTCGAAGTGCCTCGTGTCAGTCCCGTTCCAAACTGACAATATTTTGCTAGCTTACGTAATTCCATCAAATATTCAGCATTGCTTTCATTTTGCAGCTGTCTTCTATCGTAAAATTTAAATCGTTCCGCTAGCATCAGCGGCGTGGGGCTAAGATGATTTTTTAGGACAGTAACAATCTGTTCGAACGTCTTATCCGCCGGTTCATCTGGTGATAACAGGTGTTTCAATTGCCCGTATGTCTTCGCACCCATTAAGTTTAGTAATGTTAGTGCTTTATCTGTCTCAGGAATTTTATTTGCCTTACAATAGTTTTGTATGCGTTCTACATACATAGCCCAGTCTTCTATATCACTGTCGAAGGCATTAATGTTCCCATGTTTAGGCATCGTAGCAATTTATCGTATTTTTAATGTTATCTAAGATGGCGGCTTCCCGCTCTTGCCGTCGTCCTCCGCCCACAAAATGGCGGTTTTCCCGCGCTTGGCGGTCTTCACCCGTCCCCCGACGCTGTCTCCGCTTCACCGCAGCTCTCGCGCCTTCAGTTTCCCCAGACGCTGCGCCTTTAGCCCGAATGCGGCCCTTATCTCCGGTCGCGATCGATGTCCCGTGCTGCGCCTCTCGCTCGAAAGCGGCCCGGCCCTTATCTCTGGTCGCGATCGACCTCACCGCCCTTATTCCTCCGTCTTCCCAGCCCCGTCTGTACAGCCAACGCGGTTGACTTTCTGTCGCGTCGCTGCCCGGCTTACCCACCACGAGGTAGTAGAAGAAGCTGACAGTCGCTGATGGAGGCTTCGAGGTCAGGATGTCTTCTGCACTCCGGTTGCTCGATGCCTGCCGCTCGACGTGTCTTCCCGTAGGTGATGAGGGTGGAAACCTCTCTTCGACGTCCTGTCTGTGGACGAAGTCGCCGTGGAAATTACTGCAGCAGGGTAAGAATCGGACTCGTCGCCACCGTTAAGTCTGTGTGTTATAGTGAGAATTACTACACAGACCACAAGAGTAACTTCAACAGGTCTTTACTGGTTGGAGGTTGGACTATACTGAATACAATATTATTACACTGTGCTTATATACCAGTGTGGTTACCACCGGTATTACGTATACAGCAGCCAAAGAAAGTAGTACCTTAAGGTGGACCAGGCTTAAGTTCTCTTAAGGTGGAACAGGTTTCATACACCACAACCACCACCTCCAAGTCACACACCATCCTGACTTAGAAGTATATCGCCGATCCTTCATCATCGCTGGGTCAAAATCCTGGATCTCCCTACCTAACAGCACTGTGGGAGTACCTTTACCACACGGACTGCTGGGGTTTTGATTCTGTCTCCTCCAAGCAAAGAACTAAGGGTGCAGGCAGCAGTTAAACCTTTAATACAGTAGGGTAGGGAGAAATAATCTTGTTGCACAGGGTATGATTTCTACCCATTCAAAATCAGTGGGTGAAAAATCTGGCCATGACCCCAGGTCCTATTTTTGTGCGGAGGTTGAATTCCTTCATAAAATGTGGAAGCACATGCCTATATGTGCCGATAGTCCTTTAATTTGCTACTTTAATGTTCGCAAGCTAATAAAAAATAAATTATTACTTCAAAGTAAGCCAAGAATTAAGGCCAGAGAATATAAAATAAAAATTCAGGGCAGACATCAGGAAAGCCGCCTTTATTCAGTAATACATTCTTTGAGGCAACAGGGAACGTTGATCAAGGTAGTGCAGTAGATGTGGTATATATGGACTTTCGGAAGGCATTCAACAAAGTGCCACACAGGAGGCTTATTTAGAAGATGGAATTTGATTTGATTTAAGGGGAAAGTGGTGGTATGGATACAAAATTGGCTGAGCAACAGGAAGCGAAGGGTGTTGGTGGATGGATTTTTTTTCAGACTGGGAGGTGGTTTGCAGTGGTGTTCCCCAAGGGTCAGTTTTGGATCCATTACTCCTTGCAATTTTTATAAATGACCTAGACTCTGGTGTAGGGAGCATCATTATAAAGTTGTGCAGATGATATGAAACTTGGTACAGTAGTAGATCATGATGAGGGTCGTTGTAGGCTTCAGGATGCCATAGACAGGATGGTGAAATGGGCAGAAGCATAGCAGATAGAGTTCAATGCAGAGAAATGTGAAGTGATGCACTTTGGGAGGACTAACATGGAAAGACAGTATACTATAAATGGCACGATTTTGAAGAGTGTAGATGAGCAGAGAGACCTTGGTGTCCATATACACAAAAGATGGCACAGCAAGTTGATAAGGTGGTTAAAAAAGCATATGGGTTACTTGGGTTTGCAAATAAAGGAATAGAATGTAAAAGCAAAGAGATCGTGCTCGAACTTTATAAATCACTAGTTAGGCCTCAGCTCGAGTATTGTGGACAATTCTGGGCATCACACTTCAAGAAAGATGTAAAGGCCTTAGAAAGGGTGCAGAGGAGGTTTACCAGGATGTTACCAGGGATGAAGGACTTCAGTTATAAGGAGAGGTTGGAAAAGTTAGGACTGTTTTCCTTGGAATGGAGAAGGTTAAAAGGTGATCTAATAGAGGTTTTCAAGATAATGAGAGATTTTGATAGAGTAAATAGGGAATAAGTATTCTTTTTGACTAGTGGGTCAATAACTAGAGGTCATAGATTCAAAATCATTGGAAAAAGATCTAGAGGGAAGATGATGAGAAACATTTTCAGAGTTGTTGGGAGTTGGAATGCTCTACCTGAAAAAGTGGTGGAAGCTGATTCCATAAATAATTTAAAAAGGGAATTGGACATGTACTTGAGAATGAAGAACTTACAGGGTTACGGACAAAAAGCGGGGATGTGGGACTAAGCACGACGGCTCTTTCGAAGAGCCAGCACAGGCACGACGGGCCGAATGGTCTCCTTCTATGTTGTAAGATTCAATGAAATGTTTGGAATAATCTGCCAGCAAGGTAATAGAGGTAAAGTATTGGGGTTGTCCAGAATGCAGTTAGATTCTATGGGCTAAAAATTTGTTATAGTCAAGGAATGGGCAGTGTTTAGCTGAAAAAATTGTGAAGTAGCGCCAGGTGAAAATTGTCTAGACTGCACGCAAAATTCATCCTCACTCATTTAAAATGACTGCAGTCATGATTCTAGTCTAAAAACTCAAGCTCATTGGCGTTACACTGAAAAGATGGGCCAATATCGGGTGTAATCTAAACTCAACTAATGATTGCCACTGGCTTTTTTCACCACTTAAAGGGGAGGTTCATTGATGCTGCAGCACCTCATTCTCAGCATTGTTAGGGTGTGCAGCTGCCTCGACAGCCATAAGAAGAAAGACAAGGAGAAGGAGCACTTATTTATAAATTCTGATGGCAGATTGCCGCCCCAGGGAGAGAGCCCGGAGATTTTCCGATGAAGCTTTGGAGGCATTTGTTTTAGCGGTGGAGAGAAGGCGGGCAGGAGGCCCTCACCACAAGTCTGCCGCACTATGTGGAGGGAGGTGGCACACCATGTCATGGCAGCACAGTGGTCCCCAGGTCCCACACCCAGTGCAGGAGGAAGTTTAATGAGCTCACACTGGTAGTCAGGGTGAGTGAAGGCTTCAACAAATGCTACATACCGCCATCTGTCCACAAGCTTCACACACTGCTCAATGCACCACACCCCCAGCACGCACTCCCCAACAATCTCTACCTATCAACACTCACACCTACATCTCACACCTTGCACACAATGACAGCTATTCAACCATGGCAGGCACAAGGATCATTAGTTATGAGAATTCATGTAATATGTGTGATATTTTTATAGATAAATTTATTAATGGTCTTTGGAATATTTTGTGGTCTCTCTCATTTCACCTTTGCTCCCAAGAGGACACTGTGATATGGCGTGAGACATGGATGGTATGATGGGGATGTGGTGAGTAACGGGGATCGGGGAATTCATTCATTTGAAACGCAGTCTGATGAGCCGGTTACGGACAGCGCATCCGGAAGGCCAATTGTCTCGCTGCCTCCTCCCTCCCTCCTGTTCCTCCTCCTCGTCCTCACCCCCTTCCTACTTCTGAGGTGGTCCCGCATCCCTGCTGGCAAGGGCTGCATCCTCATGATGGCCAAGTTGTGGAGCATGCAGCAGACCACCACGAAATGGGTCACCAGCTCTGGCGAGTACTGGAGGGTTCCTCCCGAGCGATCAAGGCAGCGGAACCATTGCTTCAATAAGCTGATGGTCTGCGCGATGACGTTCCTGGTGCTAGCATGGCTCATTATATGAGTGCTGGGCAGGAGTGTTGGGGTTGCAGAGGGCAGTCATGAGACAGGTGGAGAGCGGATAGCCTTTGTACCCGAGCAGCAATCTCAAGCTTGATGTGAGTGAAGGCTTCAACAAATGCTACATACCGCCATCTGTACCACAAGCTTCACACACTGCTCAATGCACCACATCCCCAGCACACACTCGCCAACAATCTCTACCCATCAACACTCACACCCACAGACTGCTGGCACACCGATCTGATGCAGGATGACTGTATCGTGGCTGCTTCCAGGATAGCGGGCATTGACATTGAGGATTCGCTGCCTGTGGTGGCACACCAACTGCACATTAAGTGAGTGATTCATTTTTAGCAAGTGTTGTACTTTGAAGCCTTTCAAAAATAATGAGGGTGTTTTGCACTTGCCAGGACACGCCCTGATACCAAAGAACCTTGAAATGACTAAGGAAAACTCTTCCAGTAGCAAGAACTAGCACACAGCCACTCATACTGTGAAACCCTAACGGGTGCGAGTGATTGGTGAGGATCCCTTTAAATAGCGTCGCTGCAGCCAGCTTCCTACTTCTGCACACCGCCTGAAGCTGTCGTTGCTTCCTCCAGCTGGTAAGTACCTTGGCTAAAACGAAGTTGGGAGAGCTGGCATCCAGTGAGCGTTGCACACTCACTGACTTCATAGATCTCCATCATGGCGAGCTCCCTGGCGATCAAGGTTACCGGCAGCGCTACCGGCACCACCGATATGGCGTGTGGCGCTGGAACCAGCATCAGCTGTCGTTACAGCGGTCAACGGCATGTTAACGCTGGCGCTAACGTAGCACAAACCACATGAATTTCTAGCCCATATATGATAATGTAATATAGAGAGATGAGCTTTGATGGGCTGAATGGCCATTTTTCAGCTCTGACTTATTACTGAGTAGTTTATTTTGTTAATCTTGCTCAGTTCTGTACTATTGGATTCAAGTGCAGTAAATGTTTGCATGCAATGTAGCCCAATGTTGAGCAAGTGGAGTCTGGCACAAACAGAGAAAAATGTATAAAACAGATTTAACATTGTATCATTGGGTGGGCTTTCAATTGGTAATCTGAAAATTAAAGTAGCAATATAGTGTCCATAGTTTCACACTTTTTTATATATATAATACTTCATATTCCTAGTGAATCAGCCAGAAGATCTTTGTGAAAAGGACTTCAACCCAGTGCTACAGATGAAACTCTGTATATTGTGTGATTGACAGGTATAGATTTACTCAGTATCCATCTGGTTGTGTGCTTTTGGTTTTTTATCAGTCCTTTCCTGCCTCCGAGTCGCTGCTGCTTTCAAACAGATGTGAGCACAACAAAGCAGGATTACACAGACTATTTAGATTGAAGAGCAGACATGCTGTACATTGATAAACAGAACCAGCCTCAAAAAGAAAAAAAATCTTGCCGTTGCTTATCTTTATTGTAGAGTTTTGCAACTGTGGTTTACCTTAATGGTAAAAGTCTTACTGCCTATGAGGACACAAGACACTTATTCATGTGGTTGACCCCACTTTCTTTATCCCTAGGATTGGTCTAGTCTTAAATAACTTCAATCCCTTGTGTATCCAAACAGCAGTTACAAAGCTGTGCAAATATCCACTTTGCACTTGACTGGGAAGGTTTGGATCAAATAATGTAGTTCAAACAGTGACTAAAAAAGGTACAAAGCAGATGTTATCTTGCACTATCCCTTTCAGGTTTAAATTGAAATATCATTCCACTGGGAACATTTTTTTCTGATCACACTGCAAGAATGTTTGATAGATCCCATTCCAATAAGTTCAAACCAGCATTTTGCAATAAATTGTTAATTAGAAAAATAATCTGGCTCCTTTTTCGAACCTGTGCATGCCATTGCCTCAAGGGGTCAATCAACACTTGGTAACTTTGATGTGTTCCTAAGTTTCTGTTGTCATGTTGTCTCCAGTACTTATTTTGATGGATTTTTATTATTTGTGCTTGAAGATGGACTGAACCCTTCAGTCCCACCAGTGAGCAGCAGGAAAGTCTGCAAATGTTTACAGTGTACTCGGTCACTTTTCATTGGTGTTTTTTTATTTTTTAAAAATGCTTTATTCAAACCTTAAACTTTGATAGGGCAACAATCAAATGCATCATTGAACCATATTGAACAAAGCTGTATGGAGAAACAGCTAACCCACTAATAAACATCCGCAGTCTAGCATAATGAAATATTTTGCTCCTATTGAGCAAAGTCCCTTGCAGCTAGTAATTGTATTACAATTTCTGTTTAATCTCTATAAAAGTCTTCAAATCCTACCAAGTGAGGCTGATTAGGATTAGAATATATTCTTTCAGAAATGTCACATTTTCTTTCATCACCTGCTGCTTCGAACATAAATTTGAATTCATTACTATTTCATTCCAGTTGTACGTAAAGGTTTAGTCAATATATTGGTTTTGGGGGGGGAAAATAAAAGTGCGCTGCGGTAATGAGGCAGACTTCCAGTAAATGCTACCAAGCATAAAAATAATCGCTGCATGTTCTGTGTTTTATTCAATTACATTTGCAGCAGTTCTGAGCAAAATGGAGGAGGATATTTTGTTTTCTGTACCCCTATTCTATGCCTGTCCACTGCATCAAGTGAGATTACTCTTTGCAGCCGGTTGCAGGACTTAATTGATATGACAAAAAAAAGTGACATTCAGCACTGCCCCAAACCTTAAGTATGAAACTCTTCTACATTTTGTCCTGTTAAAGATTCTTCTTATTAGCTAACTCCAAAAAAAGACAAAACTCTATGATGAGCTTATATTTAAAAATCTAATTATTTTTCTGAATCAGTGTTTTGTTTTTTCTTAATTCTGTTCTTTTGGGTTTCTCTATCTCTCTATCTCTCTGCTTGCCTTTGTCTGTGTCTGTCTCTCTATCTCCATGTGTCTCCGTCTCACTCCAGTCTTTCTCTGAGTCTCTCTCTATATGGCTGTCTGTCCATCTCTTTCCCCGCCCCCTCTCCCCCCCCACACACACTCTTGTACCACTCAGCTCGTTAGATGGTCATCAAGTAACTTGTTCTAGATCAGTGCTATTTTTGACCGATTTTCCAGAAAGTGGGCTCAAGTGCAGGGGTTTAATTCCTCCTTGAATTATTTATTTTTCCTCCTTTGCTACATCCTCGCAGATCAGAACACGTTATTGGAAACCGCACATGATTCCAGATCTCATCATTCCTTGAGTATAGCACAACAAAGCAGTGTACTGGGGTAGATGCTTCGCTAATAAGGAGCAGAGAGAGGGGTTTCTCAGCGGATGAAGGACATGTAAAATCGAAGAGGATTCAGTAAATTTGCATTATGATGCTGGTCTCCATCGAATTGTTAACTTGGTGATTCAGTAAAATCAGGCTGAATTGAATTTAATGCCCTGGATTTTGCTGGAGTGGGGCATCTCATGGCTTGCCCCAACAGTTGCACTTTTTTCTTCGCCCTTTAGCTCAACAATTTTTTGTTCCACAAGTTGCTGGATGTGCTAGCTGATAATGGTGTGGCGAAGTCACCGGGGCATCTGGGACCAGAGTGAACGACTGGACCAACAGCCTATCTCCATAACCAATGAGCTTTAAGGATAGAGAATAAACAAGAACACTAGATAAGAAAATAGTGAATTAGAGTCAAATCAGTTACAGAAAGAAATAGAGAGAGGGAAAGAAAGATTGGATAATAAAGAGAGATAAAGGAAAAGTAAGAAAAACATTCTAAGAACAATTTACTACCTGTGTGAATGAGGCTGCACAGTTTGAATTGTTCCCTTTCTGGGCTGGAGAGGTTAATTGTCATTGCAGGAACATACATCTCGTCATTAAAAAAAAGTATTAACTTTCTGCGGTGAGTTCAATTGCCAATTGATGTGCAAATTCAACAATTTCGTGAAACTCACGGGGAGGTTGAGTGCGAGCTGCCGGTTTAGCGAGACTAACGGCGGAGCGGCCCAAATGGTGCGGCAACTTGTGGCGATTCGCAATTCACAGGGTATCTCTTCCTCGCCACAAGCTGCTGGACGATTTACACATTAATAACGGTATGAGCATTAAACTCGCCATTATTATGACAGCAAAATCTGGCCATTGTGTTGCAATATTAAAACTGTAGTATTGGGTTATATTACCAATTAATATTTAGATTTTTAGAAAATCATAATCCTATTAAATTTGACACTGCAATATTTTAAGCTGTACCCTTGAGACTTTACTTTATATCTTTGTTTGGTGATCCACTGCTGAATTTCTAGAACATTCCTGTTTCAAATTTGAACAATCTTCAAGTTAGGATTTGGATCAACATCCCATGACTATTTGATAAAGAAATTAATTTTATTTGTGAACTATTATTTCTGATGCCCAAGTTAACAGCAACAACCTTGCTGCACCTGCATGATCTCCAATAGCTAGACTGTAGAAGGCAAATATAAGCTTGAGCAATTGGAGTGAATCGTACCATGAATCTCATTAAATATAGTTTATTACACCTCCTGGGAGGGCAGTGTTAATATTTGTATATGCTGGATTGCCTAACTGGACCAAACATACCAGCTCACACAAATGGACAGCATGTTGTTGTTCACTAACTGCTATTGGACTAAGTGGGGATTGGTTGCCAAGAGGAGGAATGGTACCTGACATGAATCAGTCATTCATGAAAGAAAGACTTCTGAAATAATACTGAGCGGCCTACGAGTGGCACTGTCCAGGGAGAGTATAAATACTCGGGCACGGGCCCAGCTTGCGCAGGACATTCTTAACAGGAACTAGTGAAGGACACAACACAACAGCACGGTGGCATAGTGGTTAGCACTGTTGCCTCAGCGCCAGGGACCCGGGTTCGAATCCGGCCTCGGGTGACTGTCTGTGTGGAGTTTGCACATTCTCCCCGTGTTTGCGTGGGTTTTCTCCGGGTGCTCCGGTTTCCTCCCACAGTCCAAAGATGTGCGGGTTAGGTTGATTGGCTATGATAAATTGACCCTTGGTGTTAGGGGGATTAAATACGTGGGGTTACGGGGATAGGGTGGGATATGTGTTGGTGTAGGGGTTACGGGGATCGGGTGGGATATGTGTCGGTGCAGGCTCAATGGGCCGAAATGGCCTCTATCTGCACTGTGGGGTTTCTGGGATTTCTGTGACAACTAGACCTCCATGTTGTAAAACAATTGATTAAAGCTTTGTTTATCGCTTAGACCAAGTGCCTAGTAGTTTTCTTACGTCAGTACCAGTGCCAGTGTTCACATGCTTGTTGAAACAATACCTTAATCGGTATTGAGCCTTTAATGTGTATTTGAATCCCAGGATGGAATCCAGGAGAGGCAGGAATGTTGATCTTCACTCAGTTCAGTGGTAGTATTTTGAAGGATCAGTCACATCTGAGAGTCAAGACCTGGCCTGATGGATCTCCATGAGCCACCTTCTATCTTGTGCTAATAAAATTGCTCCTCTTACAGAAGAGGGGGGGAAAATTTGGTTGCTTTGTTGTCTCCATTAGCGCCCGAAGAAGGTGCAAAGCAACTAGCGCCCGGGCGCGGCGCCGCCAACGCCTCCCACGACATTCAGCGGGAGGTTAGCGGTGGCGCTAACCATTAGCGCCCTGTGGCGCTGCGTCATCGCCGTGCGCAGCGCCCCGCTCGCGATCTTCAATAGCGCCCCTTGACTTACCACTGGACGCTATGTTCGATGGGATCAGGGGGGCCTACCTGCGGCTGGGGCAGCGCTATTTAAAGGTGAGGTGCCGGGCGGCCATTTTTGTTGCTGGCCGCCTGCCAGCACCTGCCTCCGCTCCCGTCCCCGACCTCCTGACCCGACCCATCACGGAGTGCCGGCTGAGCTGAGAAGCACCCCCGCAGGGTGCTGGCTGCTCACTTCGAGTGCCTGACTCTTTTGCCGACACTCCGATCCCCGGTGGCCCAGCTGGGCCCCGGGTCGCGCTGCACAAGGCCCCTCCCCTTTAAGAAGGGGAGGAAGGCCTGCAGTACCGGGCGTGCTGTGGCATGTAGCGCCGTGATATTCCCTCACAGCGCCCCAACAGGGAGGCGGGGCGCTACCACTCAATTTCAGCCGCGGGGGCGCTAATTTCGCCCCGGTGAAGTTAGCGCCCCAAAGGGGGCGCGACTCAATTTCTCCCCTGAGGTGTTATAATCTGCCTTCAAGAAAGACCAAACTTGCATTTATGTAGCGCCTTTCACCATTTCGAGACCTTTGAAAGCCCTTCAGAGCCAATAAGGTCCTTTTTTGAAGTGTAGTCACTATTGCAATGTAGGGAAACATAGCCACCAATTTGTGCGCAGCAAGCTCCCACAAACAGCAATGAGATAAATGGCCAGATAATCTGTTTTAGCAATGATGGTTGAGGGATACATGTTGGTTGAGGGATAAATAGTGGCATGGAATCTTTTATACTCACCTGAAAAGGTAGACGAGGCCTTGATTTAACATCTGATCCTAAACCCAGTGCCTCCAGTAAGTGTCGGCCTAGATTTGCGCTCGGGTCTCTGGAGTGTGGCTTGAAACCATGCCCGTCTGACTCGAGAGGCAAGAGTACTACTACTGAGCCAAGGCTGACATCTTGCATTCCCTTATCTCAACAGCAGAATCATGGCCCCACAAAATCAGGATAAGGGAGCGGTGTGAATGCTCAGAGCCAGCGCGCACATCACTCTCCCGCACTCCAGAAGCACCAAATGTAAAAGTGCTATGGGAGCAGGGCACGTAGACAGAAAGTCATCATTTGAAGAGAATAGGAGAAGACAGGACAAATCGAGCAGTAGTGCTACCACTGTTTCCTTGTGATCTTTATTGCAGTAGTAGTGAAATCATATGAGCATTAATAGAATAGTTACTACCTCCATAAAGGTTTCATCTTTTGGGCGCCCTGTCACTATACAGTAGCCTGAAAATAAAATCTTATACAGTACATAAAACCCAGCAGACTGACCATAGCAAACTGAGAAATAGTTTGAGAAATAAAAATCTACAATGTTTTTCACAGCCATGCCCATTACTAACAGAAGGATGGATTCTATCATGATTTTAATAAATACTTTAATTATCAGCTGTTGGAAATCTAATTATGAGCAGGTCCACAGGGCGACACACTTGTGATCGGACTGAAGTTCAGTGTGTTTAATCAGTTCCAATTTATTAGAATGATTAACGATAGTGTGTATTCATAGAAATGAAATGTACTGTAAGAAATTCTGATTTAATTGTACTGCTGCTGACTGCCCTTGAGTAGCATTTACTTATATACCAGCAGTCTTGATGTAGCTTCCTGTTTGCAGTCGTCTATCTCCCTCTCTCGCTCACGCTCTCTCAATAATAATATATATATATTTACATATATATTTATACACATGCAAACATTATTTTATATATAAATCATTTATTGCAAAGAATTTTAAATGGGTTTTGCCGACAGCTCTTTTTCAGCTTTATAAGGAAATAGATACACATATTGATTCTAAGTCTGCCTGTGTAAACATACTGCCCTGGTCAGAGGTAGCTGTACTTAACAGCGATTGTATGGGCTATTGTGTGTGAAAGATAGCACTGTTTTTATTAGGCAGTGCTAGAAAAAATATAACTGAGTAAGTCTCCCTTTTTTTTAAGCGACTTATAATCGAAGCACAGATATATAACTAGCTGTATTTATTTAAAGCCACCAAATAAGGTGCAGCAAAGCCAGAGATTACAGTCTTGTTGAACAGCTACTGAAATTAGAGCTTATTTTTGACTCTTTGACCGCGACGACAATATCTCTCCCAGTGGATGCCAATTACATCCATCTGGAAGTGTGTGTTAAAGGCAGAAAGACCCACATGTACTGTACTACATGCAAAGGTAATGCAGCATTGATTGGAAGAACCCTTTGGATGGACCGTGCTTTGTTGAAGTATCTGAAAATGAATTCACCTAAAGCCACAGAATTGTCGGCTTAACAGCCAATGGACTCTCCCTATGAAAACGCAAAATTCCAAATCTACACCTGAAGTTTAATTGGCTGAGTAGGATGTGAAAGTATTTTATGTCTACCCATAAAGATTAAAGGGGAGGTATTCCGCTTTGAATGCGGCAGCGGCGCACCTACAAGTCCGCATGTGTATCTCGAGGTACATGCAGGGTCCTTCCAATATTTAAATAATCAAGCTGTGTTGCTAATGTGGAGCCTGGGTGATAAAGTGAAAGGTGAAGCCGAGGAGGGTTGCCAATTTTTGGTTGGAGGGCACCCTCCTCACAAGGCAGCTGTCTGTGTTGCATGGGAATGGCAGCGGAGTAGGTGAACCTAATTCTTAAGGTGAGAAGATCCTCGGCTCAGATGTAGAAGAAGTTTGCCAAGATAAGTGCCCAGTGCTGATCCAAAGTCTGTCCCAGTTTCCAACTGCCTGTTCAACATTAAAAGCTGGATGAGTTGAAGTTGCCTCCAGCTTTGTGTCGGCAAAACCAAGGTCATCCTCTCCAGTTCATGCCAACACCTACACGGTCTCTGGCCTTGACTCCATCACCCCCATCCTTTTTCTTATCAAGTCTGTCTTCCACCTCTAACAATATCTGCCTCCTCCTTATTTCAGAGACTTGAGCGCACAATCGAGGCTGACACTTCAGTGCAATACTGAGGGAGCACTGCACTGTCGGAGGTGCCGTCTTTTGGATGAGATGTTAAACTGCCCTCAGGTGGATGCAAAAAAATGCCATGCCACTATTTGAAGATGACATGGGGAGTTTTCCTCGATGTCCTGGCCAATATTTATCCCTCCAACCAACATCACAAACAGATTATCTGGTCATTATCTAATTGCTATTTGTGGGGCTTTGCTGTGTGCAAATTATCTACCCCTGTGTCCTTGCATTGCAACAGTGATTACACTTCGGAAGTACTTCATTAGTTGTAAAGTACTTTGGGACATCCTGCGGTCATGAAAGGCGCTATATAAATGCAAGTTCTTTATTTTGAAAGATGACTTAAAAATATTGCAGAATTAAGGATATTTGCTCGGGTTTTGGCTGGGTTCCAGCAATGTTCAATGGATATTAGTCCCATTATTTCTGCTGTCTAAAAAATGGAGTACCAATTTCTCCATCCTGCCTCAATTCACAAGGTACACTACTACCAATGTGGGCATTAATAGGTCTATTTTATCGACTGGATGCTATTTCCATCAGGTACAGCCAGTACTGCATTGTGGAATAAGTGAACTGCCCAATGGAAATTCAAACCTCTGTTTATAAATTACGGCAGAACACAGTATATTGTTTGCTCTTCCAAATGGCTGTGCATCTATCCAGTCAGTAGCTGAAAAGTTCAGATCAGGAAGATCCTAGGTTTGATCCCCAATATGTGCTGAGTTTAGGTAATCTTAGTCAAGACTGCGGTAGGGGAACGACAATTGACACTCAGCATCTCTGGGCGAAGGAAGACTAAAATCACCCCGGAATTCTCACTCCTGATTGCTGTCCAGTGACCCATGCTGCCAGTGCATGTGTGTGGGATATCTTGAGGGGAAAGGAGTGGGCTCAGCTCTAATGCCCACTTGGTGGAATGGCCTGTTGACACACACCGTTGAGGCTCAAGTATGAATAATGGCCATGAGTGATGTCTGGGAAGCTGACTGGCGACCATGGCACAGCAAGAAGTCAACACCTTTGTGACAGCAGGGGAGAAAATTGGCAAGAAAGAAAAATGCTATGCAGCATGAAGTTCCATAAGGCTATATACAAAGTGGTTTGGAACAACAAAAGTGTACTGAAATGCATTTCAGTAAGTTGAGATAACCACGCTTCAAAAATGCCATTTGATCTGATGACTAGCACTATGTACTGCAAAAAGCCAAGGAGAGTGCTCCCATTGTCTCTCAATCTTGACTGATAGCTGGATTGGCCTTTGATCATCCTTTAAGAGGCACTTTGCTTCTCTATTCTGGCACTAGGTTTAAAAGTGTTCCAGCTATGGAAGCACTACAGTGCTAGAAGCGGTTTCTCTTTTCTACTTGGAGTAAATGAATCAGACCTCAATGAGATGATAAAATTAGTTTTTATTATTTCTTGAGCTTTGTATTTTCTTAGTCTCTTTTCTCACTGTCATATATATATATATTTTAATTCAATCACCATTGGCTACCACAATTCACATTGAGGATTGCTGGTCCACACTTCACTGAACCTTGGCCACTTATATATTTCCAACCTTTTCAGGGTTTAAAAAAAATAAAGTTGATAAGAAGTGCAGGAGGAAATACATTAATGATTGGCAGCAATTCATTGAATAGCCTGATAATCCAGTCCTACAAAGAATTGGATACAGAAACATGTTATCCAGCATATTATACTGTGATAAATCCATGTAGTGAGACAAGGAACTCGAAGAGGCGAGGTATTAGAATTAATACGAGTACTTTATTAAACGACTGCGAAACAACCAGGCGGGCCTGCATCCAGGCATTGCACCTTTGCTGACCTTGACAGGAAGCAAACCCCTGACCTTAGCAGCACCATTGGCTACAGCACCACCTGGTGGATAACCTTAATCCTAACATCCCAGATTACTATATATACATTCAATAACAACTTGCATTTATAGAATGTCTTTAACATAGAAAAATGTTCCAGGTACTTCACATAGGCAGAATTAGACCAAAAATGGATGCTAAGCCAAAGAAGGAGATATTAGCAGAGTTGAAGACATGGATTTTAAGAAGGGTCTTTAAAGGAATCGAGGGAGGCTGAGCGTTTTAGAGAGGGAATACCAGAGCTTGGGGGCCTAGACTTCTGAAGGTGTGGCCTTCAATGTTGAGGCAAAGCGAGTGGGATGCACTAGAGGCCAGAGTCGAAGGAACTCCGAGTTTGTGGGGTTGTAGGGCTGGAGGAAGGTACAGAGGTAGAGAGGAGCAAGGCGATTAAGGTATTTAAGCATGAGGATGGGAATTTTACATTGAAGGTGTTGGGGGACCAGGAGCCAGTGAAGGTCCGTAAGGACTGGAGTGCTGATTGAGTGGGACTTGATGTGGGATTCAGGCAGCAGATTTTTGGATGCGCTGAAGTTTACAAAAGGTGGAGGATGGGAGGCCAGCTAGGAGAACGTTAGAATAGTTATGTCTGGAGGTGGCCAAAGTGTGGATGAGCGTTTCAGCAGCAGATGGTCTAAGGCAGGGATGGAGATGGCCACTGTTACGGGGTGGGTGGAGTAGTAATACAGGAAACCTTTTTTTATCCGACACCGATGGGACCGACGTGGTGCCGGTTCATCAAAAATCCCGGATAACCGAGAGCTATAGTAAAAGATACGGAGAGCTGAGAGCTCCGTATAAAGCAACAAACCCTGTTGCTTAGCAACAGATGCAGAACAATGGCCACAAGTTCCAAGCGTCTCTGTAGCTTAGCAACAGCTGCAGCCACACCCTTGCACAGCAACAGATCGAGGAAGGCAAGTAATATGAAGTATGAAGCTACTCCTGAATTTTGCCGGTTAACTGAGATTTCCGGTTATTTAGGCGCCAGTAAATCGAAAGTTTCCTGTATACAAGATTTGTTTGTTGAAGTGGGTAAGAGTTCTACCCTATTTGGAAATAGTTACTGTATGAAAGATCATTCACAATTCCAGTTCTCCATTTTCATGCTGCTGTGTTGTGGCTGACTCAAGCTTATGGAATAAGGTGGGTTCTCCTACCTGCAGTGCACTCTGGCATTCTAGAGTTGCATAAATTTGACTTCTGTTCCTTATCGTTGCTGTACGTTACTTTTTTCACAAAATGTGATTAATGTGTAAGATATTTTTAAAGAGGAGGCATTACTTGTCGCTTGGCTCTAAGGCGGTGTGGGGAGGGGCTGGGGATGCGGGATGGTGGCAGAGGGAGGGTGGAAAGAAGAGGAGGAGGAGGAGCCAAGAAACTAATGCTAGAATGGCTGTGTGTCATTTTCGCTTTGATGCCATTTGCATGCATTGCAGTCGCATTTCCCGGTACAAATACTGCCACTATGTCACGTGTTTGTCAAATAGTTCTCAATGAAACTTCCCATTGCTCCGCACACAGCGAGACCCCACTCACTACTAGACTGGATAAGGGTGGCACATTGCTGCAGCAACAGAGAACAATCTTTTCCTAACAGCAGGGTGTTTGAAAAACCGTGATTTCACTGCAGTAAAAATGCATCATAAATAGTTATTTTAGAACAATTTCTCACATGCCTTTCATTAGGAAAACTGAAAACTCTCCTTTAAGAACCACCTGCAATTCTGCACATCTTCAGATGGATACAGTGATGTCAACCTACTCAATATGCTGGAAAAAGGAGGAATGTCATTGGTTTGGTGGCCTTAAAAGCATTAATACTCTTGATTATCTTCACAGCGTGGCAACATAGGAACATGGAACAGGAGTAGGCCATTCAGCCCCTTTAGCCTGTTCCACTGATTCAAAATACTCAGACCCCCCCTCATTCATTGAGGGAATGCCGATGTTATTCTGAATTGAATTTCTTCGAAAAGGAATACTTCAGGGTGAGGGCCTGCCTGGCCTTAATGTGGAGCATTCTAAAACTTCAGAGCTTCCCAATCTTTTGTGCCGAGCTTCTTCATGCTTCCAAAATGAGTAGATAAGTGTGAAACATTACCCATAGCAGTCATTCGCTGATGACCCAGCACCTTGCACTTGGTGGATACTGACTACAAGGCGGTGACCTGTTGTCACACAGTTATTGTGAGTGAGATAATTCAGATGAGACTAGTTTAATAGCACTACCCTTCGACATATGGTGTACTATAAACTTTTTATGATGAAACGTAAAATAACATTTGTAGACTGGGCCAAGAAATGCTCAATAAATGCAATAGTTTACTGGATCTGAAAATGATTGCCCCCCCCTGCTGTACAATTACTGGTGCATGTAGAGAAACCATAAAAGCAGAATGTGCTAAGTCTTGTAGAAGGAGCAGTATTTCTCGACGTGCCGAGGTTCAATTTCCATAAAATACTGATGCGTTCAATTTTCACAACCAAGTATTGATCGAGAATTCTTGCACTTGTTCCTATTACACATGTTTGCTTTGCTGCTAAAGCTAATACCATCATTTGCTCCAGCCATCCATTCCTTGTCCAGATAGACAACCTGAACTGTGAGGACATAGGCTTGCAGGGTTATCTGGAGCTGAGTAGGATTCAACCTAGACTCAATGATGGGTCTACCCCTGCAGAGACCATCAGAGTCCCTGATGTCTTGTGGATGTTTGGGCATCAGACTACAGAATCTGCCACAGAGGATAGATTGTGTTCTAATTTCACATCACGAGGCCTGTCAATTTAGAGCCAACTATACCCCCAAAGAGATCATACTTGCATTCCTACTAAGGAGGAGAAAAAAAGACTTGCATTTATATAGCGCCTTTCACGACCACCGGACGTCTTAAAGCCCTTTACAGTCAATGAAGTACTTTTGAAGTGTAGTCGCTGTTGTAAAGTGTAGTCGCTGTTGTAATGTAGGAAACGCGGCAGGCAAAATTGCGCACAGCAAGGTCCCACAAACAGCAATATGATAATGACCAGGTAATCTGCTTTTGTTATGTTGATTTGAAGGATAAATATTGGCCAGGGCGCCGGGGATAACTCCCCCCGCTCTTCTTCGAAATAGTGCCATGGGATCTTTTACGTCCACCTGAGAGAGCAGACGGGACCTCGGTTTAATGTCTCATCTGAAAGATGACGCCTCCAAAAATTAATTGTATAGAATTGTGGTAATATATTTTTCTAAGCAAAGATGTTAAATTGAAATATGTTGATATTTATTGCAGTATGATTTTATGATTTCCCATATATTCTCCTGTCAGCAAAATATTGCTCTCCGTTGCTTTAAGGGTTCCAGTGATTCAGATAGATGTTAAAGATCACAAGAAAAAGAGCAGACTTCTTCTACTCTTGGCCAACAGCCTTCCATCAACCAATACTACCAAAACCACATTAACTGGTTATTCATAAGAACATAAGAACATAAGAACATAAGAAATAGGAGCAGGAGTAGGCCAATCGGCCCCTCGAGCCTGCTCCGCCATTTCAATAAGATCATGGCTGATCTGATCCTAACCGCCAATCCACTATCACAGAACCATCTCCTGAATCTAACAGAATTAGACACACGAAATAGGAGCAGGATCAGGCTACACGGCCCCTGGGCCCGCTCCGCTACCCACAGGGCCATGACCGATCCGAACCTAGACTCATGTCCAAATTCCTGCCTGCTCCCCGTAACCTTTAATTCCCTTTTACTTCTAGGAAACTGTCTATTTCTGTTTTAAATTTATATAATGATGTAGCTTCTACAGCTTTTTGGGGCAGCATATTCCATGGACCTACCACCCTCTGAGTGAAGTAGTTCCTCCTCATCTCAGTTTTGAGAGAGCAGCCCCTTATTCTAAGACTATGCCCCCTAGTTCTAGTTTCACCCATCATCAGGAACATCTTCCCCGCTTCCACCCGATCCAACCCCTTCACAATCCTTTATGTTTCAATAAGATCACCTCTCATTCTTCTGAACTCCAATGAGTAGAGTCCCAATCTACTCAACCTCTCCTCATATGTCCATCCCCTCATCCCCGGGATTAACCGAGTGAACCTTCTTTGTACTGACTCGAGAGCAAGTATGGACACCAAAACTGTATGCAGTATTCCAGGTGCGGTCTCACCAATACCTTGTACAACTGAAGCAATACCTCCCTATTTTTATATTCTATCCCCCTAGCAATGAAAGCCAACATTCCATTGGCCTTCTTAATCACTTGCTGCACCTGCATACTAACCTTTTGAGTTTCGTGCACCAGGACCCCCAGATCCCTTTGTACTTCAGTACTTTCCAGTTTCTTGCCATTAAGATAACTTGCTCTACGATTTTTCCTGCCAAAGTGCATAACCTCACACTTTCCAGTATTGTATTCCATCTGCCAACTTACTTAGCCTGTCTATGTCCCCTTGCAGGTTTTTTATGTCCTCCTCACTCACTACTTTCCCTCTCATCTTCGTATCATCTGCAAACTTTGATATGTTACACTCGGTCCCCTCCTCCAAATCGTTAATATAGATTGTAAAGAGTTGGGGACCCAGCACTGACCCCTGCGGAACACCACTAGTTACTGATTGCCAGTCTGAGAATGAACCATTTATCCCAACTCTCTGCCTTCTGTTAGATAGCCAATCCTCTATCCATGCCAGAATATTACCCCCAATCCCGTGATTTTTTATCTTAAGCAATAATCTTTTGTGTGGCACCTTGTCAAATGCCTTTTGGAAGTCTAAATACACTACGTCCACTGGTTCCCGTTTATCCACCCTATACGTTACTTCCTCAAAGAACTCCAGCAAATTTGTCAAACATGACTTCCCCTTCATAAAACCATGCTGACTTTGTCCTATTAAATTATGATTATCCAAATGTCCTGTTACTGTCTCCTTAATAATGGACTCCAAAATTTTACCTACCACAGATGTTAGGCTAACCGGTCTATAGTTTCCAGCCTTCTGTCTACTGCCCTTTTTAAATAAGGGTGTTACATTTGCAGTTTTCCAGTCTGCCGGGACCTTTGCCGAGTCCAGGGAGTTTTGGAAAATTATTACCAATCCATCCACAATCCCTACCGCCACTTCCCTCAAGACCCTAGGATGTAAGCCATCAGGTCCAGGTGATTTATCCGCCTTGAGTCCCATTATTTTACCGAGTACCACTTCCTTAGTGATTTTGATCGTGTTTAGCTCCTCCACCCCCCCCCCCCCCTTAGCCCCCTGTTTGTCCAGTGTTGGGATATTCTTAGTGTCTTCTACTGTAAAGACTGATGTAAAATATTCATTCAGTGTTTTTGCCATCTCCATATTTCCCACCATTAATTTCCCGGTCTCATCCTCTGAGGGACCAACATTTACTTTAGCCACCCTTTTTCTTTTTATATAACTATAAAAACTCTTACTATCTGTTTTTATATTTTTTGCTAATTTACTTTCATAATCTATCTTCCCTTTCTTAATCAGTCTTTTTGTTATTTTTTGCTGTCTTTTAAAGTTTTCCCAATCCTCTATCCTCCCACTAGATTTGGCTACCTTATATGCCCTTGTTTTTAGTCGAATACTATCCTTAATTTCTTTACTTAGCCACGGATGGCTGTCTTTTCTTTTACACCCTTTTCTTCTCAGTGGAATATATATTTTTTGGAAGTTGTAAAATAACTCCTTAAATGTACACCACTGATCATGTATCGTCTTACCTTTTAATCTATTTTCCCAATCCACTCTACTCAATTCCGCTCTCATACCTTCATAGTCTCCTTTATTCAAGCTTAGCACGCTTGTTTGAGATCCAACCTTCTCACCCTCTAATTGAATATGGAATTCAACCATGTTATGGTCACTCATTCCAAGGGGATCCTTTACTAGGACATTTTTAATTAATCCCGTCTCGTTACACAGGACCAGATCTAAGGTTGCTTGCCCCCTGGTCGGTTCAGTTACATACTGCTCAAGAAACCCATCCCTAATACACTCAATGAACTCATCCTCAAGGCAGCCCTGCCCAATTTGATTTGTCCAATTAATATGATAGTTAAAATCCCCCATAATTATAGATGTTCCCTTATTACAAGCTGCTCTTTGTCAAATCTTGCTGTACACAAATTGTCTGCCACATTTGCACGCACAACAATAGTCCTTGCACTCCAAAGCAATTAATTGGATATGAAGTGCTTCAAGATATTTGAGAGACATGATTATTAGACACTATATAAATGCAAGTGGTTCTCTTTTTTTCTTTCTATCAATGTGCCATCCTTATTTGGTAGAGTTGAAAGGAAAATCATGAACGCTGAAAATCTGAAATAAAACACACAATTCTAGATCTATGCAGGTCAGTCAGAATCTGAGAGAGGTTAACATTTCAGGTGGGATTCTTTTCTGATTAAGCATCATATGAAAATGTTAACCTTCATTTCTCTTTCAGACGCTGCCACCATCTGTGTATTTTCCGTCTTTATCACCAGCCCTACGTGCTGATTAACTACTTGTATGTGCAGTTTTTGTTGAAAAGTTTGACTTGTACAGTACATCTTGGTGCTTTATTTCTCATTCATCCTCAAAGCCAGCAGCACTGACATAGAAGTGATAGGTAATGTGCCGTTACTCCTGCTGTCCCATCCAGTTGCTTCATGCACTAGCTGATGTTGCCTCACACAAGTGATTCATTCTCCATCATTACAGTACATGGTCAAAAGGATTCTGTTAACCAGTCGCCCAGTAGCATGTTTGTTCATGTTAAGGCACCTGTAGGTAGTATTCATGACCTGGAAAGATTTCTAACATTGCATTTTGATTTGATCCACTCGTTACTGTATGGTGTTGCTAAAATTCAACTAATTTTAAACAGAAGTTCAAGGAAAGCTCTTGTCTATTTTAAAGTATTAGCTACACTGTGATATACCTATCAATTCCTCCAATAAAAGGCGAAGAGTTACGAAGGTGACTAAAGGTTTTTATTGACTAAATAACAGCCCACTCTCGTGGGTGATCCGATCCAAGCAGGAGGAATACCAGCCAGTCGCTCACCTTTATACCTGGCCTGGTGGGTGGAGCCAAGGCGGAGTCGGCAGTGGTCATCCCAGGTATAGCAGTGTGGCAAGAGGCGACCTCGTACCGTGATACAATAGTGGTCAGTGATACAGTTATAACGAACAGTGGTGAACAGTGCTAACTACTAACAGTGATACGATAGTGAACGTGGTTTACCACATTCACCCCTTGTTTAGAATTAAGTCCGGCGGGGTGAAGTGTACTACCAATTCTGGTAGGTCAGTCTGTCCGGAGGCTTCGTAAGCCTCTCCGATCGCCGCAGCGGTGGTGTTGCCTTATCCGGTGCTGGTGCCTTATCCGGTGTTGATGCTGGTGTTTGCGTGGTCGGCGAGGGCTCGTGGGGTTCCGGCATGCCGTCTACCTGGACTGAGGTTGGGGGGGGTGGTGGCGGTGTTTCCGGATCGGCTGAGGGTGCGAGGTCTCGTAGGGAGACAGTGTCCTCCCGCCCGTCTGGGTACGCCACGTAGGCGTACTGGGGGTTGGCGTGCAGGAGGTTCACCCTCTCGACCAGGGGGTCCGTTTTATGGGTCCTCACGTGTTTCCGCAGCCAGACCGGCCCCGGGGCGGTCAGCCAGGTTGGTAGAGTGGTTCCCGTAGTCGACTTCCTGGGGAAAACGAACATTCGTTCATGGGGGGTGGTGTTAGTGGCCGTGCAAAGTAATGACCGGATGGAGTGCAGCGCTGTCGGGAGGACTTCTTGCCAGCGGGAGGTTGGGAGGCCCTTAGACTTTAAGGCTAAGAGGACGGCCTTCCATACCGTCGCGTTCTCTCTTTCCACCTGACCGTTACCTCTGGGGTTGTAGCTGGTGGTCCTGCTTGCTGCAATACCTCTCTCTAGGAGGAATTGCCGGAGTTCCTCGCTCATGAAGGAGGAGCCCCGGTCGCTGTGTATATAGTTCGGGAACCCGAACAAGGCGAAGAGGGCATTCAGGCACTTAATGACCGTGCTACTGGTCATGTCGGGGCAGGGGAAGGCAAAGGGGAAACGGGAGTACTCATCAACGATGTTGAGGAAGTACACATTACGGTCAGAGGACGGGAGGGGCCCCTTAAAGTCGATGCTCAGGCGCTCGAAGGGGCGGGTGGCCTTGATCAGGCTTGCTCGGTCCGGCCTATAGAAGTGCGGTTTGCACTCCGCACAGGTCTGGCAGTTCCTGGTCATGGTCCTGACCTCCTCGATGGAGTAGGTCAGGTTGCGGGCCTTAATGAAATGGTAGAGTCTGGTGACTCCGGGGTGGCAGAGCTGGTCGTGGAGGGTCTGAAGCCTATCGATATGCGCGCTGGCGCATGTCATTCGTGAAAGGGCATCAGGGGATTCGTTCAGCTTGCCTGGCCGGTACAAGATCTCATAATCGTAGGTGGAGAGCTCGATTCTCCATCTCAAAATCTTGTCATTCTTGATTTTGCCCTTCAGCTTGTTATTAAACATGAAAGCCACCGAACGCTGGTCGGTGAGGAGGGTAAATCGTTTGCCTGCCAGGTAGTGCCTCCAGCGCCGTACTGCCTCCGCGATTGCCTGGGCCTCTTTCTCGACCGACGAATGTCGGATCTCGGGGCCCTGTAGGGTCCTTGAGAAGAAGGCCACTGGCCTCCCCTCCTGGTTTAGGGTGGCGGCTAAGGCGAAGTCGGATGCGTCGCTCTCCACCTGAAAGGGGATGGACTCGTCCACTGCGTGCATCGTGGCCTTGGCTATGTCTCCCTTAATGAGGGAGAAGGCCGCGCACGCCTCCTCCGTGAGGGGGAAGGAAGTGGCTTTCAGGAGGGGTCTGGCTTTGTCCGCGTAATTGGGTACCCATTGGGCATAGTAGGCGAAAAGCCCCAGGGTTCTCCTAAGTGCTTTAGGGCAGTGGGGGAGGGGTAGCTCCATGAGGGGGCGCATTCTTTCTGGGTCGGGGCCGATATACCTATCAATTCCTCCAATAAAAGGCGAAGAGTTACGAAGGTGACTAAAGGTTTTTATTGACTAAATAACAGCCCACTCTCGTGGGTGATCCGATCCAAGCAGGAGGAATACCAGCCAGTCGCTCACCTTTATACCTGGCCTGGTGGGTGGAGCCAAGGCGGAGTCGGCAGTGGTCATCCCAGGTATAGCAGTGTGGCAAGAGGCGACCTCGTACCGTGATACAATAGTGGTCAGTGATACAGTTATAACGAACAGTGGTGAACAGTGCTAACTACTAACAGTGATACGATAGTGAACGTGGTTTACCACACACTGTGTCTGCAATATTAATAAATTCCTCCAACTCATTTTTTTGCCAATCTCTGCTAAGTTATCTGAAGGTGGTGGGGGCACTCCGATTAGCCCCAGCATCCCTGAGCTAAGGAGGGACAATCAACAAAGTTGTTGTTGTTGTTAGCTAAACTCCTGTTGGAAGCACATGTGCACAGATGTCCAATGAGCAGAAGATGGAGCTCCGCTTTAGTGTCCCCCACAAATGAATAGCCCGCCCACACTTGGGGATAAAGGCTCACAACTAATTATTTTGGCAAGGTTTCAGTGAGCAACCAAAACCCCAGCAAGGAGTCCATGCCTTCAGGGAAGGAGGGAGAAAATTCATGAGAAGAAAGAAAGATGTAGCTCGTACACCCTAATTTTACAGGACCATAGAAGTTGTTAATTTTATCCTTTTTCTTCAGTGTCATTGGGATTCAGCCCCCAAAACCAAATATTAGGTGTGGAATACAAAAGTAAGAACTGCTTGTATGTCCCACAGCTTTCATGTTTAACAGACACCCACATTTATAGAACAAATTCCAAGGGTGGCTTCATGGGGACAGACATTTGACTAAAGTGAAAGAACTCTGGTGACATCAAGTAGGGCAGTGAAGAGAACATCTCTCCGCTGCATTGGTTGCTATTGTGTTATTTTAAGGAACAGCTATGACTGGTTCCTAATGAGCCTTGCCATGTTTAAACTTAATTTCCCCCCCCCCCTCCACCCCCAACCTTTCTCTTAAATTGAGTCGTGCCTCCTTTGGAGCGCTAACTTCGCCGGGGATGCTATCGGTAGCTGGAAGCACCCCGCCTCCCTCTTGGGGCGCTGCGAGGGAATATCGCGGCTGTTTGCGCTGTGGCATGTCACGCCACGGTACGACAGCCTTCCTCCCCTTAAAGGGGAGGGGCCTTGCGCAGCGCGACCCGGGGCCCAGCTGGGCCACCGGGGATCGGAGTGCCAGCAAAAGAGTCCGGTACTCGAGAAGTGAGCAGCCACCACCCTGCGGGGGTGCTTCTCGGAAGGCCGGGGTCGGCAACGGGGGCGGGTGCTGGCAGGTGGCCAGCAACAAAAATGGCCGCCCGGCACCGCGCCTTTAATTAGCGCCGCCCCGACCGCAGGTAGGCCCCCCTGACCCTGTCGGACATAGCGTCCGGCAGTAAGTCAGGGGGCACTACCGAAGATCGCGAGCGGGGCGCTGCGTACAGCGATGACGTCATCGCCGGTGGCGCAGCACTGCGGTGCACTAACGGTTACTGCCACCGCTAACCTCCCGCTGAATTTTGCGGGAGGCGCTGGCGGCACCGCGCCCAGGCGCAAAGCAACTGAATTTTTCCCCCGTTGTTTAAGTCGCGTGGCAAGCAGTGGATGCATTCAGTGAAGATTTTGTCTTCCCCCTCTCCACCCGAGTGCTTTTGGGGTGAAATGTCTGTCTTTTGGGCTCTGGAGAACTCTGCAACAGTGGAAGTCTGTAAAGCAGAAAAGGAAGTAATTCATCTCCTGTGCAGTACTGTTCTCCTTTTGTTTCAGACTGCAAAATCTGGGTTACTGACCTGTATTACCCCCAGAGTTTCTGCACCGATTTGTTTTTGTTAAATAATAATGTTGACGCTAGTGTTTGGCAGGGAAGTAACATGTACCCAGGCTAAATTATTAACCTTCACGACAGCTGCGATCAGAGAAGTGCACTATTATCTCCACATGGTAAAATTGCGGGCCAGTGAATGCAAGGCCACCGCTGTGAAATACAAGCAATTAATGAGGACCCTGTCACGTAATGCTAGCCCGTCCAAATGAGAACACATCCATGTACAGTGATCTAAGAGTGGACTTGTTTCTTGTGAATTTTAAAATGTCAGCAAAAATGCAAGTGATTTTTTTTGGGGGGATGAGACAATAGTTGACCTTGGCATCTCTAGGTTAGGAAGGGAACGATTGTGTGTGGGCATCGGGTGAGGATGGGTCAGGCTGAGCTGTGATGCTCCTCTGTGGATGAATTGTCTGTTGACTGATCTGTGAATAATTGCCACTTGGATGAGGTACCAGAGAGTGACCAACCCATACTCCAACAAGAGTTCAATGCCTTTAGAAACCGAGGGGTCGATTTTGCCAGCCCTGTGGAGGTGGGTATGGAGGCGGGACTACCGGGAAAATGGCAGATTTTGGGGGTGGGTTGCCAACCCGCCTCCATGCCATCTTCTTCCCAGGAGGCGGGTAGCCGTCCCGCGCCGGGTCCCATCTCCTTGGAGGTAGGAAGGGATTAAAGCCTATTCACTGCTTGTTAACAGGCAGAAAATAGGATTATCCCCTTTTTGCCCTCCAGTGCAGGCTTCCCGAAGGCTCCAAAACCCGCCAACGAGGCGAGTACTGGGTCTGCGGGGGTCGGGGGGGGGGGGGGCGCAAAAGTGTGGTGTGAAGGTAAGTGATGGGTGCAAGAGTGTAGAGGTGAGTATCTGAGCTAAGTGCAAAGTGCAAAGTGTTTTTAAAAGTGTACTTACCTTTGTTTCTTCCTGCAGGCTGCAGTCGGTTTGTATGCAGAGACTCTCAGACCTCCGTGTTGCAGATGAGAGGTGGCCGTTGCCTTCTCATATGCAACAACCATCTCAGTTCTGTAAAAGAAAGAAGGTTGATGAGGTCTTGTATGCAAGACCTTATCAAACTGCAGAGAATGTCACTGCTTCATAGAGCTGTCAAACGATGACAATTCATCTGTCAAAAATTTTTGACAGATGACACGTCATACATTGACGTGCTCTGCAACCGGCTTTCCCTTAATTGGCCTGCTAAGCCCGCTGGGCGGGCTTAACAAGGTCAATCAAGGGAAAATAGCATGGGTTGGCCACAAATCGATGGAGGCGGGACATCGACCCGACAAGCAGCAGTCCCACCTCCAACGCGTCTCCTTTCACAAAATCGCCCCCAGAGGGGAGAAATTGTAACAAAAGTTGGATTGGGTAAGGTACTTAGTGTGGTACCAGTATTATCCATTTCTCAAATTAGTAGGTCAAAACGTCAACTAGGTAAAACTCAAATGTCATACACGAATCCAATATCCAAACATTAAGTTTTCCATTCAGAAGTTCAGAGTACAACTTCTCCATTGGTAGCTGTGAGCTGAGTGACCTATATTGTGGATTTGTAATTGACCAAGAATTTGTCATAAAAATATGTTTTAAGTATTTTGTGATATTTTTATCTGCCTTTTGTTTTGTTAATTGAAGATCAAATTGGTTTCTGTTGCAAAGCTACAAAATCTACCTTAAGTTATAGAGTTAAATATTATAATATCTGTATATTCTGAACATAGAATTTTCAAGTACCTGTAGTTGATTGCAGATTATTCTTTGATAAATCTCTTCTCACCTCACAACAATTATCTTCCACTGTCAAAGGTGTTACCACTCGGTGAGTCAGCACTGGCAGCTATTACCAGCACAAAGTGAACTTGATGCAATTTTTAAAATATCACACAAAATTGAAACCGTATATATTAAAATAAAATGTAATAACAGGTAACAGGCAAGGATTTCATGGCAGTAATTTAATTTGTCAATTCAGATGATTTCTGTAAACCATTTGAGCATTGCTGTGTCAGTCTTGACGTCATCTAGACCCCTTGATTAGATTACTGTCCCCTAATCACTTCCAGGTCTCCATTGTAATATATATTTAAAACTGTAGTTTTCCAGATTATTTAAACCAAATTGCAGAATCTACCAGAGTATTTCAGTGAAATTCAGGTCATTGAAAACAACAGCAGGGGCAGTTTAAGGAGTGGAGATCATCAAAATCTCGGAGCATGAATTGATCATAAAGCATTAGTTATGGGGTAGTATGGAAAAGTGTGCTCAATAAGGGCCTTGCATAATAATATTCTAAAAGTTATAGGATGAAGTTTCTGATCTTCTGTAGATTAGAAATTGCTTGTAACAAAATCTGTTTAGTTGCACAGTATGCCAACTCCAATTTTATTTCAGTTACTACCCTCCTCTCGCAATGTGATACGGCTCCATGGAAGTGAGCAAGTTTCGTGCCCTTACTAGTGACCATTCTTCATCTTAGACAGTGGACGTTGATGGGCTATTTGACTGCCGAGGGCATCACCGCCAAACACAATCCTCTCGTCATTCGATATCCACATGCCCTTTCCAGCAGGGCGGTAACTAGATAATGATCGAGAAAGGAATCTTGAGCAATTTGTATTCTCTTCCTCTCTCCTCGACCTTGGGAAAACTGAGGTCAGTCATCGCAACCTACCACTGACCTGCCTGCGATCAGCTAACTCAGAACAGATGAGGGCAGCTGGTACATATAGTTTACTGCCACACCACCCTGATTTATTTTTCACAGGAAATCAGCAGTGGTTTCTTGCTTTGGGGTGTAGGTCTGCTGTCCAGGCAGTGCAGCATAATCCAAACGTGAAAGAACACCACTCTGCAAAGCCTACTGGCGTAGTCTCTCTATTCTGAGAATGCAGCGTCCTTGCTTTCTGTAGTCCGCACTTTTCATTCCAGTGTATTGTATCATGGATTGACGTTATGCAGTGAACCGCTAAGAACTGAGTGGAGCTAATCTGTGCCCTTTTTTGGTGACCTTTTAATGATCATAACTGACAGAAGATCAGCATCTCCTTTCTGTGAGAGTCCAGATCTCCAAAAATGAAGGGCTTTATTAGAATAATAATTTCTTTTTTCACTTGGTATATTTTTGTACTATTTTGCACTGTTTTCTTTTGGAGTTATAGCATCATCTTCAACTAGCGTGGCGGAGACCCTCCTCCCACACCCACCCCCCAAACTAGTACTGGTGACAGCAGTGTGAAACAGTGGAATTTTTTTTTTTAAAGCTTTTATTATGTAGTGTCCACTAAAGCCTTCGCTACTCGTGGCTACTGCCAGTGCTGCTTTACCAGCAGTCCAGTTGCTTCCCCTCTTCCCCACCATCTTCAATACTGATCTGTCAGATCTTGGATCTTCACCTACAGACTCCCCCGCGACTGCCCATTGCAGAGCTGAACCAGATTTTTTAATTCATTCACAGGATGTGAGCATCGCTGGCAAGGCCAGCATTTATTGCCCGTCCCTATGGTAGAACTTGTTAGGCCATTTCAGAGGGGCAGTTAGGAGTCAACCACATCGCTGTGGGTCTGGAGTCACATATAGGCCAGACCGGGTAAGGACAGCAGGCTTCCTTCCCTAAAGAAATGTGGTTTTTACAGCAATCCGGTAGTTACATGGTCACCATTACTGATACTAGTTTTGCATTCCAGATTCATTTAATTAACTGAATTTAAATTCCCCAACAGCCGCAGTGAGACTTGAACTCTCATCTCTCACGATCAGTTGTCCAGGCCTCTGGATTACTAGCCCAGTAACATAACCGCTATGCTACCATTCCCTATTAAGTTCCTGGTTTGTACTGACTTAGCTGATCTCAAACGGGACCGAAACACGCATTCCTATGGGCCCCAGCATTTCCTGATTTGGGGCTAAAAATGAGCCTGAGTTTCTATCTGTATCCTATTGTGTCTGCGTGGGAATTTTGGATGAGAACAGGAATGAGACGCCTTCGCAGTCAAATAGCCGGTTAAGGCTCACTGTCTGGGCTCATAGATGACAGATGGCTACTTGGAGGGTAGCTGGTTTCCCTGGAATCGTACTAAATCATTAGTCAGCGCCTTCAGGGGAAGGAGAGAAAATTGGAAGGGGAAAACTAATAATCCGTGCCTCTCTTGTGTAATTCATTACAATGGGTATAAACCACAGGAGGTGGTGACATGTAGAAAAATAAGCATTAAAAGACAATGTAAAATACATAATCTTCAAGCCAATATGGCTCATGGGTTAATTACTTCACTTACTAACATTATAAGTTGAAAAACCACCTTTCACGACCATTTCCATTGGACTTTGCATTTAAAAAAAAAAATGCTAATTTGAAATCATGATGCTTGAAGCTCCTGGTAACTAAAGGTAACCAGTGAACAATTTCACTGCAAACAGTATGTTGCAAAACAGCAATGTGCATAATTAGGGACATTTGGATTTAACAGTAGACGAGGGCGACTGCAACAAGTAAAGAACAGTCATTCAAACAAATACAAATTACGGATGCTGGGAATCTGAAATAAAAACAGAAAATGCTGGAGATACTCAGCAGGTCAGGCAGCATCTGTGGAGAGAGAAACAGAGTTAAAGTTTCAGATCGATGACCTTTCATCAGAACTGGAAAAAGTTAGAGATGTAACCGGTTTTAAGCAAGTGCAGGGGCAAGGAAAGGGGGGAGGGGAGGAAAGAACAAAAGGGAAGGTCTGTGATAGGGTGGAAGGCAGGAGAGATTAAATGACAAAAGGGATGATGGTGTGAGGCAAAAGGAGATGGTAATGACACAAGAAAAGAATAGTCATTTGTGTCCTGACTTTCTAATCCCTTACTGGTTTTCCAGTGGATCTGGGGCCTACAGGACTGAAATGGGTTCAGGGATGCACTACACCACATCCCCCTCTTCGCTCTGCCTTTTCTTGAGTGCAGGCCCAACAGCATTACATCCGCCCGCCTGTACATGGGTGGGTACGTGCAAATGGAATGGCCGTGAGAGAAAGACAGCCTCTTGAACTCTGGACATCAGGACCACCTTTTAGGCTCTGGCCACCAACATTTAACTGTCAGCAGAGGGGAGCTCGAGAGTTTTTTTTCCCCCCAAAGAGGGGCCATGTACGGTCGCGATCAGAGCATTGCCATACACAAGTCCCAGGAGCAGCGTTAGAAATTTCAGCCCAAACGTTGGTGGATTTTTGCAGGCAGCTCTGAGGCCTGTGGCAGTTAGTTTCCAGTCCCTGTTTGGCATGTAAATGACCTAAAGGTTGGAAAGTCGGCCTGGCGCAGCAGGGCATCTCTGTGGTGGGCGTAAGTCCCACTCTGCAGGAAGTGCCCCTCCACCCCAATCCAAAAGCCTAAACCCTAGTGTCTATTTCTAGATTGGTACAAACATGCAATTTTTCTATGTTTCGATACAAAAGGCATCAAGGGGTATGGGGAGAGAGTGGGAATATGGTATTGAGATAGAGGATCAGCCATGATCATATTGAATGGCGGAGCAGGCTCGAAGGGCCGAATGGTCTACTCCTGCTCCTATTTTTCCATGTTTCTAATCACATTGGCTATGGAAAAATACTACTACTACTACTACTACTATGACAGGAAAAGCTTATAATGGGATGTCTAGTTTGGCTATCCATTCGATGGCCTCCTGAAATGCTGAGTGAGAAATGAGGTGCCTCCTGCAACAGATCTAGGTGGGCATGTTGATGTGATGTGTTCCATGTTCTGGGACTCATGGCCACCGTCTCACTTCGGATCGTCCCTCACCCTCCACTTGTGGAGCGGGTGGCCGCATCGTCCGTGCCCTGTGCGGATTCAGTCGAGCGCTGTCCACTGTCTTCGAGGGAGGTCGAAGCCAGGGACCTCTGCTGTTGGGGGGGGGGGTCAGTGATGAGGTGTTGGTTCTTTATGTTGCATGGAAAATACTAAAACCTGTTGTATAATGTTGCTATCCCTCCCTCTCCAGTATGTAAAAACAAACCACAAGAAAAGTAGGGATGCTTATTCTGAAGTGTGGGAGAAACAGTGATGGATAATTAGTGCCTCTTGATGCTGCTATATTCTTATCACTTAAAATTTCCCTGTTCACGAGTCCTGTTTTATATTTCACATTCACCAATTGCAAGCTGTGGCTGACGACACTGGTTTAAAGATGAATCATTTTGAATTTTAGAATAAAATACTTTTCTGGAAAGCGAGGGTAAACACTTATGCAGTTTATACCAGGTAAATTAATTTTTCTGTTTGAAGCTAAAATTATGCTTTATGAATGCAACCTAAAAGAGGTTTGTGAAAGGTACTGAGATTCCTTTTTTATGCTAATCAAATTATTTAAATGAAAGATGAAGTTTTTTTGAAATGGGTTTCGCTGTTGGTTACAGAGCACTTTGGTGTCCATATGGAACTGGTTAGAGGAAAGAGATAACAAATTTCACTGAGATTATTCTTGTTGTAATTTACTTCCATCTCACATGTCAGGAAGCCATTTTTGTTACACAGTGCTTCCATACATTAAGATTTTTTGGTATTCATCATCAACAACAACAACAACTTGTATTTATATAGCACCTTTAATGTAGTAAAGTGCCCTAAGGCTCTTCACAGGAGCGTAATCAAACAGAATTTGACACCGAGCCACATGAGATATTAGGGCAGATGAAAAGAGGTGGGTTTTTAGTAGCGTCTTAAAGGAGGAAAGAGAGGTAGAAAGGTGGAGAGGTTTAGGCAGGGACTTCCAGAGCTTAGGGCCTTGGCAGATGAAGGCACGGCTGCCAATGTTGGAGCGATTAATCGGGAATGCTCAAGAAGTCAGAATTGGAGGAGAGCAGATATCCCGGAGGATTGTACGGCTGGAGGAGGTTACAGAGGTTTGGAAGGGCGAGGCCATGGAAGGATTTGAAAACAAAGGAGGAGATTTTTAAAATCGAGGTGTTGATTGACAAGGAGCCAGTGTAGGTCAGCGAGCACAGGGGTGATGGGTGAACGGGACTTGGTGCGAGTTAGGACACGGGCAGCTGAGTTTTGGATGACCAAGTTTATGGAGGGTATAAAATGGGAGGCTGGCCGGGAGTGCGTTGGAATAGTCAAGTCTCGAGGTAAGAAGGGCATGGATGAGAGCTTTAGCAGCAGATGAGCTGAGGCAGAGTCGGAGACGGGCGATGTTACGGAGGTGGAAATAGGCGGTCTTAGTGATGGTGTGGATATGTGGTTGGAAGTTCATTTTGCGTCAAATATGACCCCAAGGTTGTGAACAGTCTGGTTCAGCCTCAGTCAGTTGCCAGGGAGAGGAATGGAGTCAGTGGCAATGGAATGGAGTTTGTGGCGGGGACCAAAGACAGTGGCTTCGGTCTTCCCAATATTTAGTTGGAGGAAATTTCTGCTCATCCAGTACGCGATGTCAGACAAACAGTGTGACAATTTGGAGACTGTGGAGGGGTCGAGAGATGTGGTGGTGAGGTGGAGCTGGGTGTCGTTGGCATACATGTGGAAACTGACTGTGTTTTCGAATGATGTCACCTTGGGCACAGCGTGTAGACAAGAAATGGGAGGGGGCCAAGGATAGATCCTTGGGAGACACCAGAGGCAACAGAGCGGGAGTGGGAAGGGAAGCCATTGCAGGTGATTCTCTGTCTACAAATGGATAGATCAGAATAGAACCAGGCGAGTGCAGTCCCACCCAGGTGGAGAGGCGTTAGAGGAGGATGGAGTGGTCAACCGTGTCAAAGGCTGCAGGCAGGTCGAGAAAGATGAGGAGGGATAGTTTACCATTATAATTGCAAAATACTGCGGATGCTGGAAATCTGAAATAACAGAAAATGCTGGAAATACTCAGCAGGTCAGGCAGCATCCGTGGAGAGAGAAACAGAGTTAACGTTTCAGGTCTGGGACCCTTCATCAGAACTGGAAAAAGCTGGAGATGTAACAGATATTAAGCAGGTGCAGAGACAGGGGGAGGGCGGGTTAGGAGGGGAGGAAGGAATAGAAAGAACACCCTGTACTTTTGTAAGAGGCAGGAAAGATAAAATGTTGCAAATGGGAATGGCAAAAATCATACAGCATGAAAAATGGGGGCAGGGATAATTATCTGAAATTGTTGAACTCAATGTTGAGTCCGGCAGACTGCAAAGTGCCTAATCGAAAGATGAGGTGCTGTTCCTCGAGCTTACGTTGAGCTTCATTGGAACAATGTAATAGGCCGATACAGAGAGATCAGAGTGGGAGTGAAGCGGTGAATTAAAGTGACAGGCGACCGGAAGCTCAGGGTCACCCGTACGGACTGAACGGAGGTGTTCCGCAAAGCGGTCACCCAATCTGCATTTGGTCTCCCCAATGTAGAGAAGACCGCATCGTGAGCAGCGAATACAGTATACTAGATTGCAAGAAGTACAAGTAAATCGCTGTTTCACCTGGAAGGGGTGTTTGGGGCCCTGGACAGTGGGAAGGGAGGAGGTAAAAGGGCATGTGTTGCATCTCCTGCGCTTGCACGGGAAGGTGCCAGGTGAAGGAGCAGGGCTGTTGGGGGTGATTGAGGAGTGGACCAGGGTGTCGCGGAGGGAGCGGTCCCTTCAGAATGCTGAAAGGGGAGGTGAGGGGAAGATGTGTTTGGTGGTGGGATCACGTTGGAGGTGGCGGAAATGGCAGAGGATGATCCGTTGAATGTGGAGGCTGGTGGGGTGAAAGGTGAGGACAAGGGGAACCCTATCGTGGTTCTGGGAAGGAGGGGCAGGGGTGAGAGCAGAAGTGCGGGAAATAGAACGGACACGGTCAAGGGCCGTGTCAACGACAGTAGAGGGGAATCCTCGGTTGAGGAAAAAGGAAGACATGTCGGAAGCACTGGTATGGAAGGTGGCATCGTCAGAACAGATGCTGCGGAGACGGAGAAACTGGGAGAAAGGAATAGAGTCCTTACAGGAAGCGGAGTGGGAGGAAGTGTAGTCCAGGTAGCTGTGGGAATTGGTGGGCTTGTAGTGGATGTTTGTTGAAAGCCGATCGCCAGAAATGGAGATGGAGAAGTCAAGGAAGGGAAGGGAAGAGTCGGAGATGGACCATGTGAAGGTGAGGGCAGGGTGGAAATTGGAAGTAAAGTGAATGAACTTATCCAGTTCAGGGCGAGAGCAGGAAACGGCACCAATACAGTCATCGATGTACTGGAAAAAGAGGTGAGGGAGGGGACCTGAGTAGGACTGGAACAAAGAATGTTCCACATGTCCCATGAACAGGCAGGCATAGCTAGGGCCCATGCGGGTTCCCATAGCAACACCTTTAATTTGGAGGAAGTGAGTGGAGTCAAAGGAGAAGTTGTTCAATGTGAGAACAAGTTCAGCCAGGCTGAATGATAGTTTACCATTGTCAGTCACATTGGATGTAATTTGTGACTTTGATAAGAGCCATTTCAGTATTGTGGCACAGGTGGAAACCTGATTGGAGGGATGGAAACATGGAGTTCCGGGATAGATGAGCCCGGATTTGGGGGCGACAGCACGTTCAAGGACTTTGGAGATGAAAGGGAGATTGAAGATGGGGTGGTACTGTAGTTTGCAAGGACATAGGGGTCAAGAGATTTTTTTTGAAAAAAAGGGGTGATGATGGCAGATTCGAAGGAGAGCGGGGGGACAGTACTGGAGGAAAGAGAACCATTAACAATATCAGCTAACATGGGAGCCAGGAAGGGAAGTTGGGTGGTCAGTAGTTTAGTGGGAATAGGGTCGAGGGAGCAGGAGGTGTGGGTCTCCTGGACAAGATGAGATCGGAGAGAAACTGAAGAAAGATGCGAGTTCAGGGCTAGGGCAGGGGGCAGCCTTAGAGGAAGTTTGGCCCGGTGGACTTGGGGAAGGGAGGAAAGTGGCAGAGGCAGCTGAACGGAGGGTCTCAATCGTAGTGACAAAGAAGTCCATGAGCTCCTCGCACTTGTTATTGGAGGCGAGGATGGAGGAGACTGGAGAGGGGTTTAAGAAGATGGTTTGCACTAGAGGGAAGAAGCCTGGGTTATCTTCTCATTTCAGGATGATCCTGGAATAGTGAGCAGTTTTGGCAGACGAGAGCAGGACCCGATAGTAGTCTGGCGATGAATGGCTAAACCAGTTGACTGCCATATCCGTTCAAGTCTGCGTCCCTTGGACTTGAGGGAGCATTGCACACAGTAAGTTGGAGAATATGGTTTCATGTCTTTGTATTGCTGATTCTCTCTCTTTCTGCCTCTTCTGTTTCCATCTCTCTCTTCTCTGCTGCTTTTCCCTTAACTGTTTTTGCTTCTTAACCTCACCCTCTTCTGCCTCACTCCTGTCTTTTTCTACTTTCCTTTCAGGTGGAAGGAGGTGGGTAATATGGCATCATGTGGCAGAGAAAGGAGCCACCAACAGCTGTAGGCTGCATTCAGAGTGTGGGTTGTGGGGAAAATGTCACCGTCGCATCAGTTTTCGTCCCATCTCCTTCCCCAGTCACTCATGCAGCCTCCCACCACTCACTCCCCTTCATTTCCCACTACCCATTACTTTCCTATCATACCCATTGCTACTTTGACATCTTCCCCTTTGAACTGCCGACTCAACCCCTGCATCCTTCCCCTCTCCCTTGCTACATTGTCACTCACCTCACCGTTAACCCTCCATCCACTTCTCCCCCATTTCTACTCGCATCCCCCACCATGGGTTAGAGGCAACGTTCCCGCTAAGCTGCGTGGCCCCACAGCGGTCTGGAGGTCCAGCACAGGCCACTCACCGGCTTTTCAAGGCAATAAACCGTGCATGCGCGAAAATATGAAAGGGCCCCGCAGCAAGTTAAAGGGACAGCGCACCCAAAAAAATTAGTTAGAGGCCCGCTCACACTCAACCAGTTTCCATCCTACCCTCCTATCCGTTTACTTCAAAGAGGCTTTGTTTGCTAATCAAATTAGAATGAAGAAAGGAACTGGGCGTCTGCCTTTATCTCAAGTTATCTTTCTCTTTGTCCCTCACTGTCAGCCAGTGGCTCAGTTGGTAGCCTGTGAGTCAGAGGGTTGTGGGTTCAAGTTCCACCCCAGGGCTTGAGCGCAAAAATCTAGGCTGGCACTCCAGTGCAGTACCGAGGGAGTGCTGCACTGTCGGAGGTGCCATCTTTCAGATGAGATGTAAAACCGAGGCTCCGTCTGTTCGGAGGTGGTTGTAAAAGATCCCATGGTACAATGTTGAAGAAGAGCAGGGGAGTTACTCCTGATGTCCTGGCCAATACTAGTCCCTCAACCAACATAAGAAAAGCAGATTATCTGGTCATTATCACATTGCTGTGTTCGCAAGTTGGCTGCCGCGTTTCCCACATTACAACAGTGACTACACTTCAAAAAAAGTACTTCATTGGCTGTAAAATGGTCGTGAAAGGTGCTTTATAACTACAAGTCTGTCTTTTCCGTCTTTCACTCTCGGGTGTTAGAAATTAGAATCTGACCGTAAGGTGGAGATAATTAGATGGCTTCAAAATTCAGCTCTTTTTAAAAAAAAATTAAAGTAACCCCAATTTTTCTGTCTTCAATCTCTTTCTCTTCCTCACCCTCTCCCTCAGTTTAATAGAGTATTTAAAAATGTATAAAGCACAAAACAAAAGTGACAGGCGTTTAATCAGAACACTGACTGACTTATTCTCTTTCCCCCCGCCACCCGCCCCCCTTGACTGCGCGCGCGCACAACCTCTCCTTTTAAATTCAAAAATGCTCTACAGTATAAGCTTTACATCAGTAAAACTTTTCCAATTTGTCCAGTTATTTTTCAATATTATTTTGAGAAAAGCTGCTGGGCAGAAATTAAGAGTTAAAAATAAATACCCTTCCGTGCAGCTGCCTGAACAGTACTGGTGCATGCTGGGCAACTGGGTACATTGCACATATTCAAACTCCAAATTTAGCTCGCTGAGTCACCACTCTGGGCAAAAATATCAAGTCCAAGCCTAGGCTTCTGGGAGGGATTGAGGCTTTCGAGTGAAAACCTCAATGAAGGCATTAAAAGACACAAAGGGCAATTCAATTTACAAATTTAATGTCATTGTTAAAATATGTCATTTTTGCAAATGTTTAACTTTATTGAAACTCTTATTTGGACATTAGAAATTTCAGTTTCTGAAGGAAAAATTGTTGGCTGATATCATTTTGAGTGATTTGTGGGATACCAGTGACCAAATTGCTTAATCTTGGGGTAATCTACTCTCGTTACAAAATAGCTGCTTTTGTCTGCCGCCTTTAGCATTGAGCATACCTTTTTACAATGCCATCTACAGCAGTGGCAGGTGCTGTGGGTGCTTATAATGAGTTTTTAATGAAACACACATCCTGTGTTCTAAAGTTGATGTATAATAGATCTTGGTATGGTTATGCTTGCATTGGGAGCATTGAGGAGCAAGTAAATCGATGTATCTTGGCCCCTGAGTTCAGTTCGGTTGGGGACTGTGGGTCTGGCTTACTAGTGGTCCTATGTTGTAGACGTCTGTCAGTAAGTTAATAGAAAAGCAAATTATTGCTACAATTGACTTCGCAACCCGATGGTTTTAGTAAAGTGCTTTGTGGTAGGAATCCATTGATTTTCTTTGACATGCAGAATTTTAGGGCACTGATATTTAGGTGCAGTTATATTGCACCAAACAAATGAGTGAATCACGCTCAACCTCACTGTGGTTCTGGAGAGTCGATTTACACAGACTTCACAAGACCTGATCTCCCTTCCCCTTTTTGCAAAACCAGTGTTTCCTCTGGCATTGGCGGCACATTTTATTTTGTTCGTTCCTGGGATATGGGCGTCGCTGGCAAGGCCAACATTTATTGCCCATCCCTGATTAGAATCATAGAATGGTTACGGCACAGAAGGAGGCCATTCGGCCCGTCAAGCAAGAGCACTTCAGCTGCTCCCACTCCCCTGCCCTTTCCCTGTAGCCCTGAATTTTTTTTCCTTCAGGTACTAATCCAATTCCCTTTTGAAAGCCACGATTGAATCTGCCTCCACCACCCTTTCAGGCTGTGTATTCCAGATCCTAACCACTTGCTGCATAAAAAAGTTTTTTCCTCAAGTCACCTTTGGTTCTTCTGCCAGTCACCTTAAATCTGTGTCCTCTGGTTCTCGTCCCTTCCGCCAATGGGAACAGTTTCTCTCTATCAGCTCTGTCTAGACTCCTCATAATTTTGAACACCTCTATCAAATCTCCTCTCAACCTTCTCTGCTCGAAGAACAACAACCCCAGCTTCTCCAGTCTATCCACATAACTGAAGTCCCTCATCCCTGGAACCATTCTTGTAAATCTTTACTGTACCCTCTCTAAGGCCTTCGCATCCTTCCTAAAGTGTGGGGCCCAGAATTGGACACACTATTCCAGTTGAGGCCGAACCAGTGTTTTATAAAATTCATCATAACTTCCTTGCTTTTGTACTCTATGCCTCTATTTATGAAGCCCAGAATCCCGTATGCTTTTTTAACCGCTTTCTCAACCTGCCCCGCCACCTTCAATGATTTGTGCACATGTCTCTGTTCATGCACCTATTAGAATTGTACCCTTTGGTTTATATTGCCTCTCCTCATTCTTCCTACCAAAATGTATCACTTCGCACTTTTCTGCGTTAAATTTCATCAGCCATGTATCTGCCCATTCCACCAGCCTGTCTATGTCCTCTTGAAGTCTATCACTCTCCTCCTCACTGTTCACTATACTTCCAAGTTTTGTGTCATCTGCAAATTTTTTAATTGTGCCCTGGACACCCAAGTCCAAGTCATTAATATATATCAAGAAAGGCAGTAGTTCTAGTACCGACCTCTGGGGAACACCACTGTATGCCTTCCTCCAGTTCGAAAAACAACCGTTCACCACTACTCTCTGTTTCCTGTCACTTAGCCAATTTCATATCCATGCTGCCACTGTCCCTTTTATTCCATGTGCTTCAACTTTGCTGGCAAGCCTATTATGTGGCACTTTATCAAACGCCTTTTGGAAGTCCATGTACACCACATCAATCGCATTGCCCTCATCAACTCTCTCTGTTACCTCATCAAAAACTCAAGTTAGTTAAACACGATTTGCCTTTAATAAATCCATGCTGGCTTTCCTTAATTAATCCACACTTGTCTATGTGACATTGAGAAGGTGGTGGTGAGGCGCCTTCTTGAACCGCTGCAGTCCGTGTGGTGAAGGTACTCCCACAGTACTGTTAGGGAGGGAGTTCCAGGATTTTGACCCAGCAACAATGAAGGAACGGCGATATATTTCCAAGTCAGGATGGTGTGTGACTTGGAGGGGAACTTGGAGGTGATGGTGTTCCCATGTGTCTGCTGCCCTTGTCCTTCTAGGTGGTAGAGGTCGTGGGTTTGGGAGGTGCTGTTGAAGGAGCCTTGGCGAGTTGCTGCACTGCATCTTGTAGATGGTACACACTGCAGCCACGGTACGCTGTTTAAGGTGGTGGATGGGGTGCCAATCAGGTGGGCTGTTTTGTCCTGGATGGTGTCAAGCTTCTTGAGTGTTGTTGGAGCTGCACTTATCCAGGTAGTGGAGAGTATTCCATCATACTCCTGACTTGTGCCTTGTAGATGGTGGAAAGGCTTTGGGGCACTCGCCGCAGAATACCCAACCTCGGTCCTGCTCTTGTAGCCACAGTATTTATGTGGCTGGTCCAGTTAAGTTTCTGGTCAATGGTGACTCCCAGGATGTTGATGGTGGGGGATTCGCAATGGTAATGCTGTTGAATGTCGAGGAGCAGTGGTTAGAGTATCTCTTGTTGGAGATGGTCATTGCCTGGCTCTTGCGTGGTGCGAACACAGTGAGAGAGCCTGACCGTTATAAAAAGGAAGAAAGTAATTTGCTGGGAGGATCTTGCAACTAAGATGACATCATCATGACATTGAAAGGTAGCCCATGATGGGAAGTAGCGCTTTGCATTCCGAGCAACTGAAGACCAACAACAACTTAAATAACAACAACTTGTATTTGTATATATGCTTAACGTAGTAAAACGTCCCAAGGTGCTTCACAGGAGCATTATAAAACAAAATTTGACAGGAGATATTAGGGCAGGGAGGTAGATTTTAAGGAGCGTCTTAAAGGAGGAAAGAGAGGCGGAGAGGTTTAGGGAGGTAATTCCAGAGCTTAGGGCCTTGGCAGCTGAAGGCATGGCTACCAATGGTTGAGCGATTAAAATCAGGGATGCTCAAGAGCACAGAATTAAAGGAGCGCAGGTATCTCGGAAGGTTGTGGGGCTGGAGGAGATTACAAAGATAGGGAGGGGCGATGCTGTGGAGGTTGTTGCAAACAAGGCTAAGAAATTTAAAATCAAGGCGTTGCTTAATCAGGAGCCAGTGTAGGTCAGCGAGCACAGGGGAGATGGGTGAATGGGACTTGGTGCGAGTTGGGACAAGGGCAGCAGAGTTTTGGATGACCTCAGGTTTATGGAGGGTAGAATGTGGGAGGCCAGCCCGCAGTACGTTGGAATAGTCAGGAACACTTTGTATTACAGTCCCGGGACTGCAGTTTGGATTTCAAGTCCTAAGCTGCTGAGTACTTCAGTTTGTTACTACTGTAGTATGAAGGAGTTTGCACGTCATTATTAGCGTCACAGTGAAGCGGAACCTACTCCATTGTGCCACTAATGTTAGTGGTTGAACACAATGCTGACATGCTGTGTGATCCAATCTGCAAATTACATCCACTTGCAACTTCCCCACCACAGCACCAATTCAATATGGGATCATTGGGCAAAGACATGAACTGTGCATATAATTATTAATAATAAAACCTAATAGAATAGTTCAGTGAAATTGATTGAAAAGTAAGAATTTGGAAGAAACCCTTATACTTTGTGATACTTAAAGATACAACTGTGATCAGATTTTTAAACAGCAGACTACAACAGTATTGCTATTTACAATAAGATACAAGAAACATCACTAGGTACAATAATAGGACTGAAGGTCTGTTACAAATTCTGGTCTGCAGTAGATACCTTCTTGGGACCAGTAGCATCAATTGCTCCTGTAAGTGGATTCCATGTTCCTTGTGTTCCAGAGTTGACTCAATAAGGACTTGTGTGAAAGTCTAATCTAGAGGATGTAGGGTAGAGAGTGGGAGGCCGGCCAGGAGTCTGGAGGTAACAAAGTCGTGGATGAGGGTTTCAGCAGCAGATGATCTGAGGCAATTAATTGCTTATTCTTTCCAACTTTCAGGAAAACAACTTCAATGCCTATCTCATCAACATTTTAACTACCTTTTGTCTCACTTTAAAAAACAAACAAACTTGTGAATTCCTTTTGCACTAAAAACCTAAACATTTAAATCCATCTTTTCCAAATAATTTCTGTGGAAAAAGTCTCAAAATCTTGAAATGTGACCGTCTGTGTTGCAACATTTCTGTGTTATTACACAATTGTTTTAGCAGTAGAGTGTATCAAGTGCACTGCCAAATTGCCTTTACGATGTACAGGAAACTTTGTGCTATCCGGGACCGAGCTGTTGCCGTCCCATCAAAACTGCCGGACAAACCAGTGCTAATTTTGAAACATACGGAGATTTTGAGCTCCGTATCTGGCAACAAACCCTGTTGCTTAGCAACAGCTTCTAAACAGTCGGCCGTACCTTGCAAGCATCTCTGTAGCTTAGCAACAGCTTCAGCGAGACCTTGCAGAGCCTGACTGGTGGAGAAAAAAAACCTAACGAAACGGCTCCTGATTTTTGCCGGTGGCTCGAGCATTCCGGATAGTTAACCTCCGGATAAACCAAAGTTTCCTGTACCTGTATTATTTCTGATCATTTAATAGGTTTTGCCTACTAAACGCATGTAGTAAAATTGTAGCTGAACGGATTTTTGCGGCAACAATCTGCATGTGTGGGTTTTTTTTGTTTTTGAAACCGTATTTAATTTTCAATTTTTGCTTTCAAATCTAAGCTAATTTAAATATTACGTGAGCAATTGCTTGTGACAAGAAAAGGTATAATATGTGGAGAAAAGACTGGGTTGTTATGGCAACACAGGAGGTACTCTTTGTTTTTTTGTTGTTCCTGCTTGCATATAGAAAAGCTGTTGGACTCTTTTATGGATGAATCATTCCCACAATCTCTTTCTGTACAATTTTGTGATTTAATAGCAGAACTGTTCAGATGTTCAAGTCAAGTCCTTTGCTGGATCTAAAAGATGTAACGTGAGAACTGTTAGATATACAGTAAATAAGTTATCCTTTCCTCAGCAGACTCTCCTCCACATCTGCCAGAAGCTCTTCATATTTTAGTACAGTTTTGGTTTACTGTGGTCTGGAATTGAATTTGACAACCTAAAATGTAAAGTATTTATTGTTTTATGTTTTTCCCAATAAAACTGTCCAGTCCAGTTCAAATACAACATGGAAAAAAGACTCTAAATATTACATAATTAAATCATCTTGTGTCTTTATCAACTTATTCCACTGCAGTATATGTTCATTGTAATTTTTGTATCAAACTACTATATGAATATCACAAGAGCAACAATGTGAAAGCTTTCAAACAGTCTGCTAATTGTGAATCCTTGCATTTTCAGACAGACAAAATTTCAAAGTAATGTTTCATTGTTGATTTGTTGTAATTTAAAGGTGCTATAGAATGGTTGGGAATGGGATTTTACCTCCGATTCCTCCTGTGCAGTGTTACCAAAGAGATGTTGCTTTTCCCCCCACAAAAAAAAAGTATCACTGGACAAGGTGCTTTCCTACACACAGTATTTGTGTATCTCCCAACAGCCACCCACTGAGGCTTTGGCAGAAGCTTGATGCAAATCTCCTCTCTGCTTTTTTTCACCTGGAATTATGATGATACAAAAAGAATCATAGCGGGGAGGATAAGAAGAAAATGACAAGATAGATGCTGAGAGACTGTTTCCCCTGGCTTGGAGAGTCTAGAACTAGGGGGTGTACATAGTCTCAGGATAAGGGGCCGGCCATTTAAGACTGAGATGAGGAGGGGTTGTGAATCTTTGGAATTCTGTGGATCATTGAGTATATTCAAGGCTGAGATAGATAGATTTTTGGACTCTAGGGAAATCAACGGATATGGAGATAGGGCGGGAAAGTGTAGCTGAGGTCGAAGATCAGCCCATGATCTTATTGAATGGCGGAGCAGGCTCAAGGGGCCGTATGGCCGACTCCTCCTCCTAATTCTTATGACAATTCCTTACCACAATTATACAGTACTGAATGATGCATGTTGATAAATGTAAAGTAGGACATTTTGGGGGGAAAGAACTGAATGGAAATATACCCTAAATAGCAAAATTCCCAGCGAAGGACTAGGGAGATCTAGTGGTGCAGATGCGCTGATCTTTAAAAGCAGAATTTCAGGTGGAAATGAGTCTCTGGCTCTTGTATTTATAGAGAGGAACTGAATGGTAAAGCAAGGGAATGGTGAATCCAATTGATCAGATCACTGTTGTGCATTTTTGGTCATCTCATTATAGAAAAGTTGCTGGAGCTTATGAAAAGGTGCACTTAGATTCACTGGAATGACACCAGGGTCATAAAATATAGTTATAATAGACTTGGGGAGCAAATACGGCTGTAATCAATGGAGCAGGGACTGTTGAGGAAAGATTACAGAGAAGGTTACGTAATGTTCAGAATTATGCAAGGCATTGAGAGGTAAATAGTGAAAGTTTATTTTCACTGGTGACTGGGTAATAAATGGACATAAATTTGATAATAGTACTAGAAGTATAAAGAGGGTAGTTAAAAGAACTTTGTTCTTGCACAGGGTTATTAAGATATAGAAATATTACCACAGGTGGCTGTTGAAGCAGAGTTTAAAAGGAAATTGGATAAAACCATGAATACAAATGTTGAAAGGTATGGGGGGAAATCTGGGAAATGGTATTAATACGGATAGCTCCAATGTGGATCTAGCAGATCTGACTGCTGGGCTGAATAGCCTCACTTTATGATGAAATGTCGGTTATTAACCTTTAATTATTTCTACGAGCAGCAGCCATTTTACACACAAGAAAGGCCGTTCATTTATGTTGAGTTTTAGAAACATAGGAAAATAGTAGCAGGAGTAGGCCATTCGGCCCTTTGAGCCTGCTCCGCCATTCAATATGATCATGGTTGATCCTCTATCTCAATATTTGTTTTTTCCTATCAGAAAGCAAGCATTGTGGTATAAAGGTACAGCATCTTTCGTAAAGATTAATTATCATTTATACAGAATGGAATTAAGCCACATTTTAGTGAGATCCCATCCACCTGCATTATTAACTTGGTACTTTATTTCTTGGTAGCTTTTGCCACCCTAACTAGCTCTGCGATCCTCCTCACTGGCAAAAATCTTCTTTGGAAGCTTGTTTAAAGCAAATCCACGAGTGGAAAGGCGGTAGCCTCGTGTCCACCTGAAGCAGCAAACGGGCGGCTTTCAAAGGGCAGGTGGTTACACCGAGAATGTGGGTGTTGAAAATGGACAGCAGCTGTTTGCTGGTTTCGAAGCTCCGGTTCCTGCAGTGCTCAATGAAGCTGGTGATGGATACAGTTCTTTGTTTTTGGAACCATGCGTCCACATCAAAGGCTGCCGCAACAATGAATGCAGAGTTCGACACTCTGGGTTGAGGGTGCAGCGGGCTCGAAGTGGGCCTTTACAGTATGTGATTTCTGGACTGCCACTGTTGTATTTGACCTGTTGAGGGACCCGTGAAATGGCCTATTTTTGTTCCGGTGCATACAGTATACCATAATGCACAACACTAGGAAAAGGATGAATCTAACCTCGTGTGACTAAAGAATTGTTCCTAAAGGTAACTACTTTTTTAAAGGAATTGTACCGTTTACTGTCCCATGGTTTAATTATTACAGTAGAAAGTTACCTGCTTTGAACAATTTTGCATCTACAAGTCTATTGAATAAGTACCTGTATAAATGGCCACATGCTTTATTTCCCCTTCCATGTCTGTTATAAAGGGTCCTGAATTCTACCTCCTCCCCCTGAGACAAGCTATTTCTCTCTCTCTTAGGCAGTCCCTTGGAACCGAGGATGACTTGCTTCCACATTAAAAATGAGTTCGCAGGTGACTGATGAGTCCAATCCAGTCTCTGTCACAGGTCGGGCAGACGGTGGTTGAAGGGGCGGGTGGGTAGGGCGCTTGGGTTGAGGTGCTATTTACTTTTACTGTGGCTGTGAAAGCAGCCTCTGGAGAGCCTCAATGTCAAGTCTTCAACTGAAAGCGATCTTCCTGGATGACGTGCCGGATCAGAGCTGCTCCAACATGCTGCTGTTGGCGAGTAAACGGCCTTCCCACTCCCAGGTGGTGCTCCTTACTGCCGAACGGCAGTGTCGAAGGCGGCTTATTGGTCAGCTGTGCATTTCAGTGCCAAAGATGGGAAGAAGGCCAATCCTTGCTGTGCCTAACAAGTGGTCCCCCTCTGGCCAGCTGCTTGATCATGGGGTGGGGGCAACCTCCTGGGTCTGAAAGCAGCCTGTAGAAATACGTAACCATATAAATATCTCTCCTGAGCTTTCTGGTGGCAGGGCGGAGGGAGTGTGGCTATTTTACAGCTAAGAGTGATGCTGCACTTTAAATTGCCAGGTTTCTAATTGACTTTGTAGTTTGGAAACAAAATGTAGACATTTAATGATACAATAACAATAGTTACTAAATGTGTTATGACAGTTTGCTAGTTCAGATGCAAATTTTTCATTAATATTTTATTTGTAAGGATGAATTGCCATCCTGTATTAGCTGCTGTTTGCTCTTTGTCTTTAATTTAATCAATAAGCTGACCATTCTTGCCAAACAGAATGGGAGCGTGGTACCAATTCTGTCGCATTAGCAGCAAACCTGTGCTGAAGATATTAATCTGGATGTGTGGCCGCTGGATGATAAATTGCCAGAAATATGCAGATCAACATCTTGATATTTAATCACAATTGGGATGTTTCAACCTTTTCAGTGTGATTTTATCAATGTGGCTGGTAACATTATAAAACCCCGGCCCTGGACAGGTCATCAGACTGTTGTTGGTAATTAGAAGTGGCAGTGTGCCGCTGTTTATTTGCCTGCCGGTGACTTGTACCCTATAACCGTGCTCAAATTGATCTGACATATAGTATTGGAGGAAATTAGCTTCCAACCACTGACTGCAAAATTCTCCTATCTTTTAAGCACCATATGCCCCTATTCAAAGGCATAGGTTTCAGTGACTTGCAACAAAAGGAAACATCAGGGATGTTGTCTTTGCAGCATCAGTCAAGTCGGAAGCAATTAGAATTGAGATAATCTGATAACCGTTCAGCGGCTTGTGCAACTGAAATGCTCTGATGTACGTGCGCGCAAGATTTGATTCTAGCCCGTTGTTTTATTATGAAATGCTCTAAATGCTCTGGTCCGGGGAGGGGGACAGATCAGCCGGTGTCCCACTCCTGGTAATTATCTCAGTGACCCTTGCTGGAAGTGATTGTACACGGGTGTCTGTGTACGGACTTCAGATGGGAACAGGATTGGGCTCAGCTCGCAAACTCTCGGAAGAACCTGCCAACGCTTGCTGCCGAGGCTCGCGTGAAGAATGGGCATTGGCGTGAGATCCTGGCGCGCTGCCAGAGCCCATGGAACGCAGCCCCGGCCCTTCAAGCGGAAGGGGGAGAAAAATGGGGAAAAAAGAAATAAATGCTGTAAATACCCTTGGGCAACCGACCCAGTGTCAAAGGTGTAATTCTTAACCAGTCGTGCATTAGCTCTTTGATGTCATATCGCATGGTTTGCTGCTTTCTGCGCATGTGGCAGGAGCCATTTAGTTCAGCCACCACTCCCACTGTCAGATGAAACACTGTTCATTTCAGTCACAGGGCAAAGAATGACGCATAACGTCCAGAGCTAAATGGAAAACTAATAATCGTAGTTGAAGAAAGAAAGCACTTGTATTTATATAATGCTTTTCATGACCTGAAGAAGTCCCAAAGTGCTTCACAGCAAATAAAGTATGTATTTTTGAAGTGCAGTCACTGTTGTAATGTAAGCAAACCAGTCAGTCAGTTTGCGCACAGCAAGGTCCCACATATTGCAATGAGATAAATGACCAAATGATTTATTTTTATGTTGGTTGTGGGATAAATGTTGACCAGGACACGGGGAGAACTTCCCCTGCTCTTCAATATAATACCATGGGCTCTTTTACATCTACCTTGAGTAGGCAAACAGGGTCTTGGTTTAACTTCCCACCTAATATTTTGCACCAATTTACATTTTTCTCCCCAATGTATTATTCCTATTCTTCTGAAAGCATTGACTTTTTCTAGATATGGTTCCATGGGCACAGATAGCCTTCCGAGTACTGACAGACCATTTAACTGCAACGGACATCACGGCTGAGCTAATCGTGTTTGGACCTGACGTCCATGTATGCATAGCAATTAGAAGCAGTCCACTTGGTTGATTTCCTCCCGCTACCCCCCCGACCCCCGCGCCCTTGTCCAAGGTTCAAAGGCACGGAGACCAACTGGACCACCCTAACTGCTGTTCCACCTGAGATTTGCACAGATTGGCAAAAAGATCAATTGAGGTAGGACATGTCCTGTGTGCTAGTCAAAAAAGAAACCCTGACTGAAGAGGGTGGAGTGTGTAAGGGAACAGAAAACAGTGGAATAGCAGCATATGAAGATGGAGCAAGTCATTAAGAAGAACAGGACAGCCATGAGTGTAGAAATCGAAAAGCAGCTTTGTTACAATGAACAAATTGGAAAAGACCTCAAGGAATTGGTAGGTGTCTAGATCAAGCAGATAAGAACCCAAAGTATTTTGAAGAAGGAAGAGTTGAGTCAGCACCAACACCAAAGCAAATAAGAGACTTTGAAATATTACAGTGCTTATTTTAAGAATGCAGGATGCATAGTCATCCTAACTGCTATGTATGTATTTGTGTTATACATTTTTAAATGATTGATATGCAATACAAAGATTGAAAGTGTCCTGTTCAAAGGTGACAACTTTTTTTTTAATATGACTGGAAATGAATAACTTCATGGCATACAGTGCAACGTCAGTTAATCTGCTAGAACCTGAAGTAATGCACTTCAGGAGAAATAGCTGAACTAATGTAACTTGGATGATGAAAGCTGTTAAGTTGGTCAAAGGACTTTACTGTTTGAGCTGCCAATTTTAATGTTACTTCCAATGAATAGGGCTATTGCTTGATCACAGACTGAGGCGCCAAACACAAAGGCCACGCTTTTAATTATCTCGGTGGGTCTGGGGCGGGCGACGTCGGGTCGCGACCCCACTGCTGGCTCCATCCCACTCTGTGAAATTACTTTCCGTTGATGGGGCCTGCTAAGCCCGCCCAGCGCGTTTCCCGGGCCAATTAGAGGGAGTGGGTCTGGTGACATCATTTCATCAGCTGGTTTCCTTAAAGGGACCATGTCCAAATTTATCTTGACATTTGTGCTGTCAGTGTTCTACAGCATTGAGGTGCAGCAAACCCTGACAAGCACTGCACAAATGCACAGGGCTGCACCCAGGTTCTCCTATGACTCCCTCCATATACTTATGGAGGGAGTCACAGCACACAGGGAGGTCGTGTTCCCTTCCAATGGGTGGAAGAGACCTCTCCAGGAGACCTAAACAGCCTGGTTGCACACTGCAGAGGAGGGGACAAGCGGGAATGTGGTCAGGAGGACCTGGGTGCAATGGCGCAAACCTTTCAATGATCTCAGTAGATCACGAAACGTTAGTACAAAGCCATACTCAACCTCATCCTGCTGTGCCTCTCATCCCATCCACGTCACCCTGCCTTCCCATCTCTCTCTCGCTACATTATCACATCCCCATCTCACTAGCCACCCCCTCATCCTAGTGCAATCAGACCAACTAACAACACAAGGGTAGCCATTTAGGTGTTTTATCCAATGTTCATTTAGAGTTTCTGTTAATGTGCTGTCAAACATTGAAACCTTTATTTTCAACACTTTCTGTTCTTGGACAGATTTGTGTGCACTTTTGGAAGTGGCTTAGTGAGTTGCAGTGAATGGCGAGACATACGGTACCCCCCGCAATGGTGATGAGTGTGAAAGGAATGGCTTGGACATTGTAGGGATGTTTTATGGTGTTGGTGTGGGGTGGTGCCAACCTGGCGCATCATGTGGCAGCCAGGGTGTACAGCATCAAGTGAAGTAAATCTGGCCATGGTGAAGCCATCCATGGCCTCCCGGGCAGCAATGTGGTCAGGTGCTGATGCCTTGTGTCCTGTGCAGCATCAGGTGATTGCGGAGAAGGTTGGTGGTGGTGGTGGTGGTGGTGCTGCTGGTGTTTGGACTGATCGTGGTCAGATTCTGAAGACCAAGGTGAGAGAGTATAAACGGTACCCATGCTGATGGAATAGATGGCAGGTGAAGTTAAGATGACAGAAGCGATTTGTCAATGGTGAGAGAGGTTGTTCCAATGAGGTGACACTGGATAGAAAGTTTGCTCCAAACACTTGCAGCCTGCATAAAGCTCAATCTGTGTTCCAAACGGAGTAAGCAACAGCTTCAGAGCTTGGAAAGTGAACAGCTGTGAAGTGGGCACTTTTATATCACATTTCAAGCGGTCAAGTAATCAGCTCATTCAATGGCCATTCAACTTCTGCCTCAGCTTAACAGATGTGGACCCCGTGGGCGAGCAGTTAAAGAAAAAGGGTAAGGTTAAATGTATTATTAATGATCTGTCTTCAAGGCAATAATCAGCTTAATTGGGTCATCCCCCCCCCCCCCCCCCCCCTGCTGAGTGTCAGGTCTGCTCAGCGCTGACAGACCCGACAGTTTGACTGTGGGGTCCCGACCCGCTGTCAAAAAAATAACACTTTCCCACCTGACCCGCCACCGATCCCACCCACTGACTCCCTGGAAAATTCCAGCCAAAGTGTTAAATAAATTTACTATAGCCAGAAGACTCACTTTACGGTGCTCACAGCGGGGGTTAGAGGCAAATTAAATTCCACTTTTCGTGGGGCTGGGAGCTGCTGCACCAGAATTGCAGCTTCAATTTCAAAATACTTTCAGCTAAGTGGAGGGGGGTGCGAGGGAGTTCTACAGTTCCTCTGAATTACTTAGATGGAGGATGCATGGCGGGGAGCAGTGGAATACCTAGACTAATACGTCAAGAGTGATGAATGCAAAATTTTACTTACAGGACCTTTCAAATGTACTCCATTGGCTATGAAGCACTTTGGGACGCCCCAGCGTCATTATAAGCACTATATAAATAGAAGTCCTTCCACCTTTCCCCTCTCCCGCTTTGAGTTAATCATTTATACATTCACTGTTCCACAGGCTTTAGTTGGATAGCTCCAGTCAGTCGTACGTTGTTGATTCATAGTTCTAAAACTAGCAAACACCCCATAGGAACAGGAGTAGGCTATTCTGTAGGCTGTGGTTGATCTGTATTCAACTCCATTTACCTGCCTTAACTTCATATTCCTTGATACCCTTACCTAACAAAGTCTATCACTCTCGGTCTTGAAAGCTCCAATTGTCCCATCATCCACAGGCTTTTGGGACCCGTCAACAACTTGTATTTATATATTACCTTTAATGTAGTAAATGGCCTACGGCACTTCAGAGAAGCAGAACAAGTTCCAAGCAATAGTAGAAGAGCATGGAGGGGTGACTGATGGCATGATATAGGTTTTCAAAGTTGGAGAGGGAAGTAGAAAGGCAGAGCGATTTAAGGGGAGAGTTTGAGTGGAGGGCTGAGACATCTAAAGCAATATAGCAGAGGTTGTGGGACATGGGGCCAGAGTTTGACGGAACAGAGGGCATGACCTAGGGCTTGAAGAGGTTGCAATGGTAGGGTGGAGCAAAGCCAAGGAGGGGGGATAAGGGGTTTGATATTCAGTGTACTGTGGGATGAGAAATCAGTGGAGGTCATTGAGGACAAGGATAATGAATGAGTGGAACAGGATATGAATAGCGCAGTTTTGGAGTATTTGTAGATGTTGTTCAGGAGGACAGCGGGGTGAGTGTTGGGCACACAGGCCTTTTGTTAATGTGTGTTGAATAGAATTAGAAACTGATACTTTTGCAATAGGCGCATTACTATTGTTTTCTGCAGAACATTGTAATCATAACCCCGTAATGCCATGTGGGCTTGTGACACAATTTTTGACCAAGTGATGCACCTGGCATCATGCAGAGTTATTGCAAACTGCCCTGTTTTAATTGGCTAATTGTATCCTGACAAAATGTCTGGTAAATAAACCAGGTGATTGTATCCCAGACACTAACTCTGAGCCTAAAGAACTTGTTGATCACGGCACTGAATGAGATTTGGCCAAATGCTTGGTTTTGATTACTTTTTCCACCCTGCCCACATCAAAAAAAAAATACTAGACACTTCATACTTTGAATTGTCGCAGTTTATGTTTGGGGGTGTTCACGCAGCGCTTCACCCGCCGTATGCAGATACGAAAATAGCGGGCAGGAAAAGACCAGCTGGTCCATCAAGCAGCCTGCCCCACACTCATGATGCCGAGAGCATCGTGACTAGACACATCCTACCCCCAGCAGACAGGTAAACTCCTGGGAGAGATGGAAGAAAAAAAAAACCCAAGGCAAATGGGAAACAATTTGGAAAATTCCTCTCTGACCTTAAGCGATTGAAGGAGATCACGTTGAACATGCGTATAATGGCCCAGAAATTCGGGTCTCCACGGGTGAGTATGCACGGGGGTACTCACCCGTAAGCCCAATGGAAGTGCCGGTTTCCTGCATGCACTGCGCATGCGTGGGAAACCGGCACTTCCGTTCCCCTGGAAGCAGGGGTTAAGAGGTCAAACGCGTGCGCATCGAACTTACGTTTTGTTTGCAGGTTTTCCCGGGAGGGCAAGTCTCCAGAAGTTACACATTTAAAAAGCAGGCGTAAGGCCTGCTTTTTACAAGGTAAGTGGTGAATTAATTAAAATTAAAACATTTTTTACACGGGTTTATTATTTTTAAATACTTTAAAGCAAGGTAAGTTTATTTTTATCCCTGTTAGAAAATAAAATTATTTTTTTCAAAAATTTAAATTATTGTTTAAAATAGTTATTTCATGTAATTTATAGTTTATTTAAAAAATGTGATGTTTTTTTAAAATTTATTTGAAGATTTAGTGATGTTTTGGGGCCCGTAGTATTTATAAGTTTTGACAGCACTTCCTGTCAAACTTATGAATGGAGCATTCCCTGCTCCGATCGGCTCCCCATGGCCCGCGTGATCCCAGGGGACGCATCAAACTAACTGCGCCCCTGGGATACGCAAGCACTGCGCGCCGGCAGTTGGAGGAGGCCCAGGATCGGAATTCCACGCGGGCCCACAGCACAACGGCTGGCGCGCAAGGTAAGTGCAGGTCGGGGGCTTACACCCACAGGAAGCCCCCGACCCGAATTTCTGGGCCATTAACTGTTAAACCATTTACCTTTTTCTATGATTTGATTTCTGCCTCCCTTTCGCAATGCTAGAGTTGATGCAGAAACATGGTTGATAGCAGATGAAACTGGCCTCCACACCTGAGTGACTGACCTTGTGGTTTGAAACCTGAACTGTGTTTTTAAGCCCACATGGCCTTCTATTGTTCGGGTTCCAAAGGGCAAGTTTACTAGCACCAAGCAGAAAAAAAACTCTTCATTTTTTTTTTTTAAATCGGTCCCCTCCTAAGGTATCTTTCCTGGGAGCCAAATTAGAAATAATTTTAAAGGTAAAACAAAATAAACGAAACTGTTTTGTGCAGCATCGATCGTAATGTCATGACATCACTATTAAATGAATCGCAAGAGTTCCGATCGGGTTTTGGAGCCGTCTGTGTGAATGGAGGTGTCGAACCAAAAGCAAACTTGGGAGAAATCTGCTAAATTCCATCAATGGGACATGAATGCCCCTTCAGTTTTCTTCCAAGTAATATAATTAAAATAATCTACACAGCAAAGAACCTCTACTGAAGCTAGCGTCTGCTTTGTAGCCTTTGAAACCTTGTATAACTGTGACTCACCTTATACCGTGTACTTTTATGTCCTTTACATCTGCCGAGGTGCTGCTAAAAGCTTATATTTGTAGCTACCCGTGCAATTTTACTTTCAGATCAAAACCGCCACAAGAAAGTCAGTGTGACATAAATCAATATTTTACAATTTCTTCCTGCTTTCATGAGGTAAAATATTGTCGTTGCTGCAGATGAAGACACAAAGGGTGTCAGCATTTAAGAGCTCTTGAGCGAGAGCTGCATCAGTGTTTTCGGTAATCTGTTTCCTCGAAGATGATCATATATGGTGGCTGGGATGTGCCGTTTACCTGGCTCTGACATAGGCACAGCTTGATGCAACCTCTTGAGCTCCCAACACATTTAATTCTTCCATTCAATTCCTATAATTGCTATTTAGTCAAAATGTAGCAGCAATTTTTTTAAATTGTAGGACAATTTTACTTCACATGTCACAGATAATTCTTCATCTTCCGCTGTTGCACGAAGCAGCAGCATTTTTTTTGCACTATTGTGGGGTATAATGTTCCAGATCATTGAACCTTTCTATTTTCCTTTACTTAGTGAGGATTCAAACTGTGTTTTGGCTCCACAAATCACCTTGTGTTTTGGTGCATTCTAATTATAGTCTGTCACATTCTTATCTGGTACTTCATGAACCCATGTATATCTCTTGGTACTTTTTATTTATATTATATATCTTCTCTCTATATAAAAAAATTCTGCGTATAGCATGTACTTCTTGTGTCCCGATTATGCATCTCAAAATGCAATGTAAACATTTTTTAATGAGAATTCCGATGTTAAAATGTTGACACTTACCTGTAATTATTTCCTGTATCACTATTAACTGGTGCTGTAATGGGAATTCTAATGTTAAATATAATGATTATCTGTCACGCTGATTTACTTTCTCCCCCCACCAAATCGTTCAAAATACTTTCTGAAAAAATTTCATCCACTCATTTTTCTCAGTAACTGAAATTGCTGATATCCCAAGTAGGATTTTAAACAAAATTAATTCAAATAATTGCATATTTCATAGTAACAGAGTTACATTTATCCTTTAAAATCTCTTTTAATTACTTCCCTAAAGTTTTTACTTGAAGGCTTGAGGCGCTACTGAAAAACAGAGGTTGGCTTTCACATTTTTGGCCAGGCCTGTGACTGTTAAATACAAGCAGATTTTGTGGACTGAGCATGTGCAGTGTAAGCGTCTGGCATTTAGTCAGATGAACTGCAGGAATTTTCTTTTCATCTTCTAGTACATTCTGATAAGTTGTTTAAAAAAATTTTTTGAAGAAAAACTAGAGGATAAAATATCAAAAGCTTAATTCAGTTACTTTTTTTAAAAATCTGTCAAAAATGACAAACTTTCATTGTTACCTGTTGTAACTTTGGTGTTCTATAAACTTCTACAATTTGAGAATCTATACTCTTCCTAATTTGAGTTCACTTTCAAAGAAAAAAATGAATTCTGAAACAAATAGGAAGCCTCTAATTGTTTACCACCTGTGTTTTCTGATCATTTGTAATTAGAATATTTACATTGTCTTACAGCTCTGACTAACAGCCAATTTTAATGCTTCTACCAATTATCTCATCTTCATTGTGCTGTATAAATACGATTACTCCTGGGGCCCCCAATTTGGGAATTTTAGCAACTGCAACTAAACCTAGGCAAGTTGTAAGATCTGTCATAGTATCTACATAAACACAGTTAATTAACAACTTCGCTGATCAAAGCTATGCGATGGGGAATGCTCTTAGCTAATCCACCATTTTGGCCTCTAAATAAACAATTTCCTGAACAGGTTCCATTTATTTTTATGTTGCTTTTCCAGAAATTGGAAAACAAGGCTTTTATGTTGGATTTAGAAAGTCTTCCTGGAAAAGTGATATTTTAAAGCAACTGGCTTAACAGGAAACTTTGGTCCAGGTGAGCGGGAATTTAAAAAGTCAATGAGAAAGCAATAGAGATGGGGGAAATAATAACCAGAGTGTGACAGGAAGGGACAGAATGTTTAAAAAGAGTGCAACAGAAAATGGGGCTGAAACAAGGAGAAATGTTAAAAAGACAAAATTAAAAGCTCTATATCTGAATGCAAGCAGCATTCGTAACCAAATAGATACAAATGGGTATGACCTGATCGCCATTACAGAGACATGGTTGCAAGGTTACCAGGGCTGGGAACTGAATATTCCAGGTATTTGACAATTCGGAAGGATAGACAGAAAGGAAAGGGAGGTGGAGTGGCTTTGTTGGTAAAGGATGGGACCAGTGCAATGGTGAGAAGTGATATGGGCTCAGAAGATCAAGATGTAGAATTAGTTTGGGTGGAGTTAAAATAATAATAATATGGGGAAAAAGTCTCTGGTGGGCGTAGTCTACAGGCCTCCAAAGAGTAGCAATACTGTTGGACAGAGTATAAATCAACAAATAATGGAGGCCTGTAAAAAAGGTACGGTAATAATCATGGGTGATTTTAATCTCCATATTGATTGGACAAATCAAATTGGCCATGGTAGCCTTGAGGAGGAGTTCATAGAGTGCATCTGGGATGGGTTCCTATAACAGTATGCAATGGAACCAACCAGGGAGCAGGCTAGCTTGGATCTGGTACTGTGTAATGAGACAGAATTAATAAATGATCTCTCAGTAAAGGATCCTCTAGGAAAGAGTGATCATAGCATGGTTGAATTTCAAATTCAGTTGGAGGGTGAGAAAGTTGTATCTCAAACCAGTGTCCTGATCTTAAACAAAGGCAATTACAATGGCATGAGGGCAGAACTGGCTAAAGTGGACTGGAAAAATAAATTAAAGGGTAAGACAGTTGAAATGCAGTGGCGGACATTTAAGGAAATATTTCTTAACTCTCAACAAAAATATATTCCAGTGAGAGAGAATGATTTTAAGTGACGGGAGCACCATCTGTGTCTAACTAAGGAAGTAAAGGATGGTATCAAATTGAAAACAAAGGCATACAATGTTGCCAAGATTGGTGGGAGACCAGAGGATTGGGAAATTTTAAAAAACCAGCAAAGGATGACTTAAAAAAAAATAGAGATGAATTATGAGAGTAAACTGGCAAGAAATATTAAAACAGATAGTAAGAGCTTCTACAGGTATATAAAAAGCAAGAGAGTAGCTAAAGTGAACATTGGTCCCTTAGAGGATGAGACTGGGGAAGTAATAATGGGGAACGGGGAAATGGCAGAGACTCTGTACAAGTATTTTGTACCTGTCTTCACGGTAGAAGACACTAACAACATCCCAATAGTGGATAATCAAGGGGCCACAGGGAGGGGGGAACTAAAGGCAATCACTATCACTAAGGAAAAAGTACTTGGTAAAATAATGGGACTAAAAGATGACAAGTCCCCTGGACCAGATGGTCTGCATCCCAGGATCTTAAAAGAAGTGGCTGCAGAGATAGTGGATGCATTGGTTGTAATATACCAAAATTCCCTGGACTCTGGAGAGGTCCCAGCGGATTGGAAAACCGCAAATGTAACACCCCTGTTTAAGAAAGGAGGGAGACAGAAAGCAGGAAACTATAGACCAGTTAGCCTAACATCTGTCGTTGGGAAAATGCTGGAGTACTTCATTAAGGAAACAGTAACAGGGCATTTGGAAAATCATAATGCTGTCAAGCAGAGTCAGCATGGTTTTATGAAAGGAAAATCATGTTTAACAAATTTGCTGGAGTTCTTTGAGGATGTAACGAGCAGGGTGGACAAAGGTAACCCAGTGGATGTGGTGTATTTGGATTTCCAGAAGGCATTCGATAAGGTACCACATAAAAGGTTACTGCATAAGATAAGAGCTCACGGAGCTGGGGGTAATATATTAGCATGGATAGAGAATTGGCTAACTAACAAAGCAGAGTCGGGATAAATGGGTCATTTTCCGGTTGGCAAACAGTAACTAGTGGAGTGCCACAGGGATCGGTGCTGGGGCCTCAACTATTTACAATCTACATTAATGACTTGGATGAAAGGACCGAGTGTAATGTAGCCAGGTTTGCGGATGATACAAAAATGGGTGGGAAAACAAGTTGTGCAGAGGATTCAAAGAATCTGCAAAGGGATATAGACAGGCTAAGTGAATAGATAAACATTTGGCAGATGGAGAATAATGTGAGAGAGTGCGAGGTTATCCACTTTGGCAGGAAAAATAAAAAAGCAAATTATTATTTAAATGGAGAGAGATTACAAAGTGCTACAGTTCAGAGGGACCTGGGGGTCCTTGTGCATGAAACACAAAAAGTTAGCATGCAGGTACAGCAAGTAATCAGAAAGGCAAATGGAATGTTGGCCTTTATTTCAAGGGGGTTGGAGTATAAAAGCAGGGAAGTCCTGCTAAAACTGTACAAGGTATTGGTGAGACCACACCTTGAGTACTGCGTACAGTTTCGGTCTCCTTATTTAAGGAAGGATATACTTGCATTGGAGGCAGTTCAGAGACGATTCACTAGGTTTATTCCAGAGATGAGGGGGTTGACTTATGAGGAAAGGTTGAGCAGGCTGGGCCTATACTCATTGGAATTTAGAAAATGAGAGGTGATCTTATTGAAACATAAGGTACTGAGGGGGCTCGACAAGGTAGATGCAGAGAGGATGTTTCCCCTCGTGGGGAAATCTAGAACTCGGGGGCACAGTTTCAGAATAAAGGGTCGCCCTTTTAGAACTGAGATGAGGAATTTCTTCTCTGAGGGTCGTAAATCTGTGGAATTCCCTGCCCCAGAGAGCTGTGGAGGCTGGGTCATTAAATACATTTAAGGTGGAGATAGACAGATTTTTGCAAGATAAGGGAGTGAAGGGTTATGCGGAGTGGGCAGGGAAGTGGCTTTGAACCCAAGATCAGCCATGGTCTTATTGCATGGCGGAGCAGGCTCGAGGGGCCAAGTGGCCTATTCCTGCTCCTATTTCTTATGTTCTTATGTTTCATAATGTCTATGTTCAGAAGATCACAAGATGGGTTAGGATGAAGGTAGCTGTTCTGTCTAGTCAGGGTGTGACTAACTACACCTCCAGTTTACTGTGCCTGTACTTTTAGTTCACGGACATACATGCATATATGAATACCAGGCAAAAAAGATAAATCTCTGTGATGCAGCTCTAACAACACTGAAGCTCGACACCATCCAGAACAAAGCAGCCCACTTGATTGGCACCCCATCCACCACCTTAAACATTCACTCCCTCCACCACCGCGTGGCTGCAGTATGTACCATCTCCAAGATGCACTGCAGCAACTCGCCAAGGCTTCTTCGGCAGCACCTCCTAAACCTGTGACCTCTACATCCTAGAAGGACAAGGGCAGCAGGTGCATGGGAACACCATCACCTGCAAGTTCCATCCTGACTTGGAAATATATCGCTGTTCCTTCATCGTCGCTGGGTCGAAATCCTGGAACTCCCTCCCTAACAGCACTGTGGGAGTACCTTCACCACACGGACTGCAGCGGTTCAAGAAGGCGGCTCACCACCACCTTCTCGAGGGCAACTAGAGTGGGCAATAAATGTTGGCCTTGCCACCGGTGCCCACATCTTGCGAATGAATAAAAATAAATTTAGGTGATTCTTTTACTCAGTGTGGAATTATGAAAGTTTATTGCTGGCCCAATGCATCTCGGTGTTAATTTCATAGTTGTTGAATCCACATGTAATATACAAGAAAAGTAAGCTCCAGTTTTGCTCTTGGCCTATTGTAGCACATGCATCTCTGTTTTTAATGCCTAACCAGACCTACTGTATCTAACTGGATTGTTTCTGAAAGTTTGATTTATTGATTGTTTGTAGATCCTACTATGTTTTTTAAGGAATGGGGAAATGCTCCTGTTCCATTGGTCAGAGATCCCTTCCCATACAGTTTCAAGACATGACTGTAAACTTATAGGAAAACCTACTAAGTTTATTCCTCCTCCAGATCTTGTATATTCCACTCTGTCATGGACTGTACACAACCTGGTTAAACTCCAAAGGAAAAATGTGGCAAAGTTTCTTCCTGCTTGGAAAGCTAAATTGAGCAGAACTTCACAGCGCCAATCTAATCTTGTATGCTACATTATATATTTTGACCAGTGACTCTAGAATCGTTACACTAGTTAGAGGTTATGACTTCCTCTGTTTTGCATTGGAGCTGGGCTTCAGCTCCGGATCTGTTCTGTCCTACATGAAATGTCATGGGATGCTTTATTACTTTAAAGGTGGTACATAAATGAAAACTTGTTAGACCAACAAAACCTGTTTTTTTTTTGTTCTAAAGGGCAGCATGCAATTTAAAGAGGTTAAATGTGCAACCATTGAACATCGAATACCTTTCCCTGGCATCATCTGCTCAATTTCACAATTGTTCTGTTTGTGAAACACAACATCAAGAGTACTTGAACAGATTATGTATGAATATCAACCAGTGGCTTATCATTACTTGTCAGTTATACGGCAGGGATCAGGCCATCTGGAACTTTAGCATCACTGTGAGACTTAGCTTATGTTGCCTGGAATTCATATATGCATGTATGTCTGTGAACTATAAGTACAGACATAGTAAACTGGCTGAAGCTGTGTAGGTACTCTCGCCCCGACCAGATAGAAGAACCACCTTCATCCTAACCCATCTTGTGATCTTCTGAACGTAGACATTATGAAATCAAAGTTTCCTGTTGAGCCAGTTGCTTTAAAATGTCACCTTCCCAGGAAGAATTTCTAAATCCATTACCATATTTTTTCTCCTTCCCCATTTTATTTGACCCTGGGACCTGTTGTTTAAAAAAAACATGTACAGGAAACTCTCAATTTACCGGCACCTAAATAACCGGAAATCTCTATTAACCAGCAAAGTTCAGGAGTAGGTTCAGGTAAGTTTTACTTCACATTAGTGGCCATTTCTGGATCTGTGGCCCTAGAAATAGTAGATGCATTGCTGATCATCTTCCAACATTCGATGGAATCTGGAACAGTACCCATGGATTGGAGGGTAGCTAATGTTACCCCACTATTCAAAAAAGGTGGTAGAGAGAAAACGGGGAATTACAGACCGGTAAGCCTGACATCGGTAGTGGGGAAAATGCTAAAGTCCATTATAAAAGATGTAATAGCAGAGCACTTGGAAAACAGTGACAGGATTGGACAAAGTCAACATGGATTTACGAAAGGTAAATCGTGTTTCACTAATCTACTGGAATTTTTTGAGGATGTAACTAGTAAAATAGATAAGGGAGAACCAATGGATGTGGTGTATTTGGACTTTCAGAAGGCTTTCGATAAGATCCCACATAAGAGATTAGCGTGTAAAGTTAAGGCACATGGGGTTGGGGGCAAGGTATTGACTTGGATAGAGAACTGGTTGGCAGATAGAAAGCAAAGAGTTGGAATAAACGGGTCTTATTCCGAGTGGCAGGCAGTGACTAGTGGGGTACCGCAGGGATCGTGCTAGGACCCCAGCTATTCACAATATATATTAATGATCTAGACAAGGGAACTAGATGTACTATCTCCAAATTTGCAGACGACACAAAGCTGGGTGGGCGTGTGTGCTGTGAGGAGGATGCCGAGAAACTCCAGGATGATTTGGACAGGTTGGGTGATTGGACAGAAGCATGGCAGATGCAATATAACGTGGATAAATGTGACGTTATCCAATTTGGTGTCAAAAAAAGGGAGGCAGATTATTATCTGAATGGCAGTATATTGGGAGAAGGGGAAGTGCAACGAGACCTGGGTTTCCTTGTGCACCAGTCGCTGTAGGTAAGCATGCAGGTGCAGCAGGCGGTTAAGAAGGCAAATGGTATGTTGGCCTTCATAGCGAGAGGGTTTGAGTACAAGAACAGGGATGTCTTGCTGCAGTTGGTGAGACCACATCTTGAGTATTGTGTGCAGTTTTGGTCGCCTTCTCTGAGGAAGGATATTCTTGCCATGGAAGGAGTGCAGCGAAGATTCACCAGGCTGATACCTGGGATGGTAGGAATGACGTATGAGGAGAGATTGGGGCGATTGGGCTTGTACTCGCTGGAGTTTAGAAGAATGAGAGGGGATCTCATTGAAACTTAAAATTCTGGCAGGACTGGGCAGACTAGATGCAGGGAGGATGTTCCCGATGGTCAGGGAATCCAGAACCAGGGGTCACAGTCTAAAGATAAGGGGTAGGCCTTTTAGGACAGAAATGAGGAGGAATTTCTTCACCCAGAGAGTGGTGAACCTGTGGAATTCTCTACCACAGAAGGCAGTAGAGGCCAATTCATTAAATATATTCAAGAAGGAGTTGGATATATTTCTTAAGGCTAAAGGGATCAAGGGGTATGGGGAGAAAGCAGGGACCGGGTACTGAACTTGGATGATCAGCCATGGCGAAGCAGGCTAGAGGGGCCGAATGGCCTACTCTTGCTCCTATCTTCTATGTTTCTATGTAACCGGGGTTCCTGCACCTGTTGCTATGCAACAGGGACACCTGGATCTGTGGCCGTGTATGGGGCTTTCGTACCTTTTACTATACCTCTCTGTAATCCGGACTTTTTGATAAACCGGCACCACATCGGTGCCGGATAAAGAGTTTCCTGTACCCAGAATGAGAATAAGTATCACTCCAAGTCCCTGATTGATTGATTGTCCCACCACAGCTTAGATAACCGTAAAATCGATTTGTGTGTAGTTGCGTTCATGTTGTATATTTTCCTGCACTCGTGTTTTAGAGAACCTCTGAAACTGGCTGAAAGAATGGGTATACAGTCTGTATGATGTCCTGTGTAAAGTATAGAAGAGAAAAAAGCTTGCGGCAGTTCACAGTAAAATACGTAGTCATGCTAAATATTTGCTAAATTTGTACATTGTGAAATTAACCATATTTTTTCAATATTGCAGGGAAGTATATTTTTCTACGTTAAAAATGCATTCATTTTTCAGTTTCTATCTTTCCTGCAAAATATACACTGATGTGACAAAACAAATTGAGCATTCTGAGGAAAAAGAACTTTCTGTATCTCCACATCAGCATTCACAATCAGTCCTGGCCTGTGATCAAGAGCTCTGTCTAGGTGCTATAGCCAGGAGTGCTTGTTAAGGTCCAATTCTGAGATGAAAGGTATGATTAGCTTGTGGTGTGTTTGCTCTTCAGGCCTGCAAAAGGTTATTGCTTCCTGTAATTGTGCTTGCTGCATGTCATGATGTGTTCACCATATCAGCTAATCATTGGTGTTTAATTGCCTTATTGTGTCCTCATGCTAGAACAGCGGTGTTGGTCCACACTGAAAATGAGGTGAATTTTAAAATGCAGCACGTTTATTTCTTCCACATATCTTTGAAGAATAAATTCCCCATAAAATTAACAGGTATTATGTCCCCTCGTACTTCTGACACAGTGTTAGATGCAGTATTAAGTCATGTTATGTTTAAACTCGGGCTTAATATTTGAGGGCGGATGAGAATGTCCATGTAAGATGTACATATTATTACAGATGCATCCCATTAAATCACTGTCCTATTGAACTTTAATGTTGTGCAGGGTGTTTAATTGATTTGTTTCTTGAGCAATGCCTCATACCTTGTTTATAGTAAAACGATGTCTGCTGGGACACAGTACACCACTTTGGGAGATGATTTTGCTCCCTGTCCCTGGGACAAACTTGCCCTTGTTGGAAATGCTCATTGGATGCCGAGGCCATCACTTTGTGCTGGCTACAGGCTGGTTCTCGGCAATGTGGTGTCCGTATTGGCAGCCAGTGCTCCGAATTAAGTGCCCAGCAGTGTAAGCAGGGCAAATTCAGAACATGAGTAACTCCAGTATATTCCAGAACCACTCAGCGCAGTTTAAATATGACGTGAAGTTGTTCTGCTGCTGCCCAGAGCTAGACTTCATTGCTTAATTACCGTGAGGGCACGAATAGCACAGGGTATGAGCATCCATGTTATTCCCCTCTGGGATCCAAGTTTGAATCCAGCCCCGATTGATGGGATGAAAACCTCCTTTCTCTGCTGGCTGTAAGGATCCCGGATCTAAGATCCATGGTGGTCGTGGCAAGACGCTGCCAAAAATCAATGACATCACAATTTTGGAAAGGCTGAACATAATCATAATTAACTCAATAATAGTTAAACACAGTAATGGCCATAGACTGCACAAGAACTACAGCAATGTGGAGAGGTTTCTGGTACTTAGACATGGATGTGGGAAACAATAAAAAGCAGATATTTTGCAAAAAGCTTAGAATAACAAAGAGAAAACAACTGAAAATATCATTGTCAGAAGCATACAGATATGGATATAAAGTGGAGAGGCGGGTCTGTTTGGATAATATTCCAGTCCTTTTACATCTCTGATGGTGCCATTCTAGCCAGTCAGTTTACTCACTTCCCAGTTGTTAATCAATGTTACTATTGTAAAGAAAATCTGTTGTACTTTTATCCTGTCAATTTACTAGTCTCAGTCATAGCACCGTTGCAGCCTCTCTGTTCATCTTCCAGCTGTTGATCATTGATAGTCTTGTTAAGGAAATCTGTTGCACTTTAAGCTTGCCCTTGTCGTCATCCCTTTGGGCAAAGTTATACTATGAGCCTGAGATTGTCAGTAGCTGTTCAGACGAGAATGGCTAACCTGAATTGTACTGCTGGCTTTCATTGCTTTCATTGCTCTTTAGTTCGAGAAGTTGAATGCCATTTAAATTTTAATGATGGCAGAGATTCAGAAATGGCTGGGAATGTTATAAATGTCACTGCCCGCTGGGCTGTGATTATATATAATGGCAACGAGCTAATTCTGATCGCTCGACACCGGCGTAGTGTGTACAGGCCAAGTGACGTCATGGGACCAGAGGAGTCGCACGCAAGTGCGTCGTCGGACTGCCCACAAACCAGAAGTTAGCATGCAATGTCACTATTCACGTTGTATGTATAATAGATGTAAGAAGACTACCTTTTGGATGCGATCACACACTTCTTGCTTTGGGTGGCTGCGCACATGAGTTATGTGGCACAGTGCGCATTTATGTAAAGCCAAGACCATATTGTGTCAACACAAGCTGATGCCCTTCCAACCTGTCCCATTAACCATCTATCAGCTGTCTATCATTTAGCAGTGCTTGGAAAGAAATTATCCATTGAACCTTTTTCTTGTAAAAACCAACTGCACTTCAGTTGTCATTGACCTATAAGTTCCCTTTGTACTGCCTCCTTCATGTTTTTTAATAACATTTTGTACAATGCTTCGCTATAGCCTACATCGGCCCAGTGAGTGTTCTCCGTTATGTACAGAGGATCTGTGTAAATATGAAGGTTCTTTAAAGGCACTCTCCTTAAAAGAAAATATGCGGGAGTGAGCCACCGACAAGTATTTGTCGTGCATAGTATTTAATACCTATCGAGTTAAACACTAAACTTTAAATGACACACTTTTCTACCCTGAAGCTATCAGTTAAAGCACCATTCATGGCAATATTGCTGCTGAAGCAACTGTTATAAGTTATGTCTCATTTCCATTGAGTATGATCCTGATGATATAGTGATGATGCCTGTGAAATATTAGTCACTTGTTTTTACTTTGGAGTTAAAATGCAGTTTGGGAGCAGGCCGGAAAAGCAGGCCCTGTATTAAAGTGTTTACAGTGGAGCTTATGCAACAGGAAGTATGCAGTGGACGCCCACATGCTGTTCGGTGGTGAGAATTAAATTGCATGTGTTTGAAGTCACCCTCTCTTGCACTGGTTATTTTCCAGTCAGACTTGACTTATGACTTGATTCCTGCAGTGATTTTTTAAAAATTATCAGTGTGATCATGAAACAGTGTATCTATTAAAGGGATTTTGACACAGTATGGGAGTACGGGTGAATAGAATAGCCGCCCATCATGATGTCATAAGTATGTGACGGTGATTTTTTTGGCAATTTGATGGGACCTTTTATTACATGCAAACATCAAAAATAATTCTCCACTACTGTTGGTAATATGTGGAACATGCAAAATGTTAAAATGACATGAAAGAATTGCTTTGAAAAGAACACCTTTCCTGACACACTTTTTCCCTCAGAATAGAGTGGTGTAAGATTGCTGCCTGTATTCTGGCATGAGCTTCTGTCTCTGTGTACTCATTTCTGTGAACTACCCACTTGAACCCATCTTCAAGGTTACTCATGTCGGTCTGGACTCAGTACCAGACACACACACACTTTTTTTTAGAACAAATATCTTCAATTGTACAGAGCCCAGCAAATTGTAATCCAAGCAGTTACAATATTCAAGCAAATACGTCAAGAAATTATGCCTTTTTTTAACCTTTCCTTACTTCAGGTTGAATATGGAAACAATTCCATGTATTTTAAATTAGCCCTGATTGTTGTCTGCAGTTCCAGTTTTATACTCCACATCTTTTCTTACTCGGATATTGATATCCTGAAGACATAATATAGCAATGAGCAAAATTTAATAATTTATTTATTAACACAAGCATTTACCTCATTAGAATAAAAAATACCTATCCTGTTTTTAACAAGAATTTATTCTGTTGGTATAGGCAAGAATTTCAAAGATCCAAAATATTCTGAGCCGTTCTATTTGCGCTCAGCTTACTTCATCCTTATGATTTTTATGTTGGTTTAGTGTATCCAGATTTTATACCTGGATCTGGGCATCTAGTTCATAGAATCATAAAAACACAGAAGGAAACCATTTGGCCCACTATGCCTGTACCAGCTCTCTGAAAGAGCTCTCCAACTAGTCCCACTCCCCTGCACTTTTCCCCATTGCCCTGCAAAATTTTCCTTTTCAAGTATATTTATCCAATTCCCTTTTGAAAGTTACCATTGAGTCTGCTTCTACCGCCCTCTCTGGCAGTGCATTCCAGATTATAACAAGTTGCTGCATAAAAAAATCTCTCCTCATCCCTTCCCTAGTTCTTTTGCCAATTACCTTAAATCTGTGTCCTCTGGTTACCGACCCTCTTTCCAGTGGGAACAGTTTCCTCCTATCTATTCGATCAAAACCCTTCATAATTTTGAACATAGAAACATAGAAGATAGGAGCAGGAGTAGGCCATTCGGCCCTTCGAGCCTGCTCCGCCATTCAATGAGATCATGGCTGATCATCCAAGTTCAGTACCCTGTCCCTGCCTTCTCCCCATATCCCTTGATCCCTTTAGCCTTAAGAAATATATCCAACTCTTGAATATATTTAATGAACTGGCCTCCACCGCCCTCTGTGGCAGAGAATTCCACAGGTTCACCTCTATTAAACCTCCCCTTAACCTTCTCCGCTGTAAGAAGAACAATCCCAGCTTCTCTTGTCTCTCCATGTAACATGCGGAGCAGGCTCGAGGGGCCGAATGGCTTACTCCTGCTCCTATTTCTTATGTTCTTATGTAACAGAAGTCCCTCATTGGATGATGATGTTAATCCTGAGAGCAAAGCAAGAGCAGTTCAGAAACATTCAAACTCCGAGTGCTATCTTTGGACAGAATCCAAGCTTTTCCTGTCCTTTTGTAGCGTACTGTACATAACTGCCCTTTTGCTGTGTTGCTCTGCATCACATGACCAGGAAGAGACTGGAATTACTTGGCAATGAGGCGGCCAGGCTTGTAACAGTGGTTGCCGACAGGAAAAAAGTCTGCTGCTGAAAAGTAAGACTTTCAATCAAGTGACTGCTTGTTTAAGATAACATTTATATCTGATGTAAAGGCAATGCAGTTACTCTGACTCACTCATCATGTTCTATCATTTCTATACGTTAAGACTTCTCACACAATACCTGATCTTTGTACTTGCACACTATCTAATACAGAGCATTTTAGCATTCGCAGTAATTGAAGTTGGCCTATTTAAATATGCATGCAAAAAAATTGTGCATATAAGCATCAAACTGATCTAATTAAACAGAATAGAAAATAGGATTTGCTGTTCTTTGGACACAGCGTCATGTTCGTTGTGGCCAAGACATCTGGCATCATGGTGACGAGCACTGCTATATCATTATCTCTAATTACAGAAAAGCTTCTCAATTAGCAATTAACATTTATTTCTTTGACAGGAGTAGCTGCAAAGCATTATTTTTTTTTTGATATGTGGCTCTTCCTGTTTCATGGGTAGCCAAGATCTATTAGGAGCTGATTCGCCTTTAAAGTATTCCTTACACTATGTTTCTTCAGGACTGATGATGCTGTGCTTGCTATATATGAAAGTTTAAAGATACACTAATTATGAAAATACATTTTGGAAAATCTTTTTTGTTTGTGGAAGATGAGTGAATAATTTTTTTTAAATCATGGTCAGTCACATGTAAGTGATGGAATAACGCATTTCAGTTGGTTTAAATTAAACCATCGTATGCTTGTAAACAAAAAAGGCTTGGCAAAACACTTTGGGCTCGATTTTCAGTGTGCCGTGTAGCCGGGATTGGAGGCATGCGGGGGGTTAAATTCCCGAAATCGGGGGTCCCGCCCCCAACCCGCCTCCATGCCAGTTTCAAAGGAGGCGGGTACCCGCCTCGCACTGGGACCCGCCTCCCTGAGACGGGAAGGGATTAGTGCCAATTAACTGCCTGTTAACAGGTAGTTAACAGGCAGTTTTTAGCCTAATCCCTATTTTTAAGCTTGAACTGTGGGATTCCCAACGGCGCCGAACCACGCCAAGTTGGAGGAGTCGGGTTGGAGGGGTCGAGATGTCAGTGTTCAGGTGAGTGATGTGTGTATGAGTGCAAAAGTAAGTGTGTTTGGTGTGTCTAAAGTGATTAAAGAAGTGTAAATTACCTTACTTTTTCAGCCTTCCTTCCTTTAGGTTCGGGGAGTCCCTCATCTCACTGGCACAGAAAGCAGAATGGCTGCGAACTGTCAAAAGTGACAGCCTGCAGCTTTCTGTGCAGGAGAGCTTTCTAACTGAGTCTGGGGAGAAGGACTCATGTTAGAAGTAAGACTGTCAGTGTTTGACAGCTTCAAACAACTGTGAAACACTGATATTTCATCTATCAAAACGTCTTGACAGATGAAATTTCAGTCTGTGACGTCACCTGTTGCCGGGCGGCCCTTAATCGGCCTGCTGAGCCCGCTGGGCGGGCTCAATAAGGTCAATCAAGTAAAAATCGCGTGGATTAGCCGCATCTCGATGGAGGCGGGACTACGACCCCGAAAGTTGTAGTCCCGACTCCTGAATGAAAATCCAGCCCTTTTGTGTGAGGCAATGTATGCCGATCTAGGGCTCTCTGTATGATCAATTGTTTGCTTTTTACCTTTCTGACTCTTAAGTTCTCAGTGAACAGGAGCCTCTTTCTAGATATTGTCCACATCTCCCAGCTACAGGTCTGTTATGCTGGAGTTTAGTTCTGAGGTATTGTTCTCTCCAAAATTACTAAGTTCCAATTTATGGTGGGGAAAATTCCAATGACCCAATGAAGTATTCAAATTCTAGTTTAAATTTGATACCAGGTAACCGATATTAATTTTGATTTTTACAGTATTGTTAATTCACTGCCTTCAACACGACTACTTATGACTTTATATGTTAAATTTCCATACTCTTTATTAACTTATTTTAATTTCTCCCTGCCCTCTTTTCTCTCTCACACTCACACTCTTACCTCTCTTCTGACCCGGGTGCTAGAGTCTGGTTCTGTGGATGTTTGCAGACCCCTGGTACTTCATCCAAATGTCCATTTTCCCCCCCTGTGTGGGAGTGTAAGCAATTTTAGAAACAGGAACAGGCTATTGGGCCTGTTCTTCTCGACCTGCCTTTGACACGGTTGACCACTCCATCCTCCTAATGCCTCTCCACTGTCATCCAGCTGGGTGGGACTGTACTCGCCTGGTTCCATTCTTATCTATCTAATCACCTGCAATGGCTTCTCTTCCCACCCCCGCATCGTTACCTCTTGAATCCCCCCAAGGATCTATCCTTGGCCCCTCCTATTTCTCATCTATATGCTGCCCCAAGGCGACATCATCCGAAAACACAACATCAGTTTCCACATGTACACTGACAACACCCAGTTCTACCTCACCACCACCACCCCTCTCGACCCCTCCACTGTCTCTAAATTGTCAGACTGCTCGTCCGACATCCAGTACTGGATGAGCAGAAATTTCCTCCAACTAAATATTGGGAAGACTGAAGCCACTGTCTTCGGTACCTGCCACAAACTCCGTTCCCTAGACACCTACTCCATCTCTCTCCTTAGCATCTGCCTGAGGCTGAACCCCACTATTCGCAACCTTGGTTACCTTAATTTGGTGTTATATTTGACCCTGAAATGAGCTTCTGACCACATATCCGCGCCATAACTAAGACGGCCTATTTCCACCTCCGTAACATCGCCCATCTCCACCCCTGCCTCAACTCATCTTGCTGAAACCCTCATCCATACCTTTGTCACTTCTAGACTTGACTATTCCGATGCAATCCTGGCTGGCCTCCCACATTTTACCCTATGCAAACTTGAGGTCATCCAAAACTCGGCTGCCCATGTCCTAACTCGCACCAAGTCCCGTTCATCCATCTCCATCACCCCCTGTGCTCGCTGACCTACATTGGCTCCTGGTTAAGCAACACCTCGATTTTAAAAAATTCTCATCCATGTTTTCAAATCCCTCCATGGCCTCACCCCTCCCTATCTCTGTAATCTCCTCCAACCCCCCTCCCCAAGATATCTGCGCTTCTCTAATTCTGGAGAATCCCTGATTTTAATAGCACAACCATTGGTGGCCGTGCCTTCAGCTGCCTAGGCCTCGAGCTCTGGAATTCCCAGCCTAAACCTCTCCGTCTCTCTACCTCTCTTTCCTCCTTTAAGATGCTCCTTAAAACCTACCTCTTTGACCAAGCTTTTGGTCATGTGCCCAAATTTGTTCTTGTGTGGCTCAGTGTCAATTAAGTTTTTTGTCTTGTAACTCTCCTGTGACGTGCCTTGGGATGTTTTACTACATTAATTAAAGACATATAAGTAAGTTGTTATTGTTGAAGTAAGCCAGTCCTTTTTTCATGGATCAACCCCAACTACTCACTTTCTTAGCATAGCTTTCAATCCATCTCTCCATTCATGCATTCAAATGTCGATTGAACCTGTTTGTTTATACCTGCTGCAGTGACCGTCGTTGTTCATTCCACATCTCTGTAACTCTCTTGATGTAGTGCCTGATTTTCCTCCTTCGTTCTAACTTCCTAATTTTTAACCTTGCGTCCCCTGATATTTGAACCCTTTGCCATAGGCATTCGTTTGCCTGGTTGACTTTTGAAAATTACATTTGTAATCTTGAGAACTTAAGTTGGATCAACTCAAAGTCTCCTTTTACAATTAAAGCAAGTCCAACTTCCGTAGCCTTTCCACAGAAGTTAAGGTTTTTGATACTCCATCATTGTGGTTGTTCACCTTTTGTCGCGAGATGTTGTGATCATTTTTCCACAAAAATGATTTGGAAAAAAATCATTATTTTTAATGCTAGTTATTTAAAGGCAATGTGCATTCTCATGAGTTAAAACAGCACCAAGGCAAAGGGTGGTCAATAGGCTAAATAGAAGTTGTTTTCCTCTGACATGAAATAAACAATTCATTGGCTTCTCTGGATAATCATAAAATAGCTTGCACCCATGTGTTCAAAAGCCCTTTCATCTCCATCTGAAGAGGGATATGAAGATAGGGGCTGGGACACCGCCTGAGGGAAAGGTACTTTTTCAAACAGGGTAGCTGTGAGCGAAGCCAGATTTTGTTAAAGGGAAAGTTGTGGGTACTATTCTGAGGCAGGCCCAAAGTCTAAAATGCCGGAGTAACAGTTGGAAGACCTCGGCCCAGAAATTTGGGTCTGAGGCTTCCCGCGGGTGCAAGCCTCCGACCTGCACTTACCTAGCGCGCCGGCCGTTGAGCTGTGGGCCCGCGTGGGATTCCGATCCTGGGCCTCCTCCAACTGCCGGCGCGCAGTGCTTGCGTATCTCAGGGGCGCAGTTAGTTCGATGCGTCCCCTGGGATCATGTGGGCCACGGGGAGCCAATGGTAGCAGGGAATGCTTCATTCATAAAATTGACAGGAAGAGCTGTCCGAACTATAAATACTATAAGCCCCAAAAATCACTAAAACTTCAAATAATTTTTTTTTTTAATCACATTTTTAAAATAACTACAAATTACATAAAATAACAATTTTAAACAGTAATTTAAATTTTTGAAAAATTTAATTACATTTTCTAACGGGGCTAAAAATAAACTTACCTTTCTTTAAAGTATTTAAAAATAATAAACCTGTGGAAATTTTTTTTAATTTTAATTAATTCACCACTTACCTTGTTAAAAGCAGGCCTTGCGCCTGCTTTTTACATGTGTCCCTCCCGAAGAAACCTGCAAAAAAAAAAGGTAAGTTCCATGCGCACGGGCTGCCTCTCCGGAGCACGCGTTCGACTTCTGAACCCCTTCCTTTAAGGGAACAGAAGTTCCGGTTTCCCGCACATGCGCAGTGCATGCACGAAACCGGCACTTCCGTTGGGCCTACGGGTGAGTACCCCGTGCGTACTCACCCGTGGAGACCCGAATTTCTGGGCCCTCGTGTTTAAGCCAAGTAAGGTTACTGGACCTGATAGCATCCCTGGACGGGTACTCAAGGAATGTGCTGATCAGCTGGCTGATGTCTTCACCGCCATCTTCAATCTGTCATTGGCCCAGGCAGTAGTCCCTACATGCTTCCAGACCGCTACCATTATTCCTGTGCCAAAGCAAACGGCTGTGACGTGTCTGAACGACTATCGACCTGTCGCACTCACACCCATCATAATGAAGTGTTTCGAGAGACTGGTCCTGGCTCACATCAAAGCCAGTGTTCCCACCTCTCTTGACCAACACCAGTTTGCCTATCGTGCAAACAGATCAACGGAGGATGCAATCACAACTGCTCTACACTCTGCACTGAATCACTTAGACGGTAAAGAGACCGACATCAGAATGCTGTTCATAGACTACAGCTCAGCATTCAACACTATCGTCCCCAACAAGCTGGCCACCAAACTCCACACTCTTGGCCTGAACGCTTCCCTCTGCAACTGGACCCTGGACTTCCTAACAAACAGACCTCAATCTGTCAAATTAGGTAACCACACCTTCACCCCCCCCCCCCCCCCCCACCCCGACCCTGAACACGGGGGCCCCACAAGGATATGTGCTGAGCCCCCTCCTCTACTCCCTCTTCACCCACGACTGTGTGGCTGTTCATGGTTCCAACACCATCATCAAGTTTGTGGATGATACCACGGTGGTAGGCCAGATCACCAACAACGATGAGTCAGCCTACAGGGAGGAGGTCCAGCATCTCGTGAAGTGGTGCGCCGATAACAACCTGGCCCTTAACATCAAGAAAACCAAAGAAATCATTGTGGACTTCAGGACGTCTAAAGGCGGAAGTCACACCCCCATCCACATCCATGGGGCTGTGGTGGAAAGGGTGGACAGCTTTAAGTTCCTCGGAGTCCACATCACGGAAGACCTCTCCTGGTCCCTCAATACCTCCTCTCTGGCGAAGAAGGCCCAGCAGCACCTATATTTCCTAAGGAGGCTGAAGGGATGTAACCTGTCACCCCTGATCCTCTCTAACTTTTACCGCTGCACAATAGAGAGCATCCTGACGAACTGTATCACAGTATGGTATGGCAGCTGTAGCTACTATGACCGGAAAGCCCTGCAGCGGGTAGTCAAAACTGCCCAACGCATTACCGGCACCCGGCTACCGACCATAGAGCACATATACCAGAAACGCTGTTTACGGAGGTCACGGACCATCATCAAAGACCCTACCCACCCCAGCCACAGTCTGTTCGCCCTCCTGCCATCTGGGAGACGCTACAGATGCATTCGCACCCGAACGACCAGATTTAGGAACAGCTTCTTTCCCAGGGCTGTCATCCTACTGAACTCCACAAAAACTCTAAAGCCTGCACATCTGCCAATGCACTTTATTATGTTTATGTTAATGTATTACAAGCCAAATGAATGTTGACTGTTTGTTTAAATGTCTTAATCTAAATGTACACTCTCGGGAGCCGCAAGCCTACACTTCGTTGTACTGCACTTGTGCACTAACAATGACAATAAAGTTGATTATTATTATGCTATTATGATGTGGGGTAGCATGGCGTGTGCATAATCTTGTATCATTACCTGACGATAAGTTGCACTGATTGAACTGAATAAATCGGATCACAACTCTGTATGTTCATCATGCTGTGAAATAAAGCAAGCCTCACCTCACCCAGTGGTAACTCGGTTTACTTTTGGAGAGATTGAAGAAATACAGATACAGAAGACATGATTATCCAGTCCAGATCCCAAGTGGATGTTTTTGTTACATCCCCAGTACGTATAGGGCCACGTGGATTAGCTCGCAAACGTAAAATGCTCAGAATGCTGAAGGGAGCGACTGACACCACTAAACCCGAGAGTCTAGTCCTCTCTTGTCTCGGTTGAGTCGGCACATGCAGTCTAGCTGTACTCTGCCAACTTGTGATAATGTGACAGTGATCCAGGTAATCTGTTTTTTAGTGATGTTGATTGAGGGACAAATATTGGCCAGGATAACTCCTCTTCGAAATAGTGCCATGGGATCTTTTACGTCCACCTGAGAGAGCTGATGGGGCCTCGGTTTAACATCTCATCCGAAAGATGGCACCTCCAACAATGCAGCACTCCCTCGGTGCTGTACTGGAGTGTCAGTCTAGCTGTTTGTGCTCAAGTCCCTGGAGTGGGACTTGAGCCCACAACCTTCTGACTCAGAGGTGAGAGTGCTACCAAATGAGTCACGGCTGACGCGTATGTCTATGGCAGATCCAAATTTGTAACATCTTCTCAAGGGCAATAATCTGTGTTGTGTAGGCTAAACTGAACCTACCCACTTTATATTTTTGGAGACCAACTCATCGCAGATTGAGACTGAGTTACATTTTTAGGGTTGAACAGAGGGAGCTTTACATAAGAACATAAAAAATAGGAGCAGGAGTAGGCCATTCAGCCCTTCGAGCCTGCTCCGCCATTCAATGAGATCATGGCTGATCTTCTGTCTCAACTCCATTCACCGGCCCTATTGCCATATCCCTTGATGCCCTTACTAGTCAGAAATCTATCGACTTCTGTTTTGAATATACCCAATGACTGAGCCTCCACAGCCCTCTGGGGTAGAGAATTCCAAAGATTCACCACCCTCTCTGAAGAAATTCCTTCTCATCTCAGTCCTGAATGGCCTACCCTTTATCCTGAGGCTGTGGCCCCTGGTTCTAGACACCCCAGCCAAGGGAAACATTCTCCCAGCATCCACCCTATCAAGCCCTGTAATAATTTTGTATGCTTCAATGAGAACCCCTCTCATTCTTCTGAATTCAAGAGAATACAGGCCTAGTTTACTCGATCTCTTCTCATACGACAGTCCTGCCATCCCAGGAATCAATCTTGTGAACCTTTGTTGCACTCCCCCTATGGCAAGTATATCCTTCCTTAGGTAAGGAGACCAAAATTGTACACAGTACTCCAGGTATGGTCTCACCAGGCCCTATATGATTGGAGTAAGACTTCTTTACTCCTGTACTCCAATCCTCTTGTAATGAAGGCCAGCATACCATTTGCCTTCCTAATGGCTTGCTGCACCTGCACATTCACTTTCAGTGACTCATGTACAAGGGCACCCAGGTCCCTTTGAGCATCTGCATTCCCCAATCTTTCACCATTTAGGAAATACCCTGCCTTTCTGTTTTTTCTACCAAAGTGGATAACTTCACACTTATCCACATTATATTCCATCTGCCATATTCTCGCCCACTCACTGAGCCTGTCTAGATCCCCTTTGAAGCCTCTTCACAACTGACACTGGCCACCTAGCTTTGTATCATCAGCAAATTTGGAAATGTTACATTTACTCCCCTCATCCAAATCATTGATATAGATTGTGAATAGCTGGGGCCCAAGCACCCCACTAATCAGAGCCTGCCATCCTGAAAAAGTCCCGTTTATCCCTACTCTTTGTTTTCTGTCTGTTAACCAATTCTCAATCCATGCTAGTATATTACCCCCAATTCCATGTGCCCTAATTTTGTTCACCAACCTCTTATGCAGGACCTTATCGAAGGCCTTCTGAAAATCCAATTACACCACATCTACCGGTTCCCCTTTGTCTACTCCACTAATTACATCCTCGAAGAACTCCATTAGGTTTGTCAAATAGGATTTCCCTTTCATAAATCCATGTTGACTCTGCCCAATCTTAGTATTAGTTTATAAGTGCCCAGTTATTGCATCCTTTATAATAGATTCCAGCATTTTCCCAACTACTGATGTGAGGCTAACAGGTCTGTAGTTCCCCGTTTTCTCTCTTCCCTCCTTTCTTAAATAGCGGGGTTACATTTGCTATCCTGCAATCTGCAGGAACCATGCCAGAATCTATAGAATTTTGGAAGATGACAAACAATGCGTCCACTATCCTAATGGCCACCTCTTTCAAAACCTTAGGATGCAGGTCATCTGGTCCTTGGGATGTGTTGACTTTTAGTCCCATTAATTTTGCTAGTACTGTTTTTTTACTAATAATTTCTTTAATTTCCTCATTCTCGCCACACCCTTATTTTTCTTGTATTTCTGGGAGGTTTTTTGTGTCTTCCTCTGTGAAGACAGAAACACTGCAATTAACCAACCTTGCTGCTGATACTGGGGGGCCTGAATGGAAAGCGATCCATTCCCCAGCATTTGTATCTCTCAACTTGAGCACAAAATTGAAAAAAAGGGCTTTTAATCCTTTAAGAACTACGTAGCATTATCTTAACAAAAAATAGAATTTACATTATTCAGAGAACAATGGGGAAGAATTATTCAGTTTGCTATCTGTAGTGACATGTTCAAAAATAACCTGTTCATAATACAATTCTACCCAAATTAAAGAATTATTTTGTGGTTATGCATATTTCTGCAGTTATATTTTGTAGTAATCAGCATTTTAAATAAAATCATTTATGGCTATTGTCTTGGTTGTCTGATTAAAAATAAGCACTTTGAACGTAGGATGCTAAGCTTGGATAATGCCGTCAGTTAGGGTTGCGAAGGGGTGGAAAGTTTCCGGTAACTTTCCGGAAATTTTCCACGGGAAGTTTAGCTTGGGAATTTGGGGAATTTTGCCCAAAAAAGCACATGCTGGCATAATATTGTTTTTTTTTTGTATTTTCATTTTTTTTCACAGATCCTCTCTTAATAATTATGATTCCATCTCTGTTAGTAATTTTAAGGAATTTCTCAATCAGTATATGTTTATCTTCTTACTTGGCTTGTTTTAATAATTACAAGTTTTGTGTGTGACTGTGAACAAGTGTGTCCTGATTGGTTGGATGAGCGATTAGCTCCCTCTATTGGTGATGTAGCGTCGTGCGTGCACAGGTCACGCTTCCATCACATGGAGCATCAGGAAAAATTTACTCACCCTGTTGCAATCGTGCTGATCGACCGCAGTTCGACACAGAGACGACTGCCCTTTATTTCTCTGCATAGAACAATGCCACATTTACTGTCGGATGTGTGGAAGCATTTTACCCCAGGCATTAAAGATGGAAAAACTGTGTACATGTGCAAACACTGTACAAAGCCATATGTAAAGAATGCCACAAAGATGCAGCAGCATTTATCCAAATGCAACAACTTCACTCAAAGCTCACAGCAGTCAGCCCAGAGTTCCTCTGCTTCCATTCAAGAAGATGATGGTTCACATTCAGCATCAGGCTCCTTATCAGCAACTCATGGCCCACTTGGAAGGTTCTTTGACACAATGGATAACCATAGCCAGAAGAATGCAGATGAGTGCCTTGCTCGAGCTGTATATGCGACAGGCTCACCCCTCATGCTCACAGCCAGTGTGTACTGGAAGAGATTTTGCAATGTTATTCGCCCTGCATATTGTCCTCCCACCAGACATGCTTTGTCTACTTATTTGCTGGAGGCTGAGTATAACAAAGTCCAAGGAAAGCTCAAAGAAACGATAGAGATGGCAAACTGTGTTGCAGTTATCTCAGATGGGTGGTCAAATGTACGAGGGGAGGGCATCATAAACTACATCGTCTCCACTCCTCTCCCAGTGTTCTTCAAGAGCACAGACACGAAGGACAACAGGCACATACATTGCTGATGCACTGAAAGTGGTCATCAATGATCTTGGATCACAAAAGGTCTTTGCAGTAGTTACTGACAATGCTGCGAATATGAAGGCTGCTTGGGCTCAAGTGGAGGAGGCCTATTATGTCTATTGGGTGCGCAGCTCATGGGCTCAACCTGCTCCTCAAGGACATCATGGGTTTGAGAACCATGGAAACACTGTACAAGAGAGCCAAGGAAGTTGTTAAGTATGTCGGGGGAAAACAGGTAGATGCAGCAACCTACAACTCCAAGCAAACGACAAAGAACAAGAACACCACACTGAAGCTGCCCAGCAACACTAGCTAGGGTGGCGTTGTCATAATCTACAACAGCCTTCTGGAGGGTAAGGAGTCGCTGCAAGAAATAGCAATATCCCAGTCTGGGGATATGGAAACCACCATCCAGAAAATACTGCTGGATGATGTGTTTTGGGAGACAGTAGTTAGTAGCCTTAAACTACTCTCACCAGTAGCATCTGCAATTGCTCAGATTGAAGGAGATGACGCTGTCTTGTCAGATGTTCTCGGGCTTTTTGCTGATTTAAAAGAACAAATCAGCATTGCCCTACCCACATCCCTGCTGCTCAAAGCAGAGGAGAAGGCAATTGTTCAATTCATACAGACGCGTCAAGAATTTTGTGTCAAGGCGATTCACGCTGCAGCATACATGCTGGACCCAAAGCATGTTGGGAGACCAATACTTTCTGGAGAACAGATCAGCAGCGCTTACCGTGTGATTTCTACCCTCTCACGCCACCTCAATCTGGACATGGGCAAAGTTCTGGGAAGTCTGGCAAAGTTCTCTACCAAGCAAGGTCTTTGGAATGGGGATGGGATATGGGAATGATGCAAGCATATCAGTGCACATACCTGGTGGAAGGGACTTTGTGCATCTGAGGCCCAGTCACCCATTGCATCAGTGATACTCCAAATCCCACCTTCATCAGCGGCCTCTGAACGAAACTGGTCACTTTTTGGGAATACGCACACAAAGGTGCGCAACAGGCTGACTAACGAGAGTGGAGAAACTGGTGGCTATCCGGGCGAACCTACAACTTACTGAGCCAGATACAGAAGTGTCCACCACACAGCTAGACAGTGACACAGAGGAGGAAATGGACACGTCAGAGAATCAGGAGGAGCAATGATGAGTAGAAGACTCGACTGGAAGGAACAAAATAAGGACAAATTACAGGCTAAATAAGCTGACGCTCTTTTTATTTTATTTTAGATGGGTCGTTTTTGTGGGGGTTCAATAAAGTTCAAAATTATAACCTAAATAAAGTTTTGAAAGTCTGTTTTTATTTGCATGGAACAGTATGTCTATTTTGATGACAAAGATAATATAAGGGTCAGAGACAAAAACCATCAGTGTGCAAAAAAACTCAATTCCCGAAAATTCCCATGGAAAGCTTCCTCTTTTTAAAAATTCCCAGAATTTTGCAACCCTACCGTCAGTTGTGTAATATCGGTCCTGATGTGCAGAGGGATCCCTTGTATTAGTTCAAGAGAACATCTCTCATCTCTCTCAGTTGCGTCACATCACGTCACAAGCACTCTCCAAAAGAATACCAATAACTTGAAGCTAATTATTCATTTCCGTTTGACTATGTTGGTTGATTTCAAATCCCCAGTAATCTAATCATTAAAGCTTTCTCTTCAGTGGAAGATTATTGCTCGTGGTGCCCCTAGCTATCTTGGCAATTTGCCAATAACTTTTTCGTGACCTTTTGATTAAGTTGGTGATCAAAATTGGGGGTTGTCAAAAACAGGGAAATATTGATACTTAAGTACTGGGGCAAAGTGTCCTCATTTGGTTCTGCAGAATGTTTCTCAAGAAACTTGCAGTAATTAGGAGGCCATTATTAATTATACAATATAGTTATTGTTAAACTCTGGTTCAAATGTTATAACTTTTTTTTAAAAAAATTGAGAGTTTTATTCAATTTCAGAATTGTTTTTAAGTTTGCAATGCTGGGTATCCCATGGCGTTGACATGCAGTGGCATTAAATTGTCACTTTACATTTATCCAGCTTAAAATGTCTCTGATTCTTGGTTTAGATCTGTTTAAATGCAGTCAGTTGACATGAGTCATGTAGTTTAGAATCATCAGCAAACCTTATAAAAGGAGATCTTTTATGGTGTTGCTCTTAAGTAGTCTGTGGTGTGTAGAATGGCCAAACTTGGCCGAGCCCTTTAAAGCAGTGACACAGCAATTCTTCGATGGGAAGTGGTCTAAATAGGTACATTCGAAGGAGGATACTTCCTAGCGCTGAAGAAATTTGCTCTCGGTTAGCTCCTTCTGAATTCTTGGTTTTAAAAAATATACCCTCATCCGTATTGATTCTGAAAATTACTGTGTACCACTCACCTTTGTTGGACAATTCAGTTGGGGAACACTTATAATTTTACTTTCATCTGGGTTTCGATCCTGGTTCTGGTGAAACTGTGGTCAGAATCATTTGAATGCATAGTTTCTAGTGACCCTATATTTCTCGAACTCTACCAGTTTCAGTTCACCATAGTTAGTGAACATATAATGCTGTATCTTTTTTGACACTTGTGTGATTAGTCATACCTGCTATTTTAGCCAACTGTTATACCTTGTTTTGACTTATCTTCGGAAATCGTGCTACCAAATCTTTCTCTGCCACCTTACATTTCTTGCTTGAAGGGACATGATCATAGAATAGAATCATAGAAGGTTACAGCACAGAAGGAAGCCATTTTGGCCCATCGTGTCCGCGCCGGAACTTTATTAATCTTCATAGAATGCTCTCTATGTAGCTAAAACAGAAGTACTAATCATTCCAGGCAGTTGTTCATACAGGAAGAAGGTTTTGAGTAAACTCCTCACTAAACGGACTATGGAATTGATTGAGTAATAGAACAGGTTCCCAGCTCACCAGGAATTACTTTTTATTCATTGGATGGGGAATAAATGCAGCCCTAATTGCCCTCGAGCATATGGTGAATACATTTCAGAGGGCAGTTAAGATTCAACAACGTCTGGAGTCACATATAGGCCAGACCGGGTAAGGACGGCAGCTTTCCTTCTGATACTAGCATTTTTTATTCCAGATTTTTTTTTTTAATTCCACAGCTGTCATGTCTCTGGATCATTAGTCCAGGATTACCAGTCCAGTAACATAACCACTATGCAACCGTACCCCATACTCTAGCTGGACTATGGTTATTTCATAGGCCAGTATGCAAAGGGTTTTTCTCAAATGCTATCTGCAGAGCAGCCATTTGAATAAATTGTATGCTTTCACTAAGCATTTTCGTCTTGATCTGATGGGGGTTCAGGAGGCTGATGCTGCTACGCCCCAAGCTGGCTTCAACAATTAGGTCATCAGAGCTCCAGATCCAGTTTCTGCACTATTCTGGTATAAACTCTTATTTGTAGGTGAAGGTTCAATGAATGACAAAGAATATTAGGTTACATACCATAGATAAGGTCTTCCTCATTCTTTAAATGTAACTCAACATTCACTTGAAATTCCGTGCCCATCTTTCCCGGAACTCCATGTTCAAATCGCTCCAGTCAGCTTTCCGCCCTGCCGCAGTACCGAAACGGCATAAAACTCACAAATTACATCCTATGTGACTGTAACAAATGTAAACTATCCCTCCTCATCCTTCTCGACCTGTCTGCAGCCTTTGACATGGTTGACTACACTATCCTCTTCCAACACCTCACCTCCGTCGTCCAGCTGGGTGGGACTGCATTTGTCTAGTTCCATTCTGATCTATCCTGTTTTAGCCAGAGAATCACCTGCAATGGCTTCCCTTCCCACTCCAGCACCATTACCTCTTGAGTCCCAAAACGATCTATCCTTGAACCCCCCCCCATTTCTCATTTACATGCTGCCCCTCGGCGACATCATCTGAAAACACATCACATGTACGCTGACTACACCCAGCTCTACCTCACCACCACCTCGCTCGACCCCTCCACTGTCTCTAAATTGTCAGACTGCTTGTCTGACAACAAGCACTGGATGAGCAGAAATTTCTTCCAACTAAATATTGGGAAGACCGAAGCCATTGTCTTCCGTCTCCGCCACAAAATCCATTCCCAAGCCACCAACTCCATCCCGCTCCCTGGCAACTGTCTGACTGTTCCGTAACCTTGGGGTCATATTTGACCCCAAGGTGGGTTTCCGACCACACATCCGTGCCATCACTAAGACCGCCTATTTCCACCTCCTTTCTATTGCCTGTCTCCGCCCTTGCCTCAGCTCATCTGTTGCTGAAACCCTCATCCATGCCTTTGTTACCTCTAGACTTGACTATTCCAACGCGCTCCTGGCCGGCCCCCCATCTTCCACCCTCCACAAACTTACCCATATCCTAACTCGCACCAAGTTCCATTCACCCATCACCCCTGTGCTCGCTGACCTACATTGGCTCTCGTTTAAGGAACGCCTCGATTTTAAAATTCTCATCCTTGTGTTCAAATCCCTCTATGGCCTCAGCCCTCCCTATCTCTGTAACCTCCTCCAGCCCTACAACCCTCGGATATCTACGCTCCTCCAATTCTGGCCTCTTGCACATCCCCGGTTTTAATTGCGCCGCTATTGGCGGCCTTGCCTTCAGCTACCTAGGCCCTAAGCTCTGGAATTCCCTCCCTAAACCTCTCCACCTCTCTACCTCTCTTTCCTCCTTTTAAGACGCTCCTTAAAACCTACTTCTTTGATCAAGCTTTTGGTCATCTGCCCTTATGTGGCTCAGTGTCAAATTTTGTTTGATAATGCACCTGTGGAGTGCCTTGGGATGTTTTACTACGTTAAAGGCGCTATAATAATGCAAGTTTTTGTTGTTGTTGAAAGGTTCTTGCCAGCCTGCCCCTGGATTCTCTTTCTGACCTGCTGCTGCTTGGTCTTTTTATTATTTTCTGTGCATGTGCGTATTCTTTTGCCATCCACACTCTTCCTGCTGTACTGCCTCCTCTGGGCAAAATACCATGGGTGTTGTCCAGAATGTGCCTTGTACACAATATAGTGGGAAAGACATCCTGCGAAAAAGAACCGTGGCACAAAGCTCTTGAAGGAGTGGTGGTGCAACTTGTTAATCTCCTGCCATATTCTATTTGAAGGTGGATGTTAAACTATGTTCAAGGAATGGGGAGAAGCCTACCTGAAGGAAGAGTAATCTAACAATTTACAGTTTAGTGATTTTAAAGTCCTGTAAAAAAGGGTACTTTACGCTTTGTAATTAAGGTGCTTTTGATTAGATCTGCAACAAAAAAGGATTTTACAGCGAAATAGTTGCAGGCCCTGTGGGTTTTTCTATGTACTCGGCTGCTTATGAAGCATTAATGGCTTCTTTCGTTCTCAGGATACCCGTTGTGCTCCGTACGGTTATACATCCGTTAGTGGCACTGGAAATGTATGATTATAATGTGTTTGCCTACATTAATTACCAGAGTATAAAATTAAACCGCCATGATCTTTTAGAGTCAATTATTTAGTATACATAATCTTCCGCCTCCCTTCCCTCCGCCAAGGTTTTCCCAAATATACAAGGGTTAACATTTTTAATAACCGGACCTGTCCTATTGTGCAAAACCTTTTGTTAAACCAAAATCGTTTTGAGAAAAGTGCCTAAACTTTTTAGGGTAACATTTCATACATGGACTGTATAACTCAAACTGTAACAGGAGGTGTGTAGTGGAAAACATGTTACTCACTAAATGTCAACAGCATTGCTGCTCTTTTCTCTCTTCCCTCCCCCCACATATGCACTCACTCACTGACTCTCACTGTTCCTACTACAGTATATGATAAAGATTCGAATCAATTCTGTGCCCTACTTTCTGCAAAATGTCGCCAACACCCTGAGCATTGTTTAGCTCCATTTTCCGTTCTATTGTCCTTATTGTATAAATTAGAAACTTGGCGTTGCTCTTTGCTGCTTGTTGAACCGATGATGATTAAACCCAGGCAACTTTTAGCCGCGAACTTTTGACCAAAGGAGATAATTAAATATTAGCTGCATTTTTGGCACAGTTCCGAATTGTTATGTAAATGGTGTTTTGATCATCTCTTTTCACACCACTGGATGGTGATACACTGTCTAACTGTGGAGTTGCTTTGATAATTCTTTAACTCATCTGTAAGCATGTATTATTAAAGCAGTTTGCAGTAGCAGTGACACACTTGGGATATGGCAAAAATTACGTTCTGTTCATTCAGTGACTGACGGGCAGTTTCTTAACCCTTTTGAAGCATTTAAGTTGATATTTAGACTGAAGTGGCCCATAAATATGATCCTCTATTCCAGCTAACTTAAGGGTCTCTTCAATATTAAAATGTATGTGCAATTTGTGAGTGTCAACATGCCTTACACTCTTATGATCTTCCTCATTTGAACTGACTTAATTATATCTTAACCTATTTATAAAATTATCCTGTCAATTATATGAATAAAATATAACCATGAAATGAGCTCTTTATTCCATTCACGAGAAAGCCTTTTGTAACTGGCAACTTCATGACTTGAAATTGTTGGGACTTCCTCGCCTAAAGTGCATTTGATATGGCTGCTCCTTGTTTTGTACCTCATTTCCTCAAAGTAATAAACTTGCATTGTGCAAAAGGAGCTCTCTAAATACTCTCCAGTCCGCATGCATTCTCAAAGCAACTTAATGAGCAAAGTTGCTCCACGTACTAATTGTTGCTGTGTTTGCAAGTTATTTTGGGCAATCTAGTTTTGTGAGTATAATTTATTTTTCTTCTTTTTAATTAGGTAGAGCTAATTAAGGGAAATTCGCAAACCGTAGGACTGACTTTCCGCCAAATCCAGGGCAATGATGGAGATGCGGTGCACGTTAGTGTCGAAACTGTGACCCCGAACTCACCGGCTGCAGCTGCTGACCTCCAAAAGGGAGATCGTCTCATTGCGATTGGAGGTGAGAACAGATCAAAACCAGCAAATTAATTCCCATACATGATATTTTGTAAAACCAGTAAATTTAGTGTCAAATTCAGCCTGCGAAGTTTGTATATCAATCTGGATAGTACAGTGGGCCTTAAATTTTGCCCTGTAACTTCCCAAATATTGTGTTGCTCTAAACTTCATGATACACTGTTTATTAATTCAGCCACGTACAGGTAATTTGGATTGAAGTTTACACAGTTATTTGTTTTCCTTTTTTTAAAAATTTACCATCCTAAATACAGAGCAGCTCAAGAGTGAGAAGTGTAGGAGCCTATGAGGTAAATTAGGCATAAAAACAGAAAATGCTGAAAATACTCAGCAGGTCAGGCAGGATCTATGGAGAGAGAAAGAGTTAACGTTTTGGATAAATTAGGCAGTAGTGTTGGGTAAAAGCATATAGGGAGGAGAAGACCACCGAGGGGAGGTAAATTTTTGCGGTCCTGAGTGAGAATAAGTTGGAGGAGAAGCCAATGCAACATGTCTTGTTTTCAGCACAATTACAACACAACGGAGGAAGAGCATGTGGGATATTGTCTATTTGCAACTTACGAGAGAGGAAAGTTGAGAGGAGCACTGGCTGTCGTGGTATTAAAAATAGAGGACAGAAAGAGGAACCATGATGCTTTTGTATTGTACATATCTTTCCAAACTGGGGTCCATGCACCATAGGTCCACAAGGGGATCCATGAGATCATCAGAATTTCTGTACATCTGCAATTGGTGATACCTTATGCCACAGGGACAGTGCCATGAGCATTTTGTGTGTGTGTGGTTTTTTCCTGCAAGTTTTGACTTCCCAGCACAATGTTTCTGTTGCTGTATATACTAATAAAATAAATCTGCATTGTTAGCATTGATTTTCTTTGGGTAGTTGATGCTGGTCTTTTGGGAGTTACCAGAGGAAGGCCCTAAGTCTGTGCCAATATTTTCCAGAGGATTTGCCCCATTAAAAAAAAACTTGAATCGCTCTGGTTGAGTCTGCAGTAGGTTGCTGTATAGCCTAAAAGCATCTCCCTTTGATCTTGACTGCTTATTTGGTAGGTATCCATATCAAAGAGCTCATTAAAAATAGTGGGGGCGAAATTCATTATAGCCCCGTTTGGGGCGCTAGCTTTTAAAAGTTGAGAAAATTAGCGCCAGGCGCTAATGTTTCTAAACTTTTTTGTAAAATTCGCCCGAGGGCAGGAACCTGCGAACAAAGCTGGAACAAGAAAGGTAGGGTGCTTTTTTTTTTTTTTACTTATCTCAGCCACCTCGCCTTTAATCATGGCCCCCGAAGTGGCCGGCCACCCGATGCATACCTCCTGCAGCTGTCGATGTTTTTGACCGGCGCTGCTGCAGGGGGCAGAAGTTAATTTTGGGTCCGGGGACCTACCGGGATGATGCACGCAGTGATGACATCACAATCTCCGGGCGAAGGAGATCAGAGTGCAACACGGTAGCGCCGCCGCAAAACTCCCGCTGAATATGGCGGGAGTGGATGTCAGCGCTGCGCCCGGTCGCAAAGCCACGTGCACCCCGTTAGTGCCCCCCCTCCGAGGCGCAAAGGCACCCACTTTCGCCCCCATTATATGATGAACTTGCCTGAAAAGGAAGATTACAGTGTTGTCAGTTTTGTGTACGAATTTCTGCGGCCTTGTAGATCATGCTGGGCCACTGCTGGTTGAAGCAGACCAGTTGAAATTGTCCTATTAATAATTGATAAACTTAGCTTTAGCTCTCACTGTAAATGTTAATGCTGAGGACCGTGCGGCCATATTTGTGGTACAGTTAAAATCCAACTGATTCACTAATGTCTTTCAGGAAGGGAACCTCTACCTGTCTGGCCTACACATGATTCCACTCTCATACTATGTGGTTGACACTTAATGGCCTCTGAAGTGGCCTTGCAAACCAGTCAGTTGTAAAATCAATCCCAGAGCAACTAGGTTTGGACAATAAATGTGGCCTCGTCATTGTTGCTCACATTCCAAGAACAAATTCCAGAAAGAAATATCACACAATTCTTAGAGTATGATGTTCATTGTTAAGCCTTCTGTGTCTTCTGCTTCTTTATATCTATATTAAATTTGCTGTGTATGTCACACCTTCCTTATTGGTGCATTATCATTCTGTGACGCAGTCACAGTGGCGGCTGCACACCTCTACCACTAGATGGAGCTTCATAAATTCCAACGGCTGTAGATCTTGTATCTATATCTATAGCATCACTTCGCTTTGTCCTGAGTTTGCATGAGTGAAGACAAGAGATCCACTAGTTTGTGTAATGTCTGGAGGAAATGTGCCTTGGGAGCTTGAGTATACAAAATTCTGAAGGAGGGAACAAAATCCCATACAGTTTGTACTGCACGGTTTTCTTTCTCTGTAGCATGCTCTTTAAATTGGGCATGATTGACGTAGTGGTCTGTGCTGCCTTTAGCACAGGAAACAGTATTGACGCAGATGTCCCCGATCTTACTCGCCTATTAGGGGTTGTGATGCGTCACTTGTCAAAAATAATATGCTACAGCCTGGGAAAATAGAATCCTAGTTTTTCCTCATGCCCTTTTATTTTTAACCCCATCACTGCTGCAAACTTGTACGCTGACTCGCACAAAATATTAACATTGCTTGTGTTTATCTTTCCTTTTGTATTGATTTATTTAGCTGAAAGTCTCATTGCCTGGGTCTTAAAATCTGGAAATTGCCTTTTTTATTTTTAAACCATTATCTGAGTTTGATTTGAGAACCTTCTATTCTTGCCGGTGTGTTTCCCCCCTCGCCTTGTCTGAAGGCATTAACTTTTTCTGGGGCTATGGATAACTAGACATCCTCCTGTACTTCACTATTCATGTGAGAGCCTTGGCCATCAGTCACAGGAGAGTATCACAGCCAAGCTCAATCCTGTCCTTAAACACAGTCGACTAACTTGATTTATGATAAGTGGTCATAATTTGTTTTATCAAATTTGCTAATTGGTTTTCATGCCTTCAGATTGCAGGTTAATTTCTATAAATGGCTCAGTAGGAATATTAGTTGAATTGCACTGGAGAAATAAACCCTACATACATTTTCATGTCCGAGCTCCGTAATAACCTGAACGACCTTGGATTCTTATTTGCAAAAAAAAAAAATTTAAATTTGTTTTTAATAAACTCTGTTGAAAAGCTCCTTGTTCCAGATTCGGATTGTGCCCTTTTCCAGTGGAAATACTCCAGAGATTGAGATTGATGACCAAGTAAATGGAAACCCAACCGTTCATCACTCAGATGGGCTTTATAAATATTTCCATGACAAAGTATGTTTTAGCGCCTCTCCCTGAACAGATACTGTGGGGAGGTGAGATTCGCCTGCAGTGTATGGTACAGCACTTTAAGAGAGAAGATTTTATGTGGAGGTCAAATTTAAATAGCCTTTAATTGGATCCCATTTTAACCATGATATTGGAGCAAGCAGCCTGGTGTGCAACTACCAAATATACTTCTGAGGTATTGCAGCTGTAAGTCAGTTGGCAAAAGCTGTGGATTATACACCGCAAAGGCAGAGGCAATACCTTGCAGGCAGGTCATTTATCCGTCTGACTTTAGCATGGCTAACAGTAGTGCGACTGATTTTAAAGGTTGATTTGCCCTCTGTTTATGTGGTTGTGTTCTCCTGCCAGTGGTTTCAAACAAAACTCTGGCTTGATGTAGAAAATTACTCTTTTGTTTAAAATAAATAAATAAATGTATTCCCATTCACTGCATGAAGGGAACTCGATTCAATTCAATTTCCATTACAATGGGTCTTGTCAGTTTATTGGCCAATATGGGAGTTATTGTGTAGCAGGTGCCACCACGAAATAATGTATCCATCCATTGCATAATAGTGTCCATGAATTTTATTTGAAGCTCTGCCTTATTTTGTTCATCTGAGTATAAATTGAGAGATAGCACTTCAAAATGGCAGTGATTCAGAATTCTGTCTTTTGCTTAAAAAAAACAATAATCTTTCCATCCATAACTGACAGCCTAGCTTGAAAATGTCAAATCAGATAATGCAGTATAACGTCAGTTGTGGCTGCATCAGTACGTGCTGTAATTTGTTTCCTATTCTTTCAGTGGTGCAATACTAAAATGTCCTCTCGCAACAATTGCAATATACTTTCTATTTTGTTCAGATTAAATGTATGATAAAAGAACTAGATCTGTTCTGAGCTCTTCCTCTGTATTTCCTGTACTGTTCAGTAGCTCCATTGCCTGTTGTAGTTCTGTGAAAATGTATAATACATATATATCCTATAACCAACATTGCCGGTTTCTCCCCTACAATGCGCTTTGCAACTTTGATGTGTAAGCATGAGGCAGCACAATGGATCATCGCTGCAACGCTGGGATGTAGGCTCTTGAGTTCCTGATTTCAGCTGCCTTACCGTCGGGTGCCAAGTGGTGGTCAGGTGACATGGAGAACGTGAACGCTGGCAGGATGCCCCTGCGTGGCTTCCGGCAGACGATTTAGAACAACATTAGTGGAGACCTGGAAGTAGGTTGCCCGTTCATTCAGCCAGAGTCGGTGGGGAGTCACGGAAAAATAACTGAAAAAAGTGGTTCACATTACCCGTTGGATAAATGTTGGTGTGGTACTGAGGCATACAGACCAGATCAACCCCAGGTTTGATTCCTGGCCAGTGCTAAGTTGGATAATCTAAGCCAGGATGATAGTTGGGGCAGAAGAATTGGACTGGACTGGGGCATGAGGAAAAAAATTAGCAATGGTTTGCACTCCTAGTCACAATCAATTGTCTCCTGTTGGGAAGTGTACATGTCCAGAGTTCAGGATCAGGCTCGGCTGTGATGCTCCCTTTCTTCCCCTCTTCCCGCTCCCAAAAAAACCTTGGTGGAATTATCTGCTGAACTCAACAGCTCAGCTCATATCAGGCCACTCAACAGAGGTACTGGATGAATGCCAGCAAGTTATTGGATGAATGCTAGCAATGTCCTCTTCAGCATACTTACCATCAGGGTTCAGGAACCAGAGACCTGGTTGGATTTTTCCCCCCTCCCTTTCCCTAGCTTGAGGGCATGGCGACCAATTGTCGTACACCCACTGATGTCTCAATCAAGATCAGCTGACTCGGTGCTGACCAGGGTTAGAACTTGGGACCTTCTCGGTCATCATAGCTGATACCACACCGTAAAGTGCACGTATATACTGAGCCATCATTTATTCACGATTAATTAATCTCCCTTATACAACTTGTCCTTGCGGTTTAAGCTTTAAAGTTTATAGTAGTAAGTGGCATTTCATTGATTTTAACTTGATAAAGTTCACATAATTGCAATAAATCTAATTACTGGACAAGTAACTGATCAAAATGATCATAAGTACTGTATCCATAAAAACAGAAACAACTCAGAACAGTGTATTCAAAGTTGAGAGCCGGGTGTGAGAAGCAAAAGTAATTTTAGTATTCGACTACACCTTACTGGCCTGAATCCCTGAGAACAAAATTCCTTTTTTTAAAAATAATCAAGTTTGAAGGTTGCCTACAAGGGAGCTTCTTTAGCTTGCACCTGTGTTCAATTTAGCGTGTGCTTTACATTATAGGCTGTTGCAGATTTAAATAAAATTAAAACACTTGGCTTCAAAAGATTGAAAATCCTCACTAAACTTTGAACAGTGGGTGAAATTGTTTCTCTGCTTTTATGCTAATGATTTGAATCCGTAATTAGATCTATTGTAATTATCATGTGAACTTTATCAGGTTAAAATCAATTAAATGTCACTTAAACACTATAAACTTTAAGCTTAAACCACAAGCACCAGTTGTGCAAGGGAGCTGAATTAACCTCTGTGGGTAAAATGATTAACCCCAGGTACTTCAGCATTCTGAGCAATTCAACTACGTTTTAATGCTGCTCCCTCCAAGCCAGTTTCCTCGATTATCTCATTGTGAACAGAAAAACGGATGTTCTACTGAGTCCCATTTCTTTGTAACCGTTCGATTTTTGAAAGGAACTATGATGGTGAGGCTTCTTGTTAAGACCGTGGATAACAAGTGTGATGGAAACTGTTTTCATTCAGCATTAAATAGAGATGAAATTTCTGCATGTTGTCCAATTTTGAGATAACTAAATGTTAAAATGGAAGCTGAATTCCCTTTGACTAAACGTCAAAATGGCAACAGGAGCCCAGCTGTCTGAGAACTCGGGCATACAGTTTGATTTGTAAATGAGCTAGGATTCTAGATACTAATTAAACTATTGGTTCTTTGAAGGACAGCAGGTGTTCTGTATATAAGACTCCAGCTCATGTCTATCAGACATGGAAATGGCTTCAATTGCTGGCCAGTGTTCAAAATGTGAAAGTTTACAGATAAATGTAAATGGCTGAACCAGCAAGGGAACTTTGTTCTAAGAGTAGTTCCGATTGTGTAAAAGCATCAATGAGAATGTAAGAACTGAACTAGATATGACTTCAATGACCAGCAACTGTCAAAGGCAAATGGATTGAGATCTTGCCTTTACATTAAAGAAAGGACATCCAATATAATTTATAGTCCATCCGTGGTATTTACTTTCATGCTTTGCATTGCCTATGTCCCATGAAATGACTAAGAGGGGCGCCATGTGAATTATCTCAGCACGGTGGCATAGTGGTTAGCACTGTTGCCTCACAGCGCCAGGGACCCGGGTTCGAATCCGGCCTCGGGCGACTGTCTGTGTGGAGTTTGCACATTCTCCCCGTGTTTGCGTGGGTTTTCTCCGGGTGCTCCGGTTTCCTCCCACAGTCCAAAGATGTGCGGGTTGGGTTGATTGGCTATGATAAATTGACCCTTAGTGTTAGGGGGATTAAATACGTGGGGTTACGGGGATCGGGTGGGATATGTGTCGGTGCAGGCTCGATGGGCCGAAATGGCCTCTATCTGCACTGTGGGGTTTCTGTGATAATGTCCATCCGAGATTTGTGTATGTAAAGTATTGTACTATTAGCTTTTTGCTATACCTCAGAGCCTCTGTAATGCTTTATTTAAATAAATCTATTAATTTTCGCCTGAACATAACATTTTGACAGATGGCACTTACCACCTTTTCACAGTAAACAGACAAAATCATTGAACATCTCACATGATCGCTAATACAATACATCAAAGCTAAGATTGTTAGTCCTGTGGCACACTATCAAATTCATGACATGCATAAAGGTGCAGATTTTAGTTCACTGCCATGAGAAAGGCCAAAACAAAGGAACAGGAGTAGGCCATTCAGCCCCTCGAGCCTGTTGCGCCATTCAATTAGATCATGGCTCATCTTTACCTCAACGCCATTTACCCACCTTTGTTCCATATTCTTTGATGCCTTTAGCTGACAAAATTTATCAATCTTGGTCTTAAAAATGTCAATTGACCCAGCATCCACAGCCTTTTGGAAGAGCGAGTTCCAGATTTCCACTATCATTTGTGTGAAAAAGTGCTTCCTGATTTCACTCCTAAATGGTCTAGCTCTAATCTTGTTCTAAATTCCCCACCAGATGATATAGTTTCTCTGTATCTACCCTATTGAATCGCTTAATAATTTTAAATACCTCGATTAGATCACTCCTCAATCTTCTAAACTCAAACGAATACAAGTCAAGTTTATGCAACCTGTCCTCATAATTTAACCTTTTAAGCCCTGATATAATTCTGGTGAATCTTCGCTGTACCCCATTCAAGGCTAATATATCTTTCCTGAGGTTTGGTGCCAAAACTGAACACAGTACTCCAGATGGGTTTGACCAAGGCTTTGGACAATTGAAGCATCTCTTCCTCGCTTTTGAATTCCAATTCCTCTCGAGATAGAGACCAACATTCCATTAGCCTTTTTGTACCCGCGTACTAGCTTTTAGTGATTTGTGTACATGGATACCTAAATCCCTTTGCTCCTAGTCTCTCGCCATTTAGCAAATATTCATATTTGACTTTCTCGGATCCAAAGTGGATGATCTCATATTTCCCCACATTGAATTCCATAGTTTCATCCACTCATTTAATTTCTGCCTTTTTTGTAACTTCTCACTCCCATCTACACACCTTACTGTGCCTCCTAATTTAGTGTCATCTGCAAACTTGGACATACTACTCTCCATTCCTTCATCCCAAGTCATTAATATATATGGTGAAAAGCTGAGGCCCCAGTACCAATCCCAGGGGAACACCACTTGTCACATCCCACCAATCAGAGAATGCACCCTTTATCCCAACTCACTGTCTCCTACCTCCCAACCAGTTACCAACCCATATCACGTGGTAATATAGCAAGTTTTTCTTAAACAACAATCCCATTCTCTCTTTAAAACATTTGGTAGATTTCAAGTAATCTTTGGCATCAGAAGATATAAATCATACACTTTACAGGCAAAATCAACTGCAACATGTACAGACAAACTAGAAATAGAAAGCGTGAAAGGATTTATCAGTCTGTTAATATAAATTCAGATCCAGCCATGATCAAGAACCAATGTACTTCTAATACCACCTGCATTTTCCATTCCTTTTATAATGTTTGTAATTGTATTTAATGCATGAAAAGTGACAGTACATACTGTAAAACACTTCGATAGAATGATTGCACAGCTTGTGACTACACATTAAGTAGCTTTGCTTCACAAATGAATGGCAAGCATATGGATAAAAATAATTTTCCTATCTTGTGTGTTAGAGCATAGCAAGTAACCATTCAGCATGTGGAGATTGTATGTATATCTGGTAAATACAGTGTATAAGTCACAGTTGTAAATTCATTATTTTGGTTAAAATCACGACAAGTGACATCATAGTAAACTGCTCCACTCTTTTTTTAAGAAGGAATGTGAATAAAGGCCTGAATGTACGCCAAATATTATGATGTATTACTAGTGGGACTCCTGTAGTGCTTCTCACATTAGGCTGGAGGACGTGCGGTTTTATAAGAACGAGCGCCTTATACCACATAATGCACATTGTGTTATTCCGCTGCTAAACTTCAACTATGCATCGCTTTAAAGTCATTAGGAGTAATTTTTATCTTCCTGAGGTCGATTACTCTTAGCAGATCCTCAGATCAGTTGGAGACCCCACTGGCTTTCTTCTTTTAACTTCTGAGGGAGCTCCCATCAATTGTCTTGCTGACCTTTTCGATCTATTATTTGGATCTTCCTGCATGCCATTTTTTTTTTAGTTGCATAATGTTTCAGGGTGGGCATAAATTTACCAAATCATTAACAAGAATGGAAATCCTGAACAGTTTTACAGCCCTTGTCTGAAACTTTTATTCTGATACAACAATTGATTGAAATTAGCAACATCTAAAGCTAACCCAATTGAAATGAAGTAGTGTGAAACAGGCAGACCCACTTTTATCTATATTATTATTTGACATCACACTCTATTTCCTGTCGTGTACCAAGGAGAAAGAGGGTTTAAGCTCAGACCTTTTGGTTACGCGGATTGTAACTGAAAGTTGAGGTTACTGTCCCCACTTTTCCTGTTGATTTTGCACTAGTGAGTAATTGACATTCCTGTATAGCCAGCAGCTTAAGCATATTGCAATCTTGTTGCAATGAAACCAGACTGGAAATCAATAAGGATAGGAGAATTATATTATGCAATACAGAAAGTATTATTCATTTGCTAAACTATACGCGTGTGATCCTTTAAGACTACAATGACTAACTGGTAAGTAAGTTCCTTCAAAGGTTAATTGTTATCAGGTTGGAGATAAGAACTCTGGCTTTGTTTGTGCGAAGAAAGAAATAAAGAACTTGCATTTATATAATGCCTTTTGTGCCCTCGGGATGTTTCATATGAAAATTACCATTGCCAATTTGCGCACATCAAGGTCCCACAAACAGCAGTGAGGTAAATGACCAGATAATCTGTTTAGGTGCTTTTGTTGAGGGATAGATGTTGTCCAGAGCTCTGGGAGAACTTTCCTACTCTTCTTCAAATAGTGCAGAGATCTTTTATATACAGCTGAGCAGGAATACAGCATCACAGTTTAATACTGTAGACATCGTGGCTCTGGAATTCTGTTTTCCTGAAAATTTGTTCTATACATTACAAATGAATACAGTGTATAATATCTCCAGTGTAATGAATGGGAAATATGCACATATGAAGTAAAAAAATATATAGATTTTATCATTATTCTTGTATAGTAATTTGGATTACATCGCATTTTGACCATTTACCTTAACATGGGATATGAAAGAACTGTTTTCCGAATACACGGGTTGTGCTGCATTTGATTTAATTTAGATAGTGTGCCTCTGAGAAGGGTATTGGTGATGGCACTTCAGGTACATTTTCCTAAACAAAGAGGGAAGTGTTGTGGCTTCAGCATATTTCACAGTATGCACTTCATGCCTACCTCTTATCTCAGCGTCACTTTATACCTGCCCATCTTCCACCCCACTCCCCGCACTGCTTCAATAGACAACTCCGAAGTTTCTTCCATGGTGTTGTTTACCTCACTAACTGGCTCTTCATCTATTTCAAAGTGCATTTATTCCTCTTTTCAGAATTATTTTCTCTGGTTTAAAAAGTGTTGGTGAGTAAAGTTAGGGATTAAAATTTCTGTGTGCATATATTCAAAACATTTTCCCCGTACTAGTACAATGTTCATGTCTAATAGTAAACAGGAGATAAAATCTTCTCGGATTGGGGGGGAGAGAAAGAAAGTTGGTAGCTTGGAGAAAAACACACTTGAGAATTTATAGTTGAAAGGACAAATTAAATTGTATTTTCATGCAACATTGTAGATCCTCGGGATGATTTGTTTTTAAAACAAGCACAAGTAATCAACAAATGGGACTGGTACCTGTACTTCATATTATATATTTGGTATTCAGAATGGATAATGTCCCAACTTTGGGTAACATCTAGAGAGCACTTAAAAGGGCTGCAAATTTTAAGAATAATGGAAGGAAACTGATTGTCTTCATTCCCTAATGTGCCTGTTTAGTTACATTACAGTAATATGCATGGTCTCCAAAATACAATTGAAATAGCCCAATATTTTCTCCCTTTGGCTTGAAAATGTAAGTTTTTTGTAAATATTACTTAATCTTTTTAACTGAGTCAGAATCGACATTTACTGATGCTGTGTATTTTTTTGAAAATTGTTTTTCTGATATGGGTTTGCTTTGATTTGTCAACAGGAGTCAAGGTGACCTCCTCTGTGCACGTTTTGAAGCTTATAAAACAAGCTGGTGACAGAGTATTGGTTTATTATGAGAGGCCTGTAGGTGGACATCAGAATCAACAATGTAGCTCCCTCCAAGAGAACTTTGGCCAACTTGAGGACACTGGCTTTGGCCCACAGTTTGGTCAACAAACATTCGATGATGATGGTGTTTTGGACAGTGGCGATGGTAAAGACTTAGATTCTGAATTCGAAGAGCTCGTATGCCCTGAAATTAAACCACCACCCACAATCTTAAAGGAGGATTTTGCACCAACTAATCAAAGTCCAAAGCGATCAGTAGCTACACTTGCCACAAAGCCACTAGGAACTATATCTCCCATTCTGAATCGCAAATTAAATTTGGGGAATTATCAAATTCCCCTGAAATCACAGCAAAAAGATGTCGTTAAATCTGCCCTACCAAAGTGTTTAGATATCCCTGATGCACCACAACAGCCAAGTAAGCCATCATTGGGATCCACAAATAAACCTCCTGTGCCCCCAAGGCCCCAGATAAAGCTTACTTTGGCTTCTGAAACCCATAATCTACTTGAATCCGGAGATGTCGCCACAGAAAAATTTGAAAAACCAACACCTTCCACCAATAGTGCAGAGAAAAGTGTCGAAAAGAGTATAGGCAAAAATGTGGATCAAAATGAAGATCCACCACTTTCCAAGTCAGCCGCAAGTAAGCAAGATTCCAAGGAGAAAGTTCCAGAAGCTACCTGCAGTTTGCGTGAAGGAGCAGAAGACAATCAAATCTGGGAATCATCAGAGATACTGTACCGCAAGAGATTTGGGAAATGGAACAAGGCAACATGTGTGTTTGAGGTTGAAGCACACCACAAGTATGTCAATGTTGCAATGTGGTGCAAAGAACCTTTTAAATCGGGTGGACTTATTTGTTTAGGTCATGCAAGTATAAAACTTGAAGAGATAGCCATGGAATGCCTTTCTACAGCGTCAATGGAGTTCCAGGCAACCTTCAGGCTAAGTGCTCCTGAACCAAAAGCTGTTGTCAGTAGGACTGCATTACGAAATATAAGCACTCATAAGGGATTCAATGAGAAACTATGTTATGGTGACATTACATTAAATTTTACATATCTAAAAGAGGGTGATTCAGAAAACTCTAGTGTTCGAATAGAAAAGGAAAAGGAAGAGAATCCACAAGAGGACATTCCTGCTCTCAGTAAGGAAGATCCTAATATATTGTGCATAGACAATAAGCATAATTTCCAAGATACTCAGTTTCAGAACCCAACCTGGTGTGATTACTGTAAAAAGAAGGTCTGGACAAAAGCAGCTTCTCAGTGCATGATCTGTGCTTACGTATGCCATAAAAAGTGCCAGGACAAATGTCTAGCTGAAACACCCTTTTCTGTTGCTACAGAAAGAAGAGTTGACTTGGAAACAAAGTCATCCTTCAACAGGTCTACTGGGTTAACGCGGCATATCATCAATACTAGTTCACGCTTGCTGAACCTAAGGCCAGGACCCAGAGCTCGACTTGCTGATCCTGGAGTTGATTTGGTCGAGCCATCACCAAAGCACACTCCAAACACCTCAGACAATGAAAGCAGTGACACAGAGACTTACAGTGCCAGTAGTCCTTCCAAACGGCTGGCTTCTTCCACGGGTACCAAGTTATCGGTGAAGAAAGAAGGAGGTCTTGACGATAGTGTATTTATTGCCGTAAAAGAGATTGGTCGAGATCTGTATCGAGGATTACCAACACATGAACGATTTCAAAAGCTGGAGTTGATGCTGGACAAGCTACAGTATGAAATCGACCAGGAACTAGAACACAACTATGCGTTGATGAAGGAAGAGAAGGAGAGCACGGATCCTAGAAAGAAGTCTCTCCTGTCTGCTGCCCTTTCAAAGTCAGGTGAACGACTCCAAGCACTTACGCTGCTCACAATCCATTATAAAGCCGGAATTGAGGATTTAGAATTAAGTGAGATTGCACCACCTTCAGAACAGCAAGCAAGAAAGGTCACAAAGCTTTCAGATGACATCTTATCCATAACAGCAGATGAAATTGACATTGCCAATCAGACAGATGTGCAGCCATTTACTGATGTATCAAATGAGCAAATTATTGATGATACTGAATCCCTTTCATGACTTTAATTCAATTTGCTGATGATTGTAGTAAACCAAATTTACTATTTCGTTGATTTTTTTTTTTTTTGCTTCTGTGCAATAATGCAATTGTTATTCTGTCTCGTGACTTTTAATGTGACTATGGTGTCAACAAACAACACAGCCAGATCAGTCTAGGATTCCCCCCCCCCCCCCCCAAACAGAAGTTTTCTTTTGTCAGAATAGTAGTGAGACATATTTAAATTCATTTTTGGTGTCGTGGTACTCTGCAGATGAGTCCATAATATGTTGGGAAGGTGGATTTAAAGTCTCTTGGGACCAGGTTTCAGAATTTGAATCATGTCATAACCTGTAATTCTTTCAGTTCACTTTTTGTTCTTTGCATAGGTGTTTCTTTGCCAAACGTGTATCAACATAGCAAACTGCGTGGTGAGCTTTTGTGTCTATTAAAGGTATTTTAGTAAAGTTGAGTTTGCTGCTGTATATCTTGTTCCTTTTATGAATATTTGTAATTTAAGGGATGACTACTCTGAACCTCTGAAATGCTTGCGCAAGAGTGCAAAAAATGTACTGACACTTTCTCATCTTTAATGAAACTGTAATGTATATTACAAAGACATGGCTATTTAATTCATATTATTTAAGTATGTATTACATAGTAAAGCATTCAGCTAAGTTTACTCTGCAGACCTGCAGGGATTTTGATAGAATGTGACATCATTCAAATTGACTTACCAACTAGTAATTTTTACACATGTAGGAAGATTGAAAGTCGTTACTGAAAGCTGAGAAAGTAATGCTAATTGATTTGAGAGGTTTTCAGTTTGATTTTGTTTAATAATTGGACCTCTGTTTCCCTTAACAACCCCCAGCAGAATGGAGAGTTGGGTTTCTAGAACTTTAGCACTGCCCAATAAATATGATATTACAAAATTGTTGTTTTTTGTAACCTTATTTAATTTTATATAGAGATCTTTTAAAATATAGTTAATCTGCTCTCTTTATGCAAGTTTAAACCAAAATAAAATCGGAAGGCCCATTACCTATAATTCTGAAGCACTGGACTCTCAACAAAAGACCCACATTCAAATTTCAATGCTTATATAGAATGACAGAATAGAATGGTTACAGCACAGAAGGAGGCCATTCGGCTCATCAAGCCCGTGCCAGCTCGCTGCAAGAGCACTTCAGCTAGTCCCACTCCCCCGCCCTTTCCCCGTAGCCCTGCAAGTTTTTTTTCTTCAGGTACTTAACCAACTCCCTTTTGAAAGCCATGATTGAATCTGCCTCCACCACCCTCTCATGGAGTGCATTCCAGATCCTAATCACTCGCTGCGCAAAAAAGATTTTCCTCATGTCGCCTTTGGTTCTTCTACCAATCACCTTAAATCCGTGTCCTCAGGTTCTCGACTCTTCCGCCAATGGGAACAGTTTCTATCTACTCTGTCTACACCCCTCATGATTTTGAACACCTCTATTAAATCTCCTCTGCTCTAAGGAGAACAACCCCAGCTTCTCCAATCTATCCACGTAACTGAAGTCCCTCTTCCCTGGAACCATTCTTGTGAATCTTTTCTGCACATCCTTCCTAAAGTGCGGTGCCCAGAATTGGACACAATACTCCAGTTGAGGCTGAACCAGTGTTTTATAAAGGTTCATCATAACTTCCTTGCTTTTATACTCTATCCCTCTATTTATGAAGCCCAGGATCCCGTATGCTTTTTTAACCGCTTTCGCAACCTGCCCTGCCACCTTCAACCATTTGTGCACATATACCCCCAGGTCTCTCTGTTCATGCACCCCCTTTAGAATTGTACCCTTTAGTTTATATTGCCGCCTCTCATTCTACCAAAATGTATCACTTTGCAGTTTTCTGTGTTAAATTTCATCTGTCACATGACCGCCCTGGGGAACACCACTGTGTACCTTCCTCCAGTCCGAAAAACAACCGTTCACCACTACTCTGTTTCCTGTCACTTAGCCAATTTCGTATCCATGCTGCCACTGTCACTTTTATTCCATGGGCTTCAACTTTGCTGGCAAGCCTATTATGTGGCACTTTATCAAATGCCTTTTGGAAGTCCATGAACACCACATCAACCGCATTGCCCTCATCAACCCTCTCTGTTATCTCTTCAGAAACTCAAGTTAGTTAAACACGATTTGCCTTTAACAAATCTGTGCTGGCTTTCCTTAATTAATCCACACTTGTCCAAGTGACTGTTAATTTTGTCCCAGATTATCATTTCTAAAAGCTTCCCCACTACAGAGGTTAAACAGACTGGCCTGTAGTTGCTGGGTTTATCCTTGCACCTTTTTTTTGAACAAGGGTGTAACATTTGCAATTCTCCAGTTCTTTGGCACCACCCCCGTATCTAAGGGGGATTGGAAGATTATGGTCAGTACCTCCGCAATTTCCACCTTTACTTCCCTCAGCATCCTAGGATGCATACCATCCGGTCCTGGTGACTTACCTACTTTAAGTACAGACAGTCTTTCTAGTACCTCTATCAATTTTTATACCATCCAGTATTTCAACTACCACCCCTTTCACTACTTATTTTGTACCTCAGCCATGCCTTCTGCCTCCATGCGTACGTCTCCTTTTTGGTTCCTAATTGACCTCACCCCTCCTTTTATTACCCATTTACTATTTATATACCTATAGAAGACTTTTGGATTCCCTTTTATGTTAGCTGCCAATCTAGTCTTATATTCTCTTCCCCACATTTCATTTTTCACTTCGCCTCTGAACTTTCTATATTCAGCCTGGCTCTCACTTGTATTCTCAACCTGACCTCGGTTATATTCCCCCTTTTTCTGCTTCATCTTACTCTCTATCTCTGCTGTCATCCAGGGAGCTTTGACTTTTGTTGCCCTACCTTTCCTCCTCATGGGAATGTACCTCGACTGTACCCGAACCATCTCTTTAAAGACAGCCCATTCATTGTTCGATTACAGTTTTGCCTGCCAATCTTTGATTCCAATTTACCTGGCCAGATCCATTCTCAACCCACTGAAATTGGCCTTTGTCCAATTAAGTATTTTTACTCTAGATTGCTCCCTGTCCTATTCCATAGCTAATCTAAACCTTATGATACGATGATCGCTGCTCCCTAAATGTTCCCCTACTGAAACTTGCTCCACTTGACACACCTCATTCTCCAGAACCAGATCCAGTTGGACCGGAAATTGATCAAGAAAGTTCACCTGAACACACTTCAGAAATTCTTCCTCCCCTCTCTGCCCTTTACACTATTACTATCCCAGTCTATATTAGCATAATTGAAGTCCCCCATTATCACTACTCTATATTTCTTGCACCTCTCTGTAATTTCCCTGCAAAGCCCAGGTATAAATATATTTGCAGAAAATGCTGGAGAAACTCAGCAGGTCAGGCAGCATCTGTGAAGAGAGAAACCGAGTTAACGTTTCAGGTCGATGACCTTTTGTCAGAACTGGAAAAAAGCAGGAAATGGAACATATTTTTCAGCAAGTGAAGAGGCTGGGAAAGGGGGGAGGGGATGAAAGAACAAAAGGGAAGGTCTGTGATTGGATGGAAGGCGGAAGAGATTAAGAGACATTAAGAAATATTCAAAGCAAAAGGAGATGGTAAATGGACAGGTTAAGAAACAAAGGATGGCTCTAGATGAAGTGTAAATTGTGCTGGCAGAATGGAGGACAGCTGCCATGTGGGAGGGAAGAACAGAACAAAAGTGTGGATAAAAGAAATATATATATATATGATAGGGGCCGAGGTTATGATTTGAAATTGTTGAACTCTGTTGAGTCCAGAAGGCTGTAAAGTGCCTAATCGAAAGAGGAGGTGCTGTTCCTCGAGCTTACGCTGAGCTTCCGTGGAACAATGCAAGAGGCCGAGGACGGTGAGGTCTGAGTCTGAGTGGGAGTGGAGCGGTGAATTAAAGTGACAGGCGACCGGAAGCTCGGGGTCACCCTTACGGACTCAATGGAGGTGTTCCGCAAAGCGGTCACCCAATCTGCGTTTGGACTCCCCAATGTAGAGGAGACCACATCGTGAGCAGCGAATACAGTATACTAAATTGCGAGGAAAAAAAAAAGTACTTCTCGCAATTTAGTGTACTGTATTCGCTGCTCACGATGTGGTCTCCTCTACATTGGGGAGACCAAACACAGATTGGGTGACCGCTTTGCGGAACACCTCTGTTCAGTCCGTAAGGGGGACCCTGAGCTTCCGGTCGCCTGTCACTTTAATTCACCGCCCCACTCCCACTCAGACCTCACCGTCCTCGGCCTCTTGCATTGTCCCACGGAAGCTCAGCGTAAGCTCGAGGAACAGTACCTCATCTTTCGATTAGGCACTTTACAGCCCACTGGGCTCAACATAGAGTTCAACAATTTCAGATCATAACCTCAGCCCCTATATATATTTTATCCACATTTTTTGTCCGTCTTTTTTTCTTCTCCCCCACATGGCAGCTGTCTTTCATTCTGCCAGCACAATTTACACTTCATCTAGAGCCATCCTTTGTTTCTTAACCTGTTCCATTACCATCTCCTTTTGCCTTGAATATCTCTTAATGTCTCTTAGGCCCATAAATTCCATTCCCTACGGATGTGTACACGCTGTGTACTCACCCGTAGGGCCAATGGAAGTGCCGGTTTTAGGCATGCGCTGGAAACCGGAACTTCCGTTCTCTGAAGAAAGGGCTTGACCGGTCAAATGCCTGCTCCGGAGAGGCAAGGCGTACGGCTGGAACTTCCGTTTTTTTCATACTATGCTGCAGTCCAGGTAAGTCAAAAGCTGCTGCGCCTAGAAAAGCAGGCGCAAGGCCTCCTTTTACCAGGCCTAACAGTTGAAGTATAAAAAAAAAAAAAAAAAAAAAAATTTTTGTAATTTATAGTCATTTTAAAGATGTGATTTTTTTAAAAATTTATTTTGAAGTTTTACTTGTGTGTTGGGGCTGATCTCTTCATAGATTTGACAGGTCTTCCTGTCAAATCTATGAATGGAGATTCTCTGCTCTGATTGGCTCCCCATGGCCCACGTGATCCCAGGGACGCTGCGAACTACCTGCGCCCCTGGGATAAGCGTGCCCTGCGCATCGGCAGTTTGAAGAGGCACAGCAACGGAATTCTGCGCCTCCCGGGAGCCCTCCGGTCTAGGCGGAGATTTTTCCAAATCGCAGCCCTCCGCCCGTGGGAGGACTACGAACGGAATTTCTGGGCCTTAATCTCTCCTGCCTTCCATCCTATCGCAGACCTTCCCTTTTGTTCTTTCATCCCCTCCCCCCTTTCCCAGCCTCTTGCTTAAAAATCTGTTCCATTTCCTGCTTTTTTTCCAGTTCTGACGAAAGGTCATCGACCTGAAACGTTAACTCTGTTTCTCTCTTCACCGATGCTGCCTGACCTGCTGAGTTTCTCCAGCATTTTCTGTTTTTATTTCAGATTTCCAGCATCTGCAGTATTTTCTTTTTGTATAAATATATTTGCACCTGGGCTTCCCCGAAGGAAAATTTTGCCACCTATGTCAAGGTCTATAGGAAGGAGGTCCTATTTCACAGCAGTCATGTGTTCTTCACATTAGCTTAACTAAAGAATTGCATGACCCTGGTATTGCTTATATCCACACAGATGGACCATTCTGTCTGTTGGTTGGGTGCGACAGTAGGGCAAGTTAACTTGGTTGATAGGGAAGTTTATGAAACATACCAGTTCGGCGATAATCACTGTTAGCTTATCATTCAGCAATTTAAAAAAATATATATAACTTTAAATGCTAACTTATTAAAACAATTATGAACAATTCATAGAATCATTGACTCTTACAGTACAGAAGGAGGCCATTCAGCTCATCGTGCCTGTACCGGCTCTTTGAAAGAGCTGTCCAATTAGTCCCACTCCTCTGCTTTTTTCACCATAGCCCTGCAATTTTTTCTTTTTCAAGTATATATCCAATTCCCTTTTGAAAGTTATTATTGAATCTGCTTCCACCACCCTTTCAGGCAGTGTATTCCAGATCATCATAACTCGCTGTGTAAATACATTTCTCCTCATCTCCACCTGGTTCTTTTGCCAATTATCTTAAGTCTGTGTCCCCTTATTATTGACCCACCCCGCAGTAGAAACAGTTTCCCCCTCTTTACTCTCTGAAATCTCCCTTTGATCTTCTCTGATCTGTGGAGAACAATCCCAGCTTCTCTCGCCTCTCCACATAATTGAAGTCCCTCATCCCTGGTACCATTCTAGTAAATTTCTTAAATCATGTGTGAAATAAGATATCCTACACAAGGTTATAAATGATTTAAAAGGGAGCTGGACGAGTTCCTGTCTGAGGCTGATATCACTGTGTGCTAAAGGTATTTGGATGATGTGCCTCGTGGTTACTGTGTTCTCCTGGAACTTGTTTTGATTGCTTTTGGGGGTTGGACAGGAATTTCAAAGAATTTATTTTTTCCTAATTTGGTCCTGTTTTTGTTTCCCTTGTGTCTCTCCCAGGAGATTACATAAATGCTGATGGGTGAGAGCACTAGGAGTCATGATGCTTAACTACAACATGACTGTATGGGCCAGGTTTGATGGGCCAGCTGTTGTTTACCTGCCTGCCCCTTTTTGTATGTAGTACCCACATCCATCATCAAAATGAGGAAGGCAATTCCTACCATTCTAGTTTCTGTGCGAATGTTTTGGAAAACTATTAAACATCAGGCGTACCAAGAATATGGAATAAGTATAATTTCCAAATGACTGTTTCAAAACAGGATTTGAAGTAATTGCCTAAATCTAAATAACAGCTAAATTAATAAGTCAATGCCATTTTATTCAGAATACTTTTATTATAGACGTTTGTCCAGGAAGTAAAAGGTACACACACCCACAGACACCCGCGTACATACACACACACACATCTGATTGCAGATAAAAGAGCCCACTTATTGATCAACAGAAGATGTTCTGTACATCTTTATATTTATATTTGTCCATCTGTTACAGTGCACAAAGCGGCCAACTGTCCAATCTGTCTGTGGACAGTGATTATATTTGCATGCACAGGATATGTTGTCTTTACCGTAATGTTGATGTCTCGTCACTGTGCAATAAGATCCATTTATAAATGCCTACTTTAAGTATTCATGAACTGTGTTGACAGAAACAGGTCATCCAGGGTACTTTAAAGCATGGATTCTGAATATTCATCATCTATAGTGCGTCAGTGTTTGCATGTACGACAGACTTTGTTGTGAAGCTTAATTGTTACCAGGAACAGTCAGTGTAGAGCATTAATGCAGTAAAGAAAGATGTGCCAACATATCTATTGTATGTAAATATATTAAATTTAATGAAGGCACATAAATGTTTTGAGTTACACAACAGAAAAGTGATTGGCCCACAATATATACACAGGTATAGCTTTTAGAAAAAGTGTTGAGGGTTGCTTTCAAACTAGTAAACAGTTTTCCCTTTTTACTGCTCTCTAAATACACTTTATATCACAGTTTACTGTTCAATGATTTTTATGTGCAACTTTATCAGTGCAAAGAACTCGATGCTTTGTAGAGAAGAGGGGAGATGTTCCTATCCATCTCAATAGACGCCAAGGAAACCGTCAACTTGATTAGAAAAAAACTTAATTTTGTTACTGACCAAATTGATAGTTGCTTGACTCGTGAACTTTACTGTGAATGTTCAATAAATAAGCACATTGCAAGCATTCTGCAGCTATTAAATTATCTGATATTTTGACATAAAATGAGCTGTCCCAATCCCTAAAACTGATTAATAGAATTGTAGTAGCCTTTAGGCATCTTAAATAGGGGCATGAGAAACCAAAATCAGTTTTTATTAGAAACAAGCCACTAACAACAATGAACTTTTAGTATTTGAATACTGTAACTGTATTCACATGAGTTTGTTTTCACTAACAAATGCATGATTATAAAATATACTGTATAATATGTAAAATTAAATCCTTCAAAAACTTCGTTCTGAGTAGAAAATTGGAATAAATATCTCCATTGATTTGATAAGGCTGCTGGCGATCCATTTTACTTAACCAACATTATCTCCCTCTTTTTTTTGTATTTCTAATTAGTTCTAATACTGGGTAAATAAGGTTACAGCTTTGGTATGCTTTAACGGTAGAATGAGTAAACTAAGATTAAATGTTACTACATTTAGGACAAAATTTTAAAAGACAATTCACAAAAACACTGCATATTATACATTAAAATATATACTGTAAAGAGCATGCTATGGCTCCAATCATTCATCACTCTCAGACTCTTCCTCATTATCATCAACCACAGGGGCTTTCTGAAAGTGGTCCTGAGTTGTGTACATTTTGGTTTTAACAGGGCAATTTTGATTCATCAAAATAGCCTAAAATAAAATAAAATAAAATTCAAGTGTTACTGTGTGCAGGATTTTATCAATCTGTAGTAACTATTAATAAATTATTTGCCTTTTCTTACCATCTTTTCTTCCTTGGCAGGCGGGCTTCGGAGGAAAAAGCACAGTGGAGCATATAGTACGTCAATGATCCCTATAATCGTCATTAGCCAAGGAAATCCTATTGTTTTAGCAATGGCTCCGCCACTTGAAGGCCCTGAAAAGGACATCATAAATTAGAGCACAGTACAGTAGCAACCAGGCAAATAGTTTATTTGGAGTCGGATGAGTTTACCAGTATTAAGCTTTGGTGTTGCTTTAAATTCAGTTTCTGACAGGCACTGAGCAATGTGTATGCTAATTAGCTTAGCGCTGTCACCATGAGAATGGTAATAATTATTATACAGACTATAAGTTGTCTGAGATAATACAAGGAAAATGTTGCCTCTAATTTGAAAACGCTAGCCAAATTATAACAACCAAAAATGCAGTATAAAAGTTAATTTATCATATGTCAAAAGAACCGTTGAGGGATTAAGCAGGCACATCTCGTTCCTGTATAAAACATGTTTAGCCAGAGCAGATTCACTACTGCAAATTCTAATTAACTTAACTGACCAATTGTCAAAAAGGCACAAATGAGTTGCTGTTGGTATAATATGGGTACACCGCTTAGTCAATTGGTATCTTTTCATACTGACATGTTTGGGCTGTCAACCAAATGGATTCTTCTGTTCAGCATAAACATTACTATAGTAATGGTTAAATATCTGATTAAAACAATGCATATTGTACCTCTATTGCTTTTAATCCAGGATTCAAACTACAAATGTTCCATACATCAAAGTTAATTTTTGTTGGTAAACAGACACCAGCTAATTACTTTTTTGTGATATCACCATCTTTCTATCTACATTAACTGCAGGTGGCCAGAGCTTTCCTAGTTAGTTGGAGTAGACCAATTGTAAAATCCGAAGGCTATTCTGAAGAAATAGACTTCAGGAATCAAGCCTGAACCTTTTATATAGCAACCAAATCTTATATCTGTAATGTTCGTGATTAACAATTATTTACTTTGAAAGTTTCATTGTCCCCATGTTTCTATTGAACTATGTTCAGGGAAATATTAAACCGGTGACTACTTGAACATACGGTTTGTAGTGATCGATAAAATGCATGTAAAGTGAGTGGTAGGTTATGTGGTCCTTCCACTTCTGAGACCAGAGTCCAAAATCCAGCCTAGGCCGAGAGTCAATTCTGCTGGCTGTAAGGGTCCTCTGAAATAAGTTTAGGCAACTTCATCCAGTTACTGGAGGGCATGAGTCCACAGTGATTTGCCACAACTTGGCAGTAAATTGGCAATCTCGCTGAGACAGGATAGCTAGTGTGGGAAGTGGAGAAACGTTATACTAGTGTATTCAGTGTGCTCGTCTGAGATTGGGGATGGGCAATCTTTGGGGCAAAGTAGAAGGGTAGATTTTAACTGTTCCCACTGGGAAGCGAGTTAGCTACCAATTTTGCACCACACCCGATGGAAAGTCAATAGAAAGGGATATCAGGCAGGATGTAAAATGGGAGGTCGGCCGCTTGTTTCCTGTCCAACAAGAACAATTAAAATCCACCCGGGGTAAATTCACACGGCAACTAACAAGACTAAACCTAAACTAGTATTGCTTGATGATACCGAGTGCCTGAAATGGAAAGTTTTGCTTTCCCCATCCGTCGGCTTGATAAGTACAAAAATTCTCAAAAGTCTATTGTAAGAACATAATTCGATAAAGAGTCCAGCAGGAACACTGTTAAGCCTTTGAGTACTAAATGGTAAAAAAACATTAAAAAATACAAGGTCTCTGTTCCATAACAGCTGCTAAATATTCTTTATATCTGTGCAGCTGAATATAAGATAATTGAATTAACAAAGTGGTTTGAAAACGAATTGAAAACGGCATTGTTTATCTCAAACTAGATCCTGTGTGCAGTTTTCTCAAACTAAACACACTGAAAATAATGCATGTTTCTGCTTATAGGGGAAAAGGAATATCTGTTTCTCCAGTCTTTACTTAAAATTTACTGTAGTTGCAGGAAATGTAGGTAAATGAGCCACGATTTGACATTATCTAGAATGATTCTATTCCTTCTGGTGATAATGAAAAGGTCGCCATTACTTCGACTGGAATTTCAGCTCTTAATTGATTCTGCAGCCAGTAAACTTCAATTTATCTGCTCACAGCTATAACAAAATATTCGACATCAGAAATTATTCAGCTGGTTGATCAAAAGAACTGTTGAGCATCTACACATGTGCAATTTTTTTTGTTGAAAAAGTATGTTATTCAACATACAATCAGAATCCCAGAATAGGAGAGTTAATATACTTGAGGGGTGAGCTTCAATGGGCCACATGGTCTTTTCTCAGCTATGCCTTTTGTTGTGATTTTAGCTGTTATCAGGCAATCATTGGCAGTCCCTTCTCTGTTTGGAATAAACATTGGTTAAACCAGAGAAATCAGGTCAGCGCAGATTAGTCTGTTTGCATTGTACTGCCCAATCAACACGGAATCCGCAATATACTTTGAGTGGATTTACTTTGAACTCTGTTTTAACAGGAGCACTTGAGACCGCCTCTAGAACATAGTTCTGGCTGCTTCAGGCTCTCGGTGCCTACAGTATAACTACAACTGGGGTCAAAGGCACTTTTTTGTGGTGTCAGCAAAGACCTGACGTCCCGTCAGCTCTTCTCCAATATTTTAAAAAATGGAACTGCAATTTGTACACGGTCCTTTGTGTAAAAGTTCCACTTCACCTGATAAGAGTACAATGGGGAGCTGACCATATAACTCAGCAGTTTGGCATCCACGCTGCTCTAAGCAGCTACAGATCGCCGCCAGGGCCTGCAATATAATGGTGCTGTGACGTATTGGAACAAAGCATATATTTGGAAAAAAAATTGTTTTTTGAGGGTAAACCATCTCTCTTTTTCTATCCATATCACATATCAACCACAGCTAAGAGAGATGGTAGGTAACTCATCTGATCCAGGCTTCTCTCAATGCCATTCTATCCTGGCCACAAGAAGATACACGAGAGCAGCAGACAACAATTTTTCCTCGGTGATTATTTCCTTCTCTTCCCGGTGAAGAAGCTGGTGATCTTTATTTGGTCCCAACCCCTCAGCACTCAGGCCGAGATCGAGAATTGAACTCATGTCTTATCACGCCGTGATGTTTTGCATTGGTGTTCTGACCGCCTTTACCACACACATTTGCTTACTATAAACTTGAATGACTGAAATTCTAAATATTATAGAAGGGGAAATTTCATGGGCCCGAAATTTGTGGTCAGTGGCGAGCGAAACGACAGTGATCGCCGCTGACCTCGTAGAAAGCTGCCCACAAAGATCTTGCGATTTCTGTGGCGCAAACTTAAGCTTGATTGTAGCACTGTCAAAAGGGGATCCCTAGCATAGAGCACCAGTGATGTCATCGAGCGCTCTAAGCAGCCAATCTCATTGAAGAATGCTCACAAACCAGCAAATAAAAAGCACTGGTTATCATTCACTTTTTAATTTTTTTTACAAAGAACTAAATAAAGATTGGGACATACACATGAGGTTAAGGTAGAAGCTGAAATATCATGAACAAACTTTTTTTTAAAAGAGTAAAATAAATAGATTTTTAAATTATTTTTAAAAATTTAGTAATTTTCTATCATAAGGGGAAATTTGACAATCCACAAATAAAAAAATTAGTTTTTCAGGATCAGAACGGTTGTTCAGCAGTCAATACGCTGTTAAAACCCCAGTTACACCTATTGCAACAAGGCTAAACTTTTAATGGGGTTTTTAACACCGTAATTAGATCGGAAAAGCTTAAGTTTTCGTCAGTTCAACTGAATTCACTTATTGCCGGCTATGGGGAGTTCCATAGCACAGCCTGTGGTAGAGCAGTGAATGACCGACCGCAACGTAAGGATTTCTGCGTTTGTCTGTGAATGCGCTAAATCGTGAAGTTACAGTTAGTTTCAGAGGGATTGTGACGGCGAACGCTGACAGTTCGCCATCATTACCACTGCAAAATCCGGGCCATGGTGTTTCATTATTGATGTCTTTGGTTTTCTTTTACACCCGTGTTGATGTTTCAAAAGAGAAATAGACCCTATGGGAAAGTTATTGCTGCTATGTTGGATTGTGAAGCTCCACCACAGAGTATTGTGTGCAGTTTTGGTCGCGTTATCTGAGGAAGGATGTTCTTGCCATGGAGGGAGTGCAGCGAAGATTCACCAGACTGATACCTGAGATGGCAGGAATGACGTATGAAGAGAGATTGGGTCGATTAGGCTTATATTCGCTAGAGTTTAGAAGAATGAGAGGGGATCTCATTGAAACTTATAAAATTCTAACAGGACTAGACAGACTAGATGCAGGAAAGATGTTCCCGATGGCGGGGGGAGTCCAGAACCAGGGGTTACAGTCTAAGGATAAGGGGTAAGCCATTTAGGACAGAGATGAGGAGGAATTTCTTCACCCAGAGAGTGGTGAACCTGTGGAATTCTCTACCACACAAGGCAGTTGAGGCCAATTCATTAAATATATTCAAGAAGGAGTTAGATATATTTCTTAAGGCTAAAAGGATCAAGGGATATGGGGAGAAAGCAGGGACAGGGTACTGAATTTGGATGATCAGCCATGATCTCATTAAATGGCGGAACAGGCTCGAGGGGCCGAATGGCCTACTCCTGCTCCTATCTTCTATGTATCTGTGTAAATGGGGAAGACACAATTGTGCCAATTATTTATCAAAATGTGACAGTGCCAGTTGCATTGTGAAAACTGGTACCTCTACTTCCACATTCCCCCATTGTATTGACAAGCACATCAAACTCTTCCAGCCTTTTCTCCCTCCCCAAAATGACACCATCGTCCTTGAAAAGCTGCCTCTCACAGGTTGCCTAACAATAGACATTTTGTACAGAACTCCCTCTTCAGTGTTGTCCGTGACACTCAAAATGGGAGATAAGTCTTTCGACAGCATTTGCAAGTCAGAGCATCACTGGGCAGGATTTTCATGATGTCGCTGAAGAGAACACTGCACAAAAAACAAAAGGTGCCTGCCCGCCAGGGTGTGTCTTTGACTTGCAGAATTAAAATATAAAACGCAGAATAGAAAAACGACCAGACCAAAACAAAACACCGTAAGTGTGTCGGAACGTTTTTATAATATTTTGAATTGTACATGTAGTTCAGATGAAGATGCTTCTCCTCTGTTGGATAGTGTTTACCAAGTAGTGTTTAGCAGTGGCTTAGCATATCTCTGTAGATTTACAATCATAATCTGAACCGAGAACAGATTATAGAATTGAAATCACTTCCTGTTGTCCATTAACATGAATATTGCATTCTTTCAATTTATGGGGACATATTATTGTGTTTGGTTTTTGTGCCAGCGATGACAGTCGGTGCACTTCATGATTTTGTAATAATGATCACACAGAAGCAATAACCATTAACAACGAAGAGAAGATACAGAGACTTTCCAAAAATCTTTGGAAACAGGTATTGTGCCAAAGAACTGAAGTGTGTTCAATGTTACATCTCTTTCAAGAAAGGTGAAAGGGGTAAGATATGAAATTATAGCCCAGGTAGTCTTACTCCACTTCTAGGTAAACATTTTGTCATCTGGCGCAAGTCATGTGTAAAAAGTTCAGAAACGGTGCTAAATCTGCCTGACATGATCTGTTATCACTCAAATTTCCTGGGTCAGCTCATTTGTATCATTACACACAGATCTAGTTATCCGAGTGGTGGGGGTGGAAGATGAAGCATAAACAAAATTTCAAGGGATGGCGAAAATCCAAGGTGAGTGACTACATTGCAGGGTGTTTCCTGCCATTAGCCCTGAATTTGCCTTTTGTTGTTTGTGTCTATGTCCCCTTGTTCTACAAATTGAAATGGTGCTCAGGATTAACCTTTCTATTCTCCTCGGGTCTCATTCATTTCCTTTCGAGACTGACGGGTCCGACTTCTGCCAACCTTTCCTCCGAACTCGGTTCTTCAATACTTGAACTCGGCCTCATGGACTGTCTCTGCATTATTTCTCGGGCTGGGATGTTTTTCTTGAACGTAGAGGTCCAGGATTGATTGCAGTTCTTGTGTGCTTAGCGAAAAACTATATATGACAGCCACAATAGCCCCAGACTTGTATTTTACTGATTTGGCAATATAGCTCAGCATTCTGTTTTAATTACTGCTCTACAATGACTGAGTGTTGTAAGTGTTGAATCTATTATCACTTGTAGATCTCTTTCAGCTTCTCCCCTAGCCAGTTTGACACCATTTATTAAAGATGTCTCCTCTTGTTTTTGTCTAATGTCAGACGTTGCACTTAACTGTATTGAATGTAATCTACCATTATTTTGCCTACTAGCAAATTTTCCTCTTTCCTTCTGTAGTGTTGTGGCTTCTTTATCCATCTTGACTGCTCATTAGTATTATCTGAAAAATTGACCAATTTGCATTATGTTTGTGAATTAAGGATTTTTTTTGTAGATTAGAGGTCAGCACTGATCCCTGGGCATTCCACTCAGTCCTTCACCCCAGCCCAACATTATTCTCCTAACTGTACCCATTAGTTACTACAAAGTTACACTGACTACTTCATCGTTCTCAGTGCAGACCTCACCGATATCAGAGGAAGGTCCACACAAGACAGCAATGTCAAAACTGCACTATTGGCCTAGCAATATTCAATACCGAGGACTTGAAAAGTGCTAAATGAATGCAATTTGTTACCTTCCAAATAAGTTTTAAACTATTTTATCTTTTGATTCCCAACAGAGTGTTGTATAAACTTACCTAATGCAAACCCCATGCAAAATGCCACATCTGCAATTGCGTAAACGCTTCCATACACAGAGACATGACGCAAGTCCACTAGGTAACCCATAATAGGCATCATAGAGGAATCTACCATTCCTAAAAAGGAACAATACATCGATTAGAGATGGCAGCTCAGGAAAGGCAAGTTAACTGTAAACAATAAATACTCAGATGACTCAATGTCTTTTTTAAAAACGACACGGTGAATGAAATTGAAGGATTATTAAAACATACACATTAACGTGCTGAAAATGTCATATTTCAGGATTACAAACCGGTACCTATCTGCCTACTTGATGATTATACAGAGACAAGAACAAACCTGACGAATGGTCATCGATCTGAAACGTTAACTCTGTTTCTCTCTCCACAGATGCTGCCCGACCTGCTGAGTATTTCCAGCATTTTCTGTACCTAGTTAAGTTTAGGGTTGTGCCAAGCTCATTTTTTTCTATCGGTAGTTTATTATTTTAATATTGAGATGCATCAACATGAAAGCATCATACTAATGACACTTGCATTGATGTATTTTTGTGCCTTGCATGGTAAAAGATTTATGCTATTATGAATTAATTCCAGATGATGCAAATTATGTGTTTTAACATAATTCATGCCAGTAAACTAAAGTTTAAAATTCTATTCCAGCACTTTTTTAAATTATTAAACAATCCCACTGGTCTAGAAGAGAGCCTGACTGAACAGGAAATGTGTGTATCGTAGGGACTAGGTGCTGCAGTGGGTTGGAACACTGTCCTTGTACCTCTGGGACTTGGGTTTCAATTCACCCAGACTGATGAAATGGAAAACCTTTATGTCTTTGGTATTTTCCTTAAAAAGTGCATGTTTTCCTCACTGATTTTTTTATGGCATTATGAGAAAAATATATACTGTAATGTTAAGGTATTGATATACTAAGCTAAGCATTTTTAGGAACAGAAAAGCCCATTCGGCCTAACAAGCCTGTTCCTTTTGCACAGATCAACCCCACCTTCCAGTTTCTCAACCAGATCACTTAAATACTTCTCTCTCTTGAAATACATCTAGTAATCTCTCTCTTGAAATACATCTAGTAATTGGTAAATATCTTCCAATTGTAATGACGATGGTAATCCATTAACATTACACTGCCAGATATACATTGCACTCTATAGGTACTGGTCTAAGGCCCATACCTTTAATATAACAGCACCCTAAGACTGAAGTTGTATTGCACGGTGCAAACTCAAGATGGCTCCTCACACCTCATGGTTTTAGTGGGCTTGATGGTCTCTTTTGCATTGACGTGGACACAAAACCGCTTCACATCGGTGTGACCATAGCAGTATAACTGTACCCTGAGATACTTTGCAAGACTGCTTTTCTAATTTATGCTGAAGGTTGATGAATTGGTGACTGAGGCTGATCTTAACTTTAGACAATATCTCCTCTCTCTCTCTCTCTCTCTAAATGGTGTTACGTATGTTTCCCTATAGATGATAAGTCATTGTCTTGCAAACAAACGTTTGCTCACCTATGGCAAAACCAACTCCAAAGTTTGGTACAATGAGTCCATATATATTTTTGGCAAGCGGTACCTGTAATTAATGAAACAAACATGTTGATTATATTGTAAAATCATTTTCTTTAAATTCTCAATTTCTTGATGAAATTTGTTTTGTAAATGCTTCAGTTCAGTTTCAGTGGCACTTTAATTTTTTAGAATTCTAACTACTCTTTCCCTGTTCTAATATGTTCTAAGAATAAGTTAGTATTATCCGTAACTTTATTTACTATCCCAATTCTGAATCCCTTTCTGAAATTCTAACATCTTTTATTAATACTAACAGCAAGGGTCTAATCTATTTATACCTAACAATATGACTCAATGTATATTCAGGAGCCTTTACCATTTTGTCTTTATGCTTCAGATCAGAAGGCTAATGAACAAATGAATTCTGAGAAATGACTTGCCAAAATTAGCAGATGAATGTGTTTGACATCCCTCTCTTCTCGTTTAGCAATGTGTTAAACATGTCATCATTAAAATAGTGGACAAAGGAATGTCATATGAACACTAAGCATTTGTTCACTAATGTTGGGAACAGCAATTTCTGAATTAAAGTGACATTATACTTCATATGTGCCAAAAATAATTATGATTGTCTGCATGCAGCTGTATTTAATAAGCATGGCTATTCATTAGAGGCTCTTTTCACGAATAAAATTTATATAGAAAATAATTTTCCTTCAAGTGGGAAATGTAATGTATATGAAACTCATTCAACATTAAATCCATTTATTAGTGTTCAAAACAATGAAATGATGCCTAAGTTGTTATTTGTAATGTATTTCAAGACCACGGCCTACATTAAATGAACATGTAAAGTACCAGTGATTAATTGGAGAAGCTTGGTTAAATTTAAAAGCCATAATAAATTTCAGGGAATAAAATATGCCATATTTAGTAAAGAGTGATTGAAATAAATATCAATGGAACTCACTTCATTACAGCAAGTAACCCCATTATTATTAAACTTACGCAAACAATGCTTATTCCAACGATTATCATCCCAAGAAGAGAACACAACCACCTGAGGAAGAGACGAGAAATGGTGAGTGTCTGCAGGATTTACTGATGATGACCACTCAAGTGCTTTCATATTGAGAAGCTGGCTTTGCCTTAATATGGCTGCTGTCTGAGAAATGGCATAGTCTGGCCGCCAAGCCTATAAATTTTCTTTCAGAAAATAAACCCATGTGATTTCATTTCCTGAGCAAGCAGACACAAAGGGTATTAGATTATTAAATATAGTTTAAGACAGGAACCACTGGATATCTATTGATCTGTTTTTATTATTAAAGTCATCAAAATCCATTGCATAGATTTTGAGACCTACATGCTCGATAAATGGTTCACAAGGTAATTTCCTACCTGCCCATTCTGTGTGCAAGGACACCAAAGATGTTAGTTCCAATTAGATATGAGACACTAGCTGGAACAAAAGCAATGCCTGCAAACCAAAATAACGCTTATCAGTGTTAACGTCCCTCAAATGTAATGAAATCACAATCTGCAAGGAGCAGGTATTGATAACTATAAAGGTAATAAAATGCTGCAGTATGAATAAACAGTTCTAATTTCCTGTTGAAGGCTTAGCTAGAATAACAAAAGGACAAGAATAATATTTGTATAATGAAAACATTTTAAAATTCTTTTTCTTTAACCAGTTGCTTTTATACTGTATAAGATTTCTTCTGAGAGAGTGTACTGCTTGCTGAGCAGGATATTTACTTAACACTAATCAGTATTAGCATAGATACTTGTGTGGTTCACTGCTAAATATTTAAAACCCTGTGCCATAAATTAGCATAATTTTTTACATTATAGGTGGAAAATGAATGGTTAGTGCAGTTCATTAATATTTATTAAATTCACTCTAGTCAGATTAAAGTGTAAATCTGTTAGTGTCAGCCATGGCTCAGTGGGTAGCCTCTGAGTCAGAAGGTTGTGGGTTCACAGTCCCACTCCAGAGACTTGAGCCCAAAACTCTAGGCTGACACTCCAGTGCAGTGCTGAGGGAGTGCTGCACTGTCAGAGGTGCATCTTTCGATTAAGAATTTAAACCGAGGCCCCGTCTGCTCCTTCAGGTGGATGTAAAAGATCCCATGACACCATTTCAAAGAAGAGCAAGGGAGTTATCCCCGATGTCCTGGCCAATATTTATCCCTCAATCAACTAAAACAAATTATCTGGTTATTATCGCATTGCTGTTTGTGGAAGCTTGCTGTGCGCAAATTGGCTGCCACGTTTCCTACATTACAACAGTACTCCATTGGCCGTAAAGTGCTTTGGGACGTCCTGAGATCATGAAAGGTGCTATCGAAACGCCAAGTCTTTCTTTCAAAGATAACTTAGGAGTTTACAAATAAACAATGCAATAGATAGGAGGCAAATCAAATGTTGCACAGTTCTGAGATTTGAGCTAACTCTTGTTGGGAGAAGAATTGCCCTGATTGCTTGATGTGGCAATATAAGTATGTTGATGAAGATTTCCTCTGGTGGGTATTTCTGGTGAGAACACAAACCCACTCTTTTTGAATAGATTCACAGCTATGCTAATAATACTGACCAGAAGCAAACTTCTTGAAGCATCAAACAATGTAGCTACATGGATGTAAAGGTAAACCCAGCAACTACAGGCCAGTCAGTTTAACCTTGGTCGTGGGGAAGCTTTTAGAAACAGTAATCAGGGACAAAATCAACAGTCACTTGGATAGGTGTGGATGAATTAAGGAAAGCCAGCATGGATTTGTTAAAGGCAAATCGTGTTTAATCAACTTGATCGAGTTTTTTGATGAGGTAACAGAGAGGGTTGATGAGGGTAATGCGGTTAACATGGATTTCCAAAAGGCATTCGACAAAGTGCCACATAATAGGCTTGCCCGCAAAGCTGAAGCCCATGGAATAAAAGGGACCGTGGCAGCATGGATACAGAATTGGCTAAGTGATAAGAAACAGAGAGTAGTGGTGAACGGTTGTTTTTCGAACTGGAGGAAGGTATACAGTGGTGTTCCCCAGGGGTCGGTTCTAGGACCACTGCTTTTCTTGATCTATATTAATGACTTGGATGTGGGTGTACAGGGCACAATTTCAAAAGTTACAGATGACACAAAACTTGGAAGTATAGTGAACAGTGAGGAGGAGAGTGATAGACTTCAGGAAGACACAGACAGGCTGGTGAAATGGGCGGACACGTGACGGATGAAATTTAATGCAGAAAAGTGTGAAGTGATGCATTTTGGTTGAAAGAATGAGGAGAGGACATATAAACTAAATGGTACAATCCTAAAGGGGGTGCACGAACAGAGATATCTGGGCGTATGTGTGCACAAATTGTTGAAGGTGGCAGGGCAGGTTAAGAAAGCAGTTAAAAAGGCTTACGGGATCCTGGGCTTCATAAATAGAGGAATAGAGAACAAAAAGTGTGGAAATTATGATGAACTTGTGTAAAGCACTGGTTCGGCCCCAACTGGAGTACTGTGTCCAGTTCTGGGCACCACATTTTAGGAAGGATGTGAAGGCCTTAGAGAGGGTGCAGAAAAGATTTAAGAGAATAATTCCAGGTATGAGGGACTTCAGTTACGTTGATAGACTGGAGAAGCTGGGATTGTTCTCCTTGGAGCAGAGAAAATTGAGAGGAGATTTGATAGAGCTGTTCAAAATCATGAGGGGTCTGGACAGAGTAGATAGAGGGAAACTGTTCCCACTGGCAGAAGAATCGAGAATCAAAGGACACAGATTTAAGGTGATTGGCAAAAGAACCAAAGGTGGCAAAAGAACCAAAGGTGGCAAAAGAACCAAAGGTGACATAAGAAAAAAATTATTTACGCAGCGAGTGGTTAAAATCTGGGATGCACTGCCTGACCGGGTGGTGGAGGCAGACTCAATCTTATCTTTCAAAAGGGAGTTGAATAAGTACCTGAAGGAAAAAAATTTGCAAGGCTAGGGCAGGGGGAGTGGGACTAGCTGAGATTTGGCACGGGCTCGATGGGCCGAATGGCCTTCTTCCGTGCTGTAACCATTCTATGATTCTATTATTCTGATTCTACGTGATGGCCAGAGGAATTCTCCCATTATTCTCTGATAATTACTGAGAATTCGAAAAGAGAAAGTAGTCTGAATTTATATTTACCCAGTTGCCATTTCGGGGAGCACATAGTTTCCATCATCCAAATGGGCAAGGCTGGTTCGAGCATTGCAATGCCCATGTTTGCAAAGCATATGGCTCCTTATTAAAAACAGAATTAACTTATTAATAATGACCAGCAATTATTAATTCTCAAATATCAGGTCATGAGAAGAGAAGGTAGCATGCGCCAAATGAATTTGATACAATCGGACTCTTGAGAAAAATGTACCCTTTATGGTTCTAACAAAGGAAATACTGACAGAAGGAACGCTGTCAAATCAAGCAGTGGGTGTAATTACATGAAATGCTTCTATTCTTGTGCTTTTTTTAATATTTATTATTGAAAGGTTAAACCACTTAAGCAAACAAGCCTGTTCAATTTTCAACAAGTTTAATGAAATACAGAACACATCAATAGTTTGCATCACTGTTTACCAAGATCTAATCAATTACCGCGTGAAGGAAAATGGTGGAATAACCTTTGCTGCAAAGCTTAAACACATTCAACAAATGATTATTTTATAAGTTGTTAGCACTTGTTAATATGAGAACATCACCTATCTGTCACAGTGCGGCATATTTTCCCGTGAACAACGGGCCAGTAATTCCGGTCCCAACGCGTGAGTACGGACGGGGTACTCACGCGTGGGCCCGTTGGAAGTGCCGGATTTCAGCATGCACAGCGCATGCGTGGGAAACCGGCATTTCCTCCAAGGGTTTCAGAGGTTCAACGCGTGCGCGCAGGACTCTGCGCGCGCGCGCGTTGAACTTCCTTCTTTTTGACAGGTTTGCCCGTGTGCAAGGGCCTGAACTTTTTACACATATAAAAAGGAGGCATAAGAACTGGATTCTTGAAGGTAAGTGGTCTATTATTTAAAATTATAACACTTTTTCCACAGCTTTATTGTTTTTAAGGACTTTACAGTAAGGTAAGTTTAATTTTAGACCCGATTTCTTAAATTATTTTTTGCAAAAAATTGATTAATTGTTTAAAAGTTTTTTTTAAGTTATTTATAGTTTATTTAATTATTGGGATGTTTTTTAAAATGTTATTTAAAGTTAAACTAGTCTTTTGGGCGCCCGTACTTTTCATGAGTTTGACAGTTCTTACTATCAAACTCATGAATGAAGTTTCCCCTCCCCTGATTGGCTGCAGTGCTCACCTGGTCCCAGCCGGCACATCGCACTAACTACGCCATTGGATCAGGCAAGCACATCGCGCCGACATCTGAACCGGGCCAGTGACAGGAATTCCAAGCAGGCCCAGGCTTCAGATGTCGGCACGCTGGGTGAGTGCACATCGGGGGCTTGCACGCGTGGCAAGCACCCGATCCTAATTTCTGGCCCAACATGTCAAATCTACCAGAATATTGGGCTGCAGTTATACACCACCGCTCTGAGACCAGTAGTTGTAGTGTGACGAGTGCAGTCAGCAAGACCAACTTATAGTGCAGGCTGAGAGTTGTACTCTGCCTGCTAGAACAACATGCAGTGATTGGATCGCCAGTGACTATTTCTAATGTTGGGAGAGCACTCTGGCAGCACCACTTTTGGTACATGTACAGTGCACTGTATGCTTTGGGGCTGATATTACTATTATAAGCCCATTGGGGTGATTAGATTGTGTACCAGCCCAGTGTCACACTTTACATTACATAGAATATACAGAAGCAATAGAGAACAAAGCATCTAACCATAATGTTTCATTCATGGTTTTGACTAAAGTGACCAGAGTTATGCAAAACAAGAATCAAGTTTTGTTAAGTGATATAGCAAAATGTAGTATTTGCAGAATAAAATTGAAGACTGACTTTGCAAGAAGATGAATGTGGACCTTTCTCTAACTAGGTAAACTAGACATTTTTAATTAGTAAATTCCAATATCCATCTTCACTGGCCTACAATCTGTCATGATGTTGAGGCCTCTGCAGAGCTGTTCTATAACTGCCTCATCTCCAATTTGACCCCAGTAGATCTCAGATGATCTCTTATCCTTATTGCTTGTCCTGATCCAAAGCTACCTTCAGGCCCTAAACTTCACTCGTTGTAAGTTCAAACATGCCCGGTGTGCAGTGGGCCTGGTTGTTCACCCCCAAATTTGGTTTGAATGTTTAAGACTTATCATTGATCCCTCTTCCTGGAAACTTATTATCCATCTATTAGTCTAAAATTACTTTGAAGAGTAGAAGCAACCTTAACTTTCAGGGCCTGAATTTTCCTGGCAGGGAAACACAGCAGGGCAGGAATTTTGCCCACCCACGTGATCCCGTCAGCAGCTGCCTGAATTTTCCTGGTGGAGGAAGGATAACTTAAAAGGCAGGGTGGATCTAAAGGAGAAATCCCATTCCTGACTGGTGTTCTACTGCTTGGAGGGAAGGAAATGGGATTTAGCTGCAACAGTTAAACCTATTTCCCTCCCTCCGCAGCAACAGAACATTTCTACTCCGCAAATGCCTCACCTGCCCTTTGCCCCCACTCGATCTCAGACAGTCGCTCATATTCATTGCTTCCCTTTTGTACCTTACAGTCCCTGAATCACAGAAACCTGTCTTTGGAAGAGAGAATGAGAGCCCAAGAAGAGGATTAAAATGGCTTGAAGGAAGAGCTGCGGTAAACAAAGCCCCAAGATTCACAGAAGCTTCATTGGAGATAATGGGGTATAAATTTGTCTTGGACGGGAGCACAAAATGTGCAATAATGAATCAGCAGCCCGTTTTGCACTCTGCCGGAACCGGTCAGAGAGTAAAACGAGCTGCTGATTTGCTGTCACCTGTTCTGTGCTGCTGTCCAATTTATACCTCAATGTTGGCAAAGATACGAGCAAGAAGCGATAGGCTGCCGGTGCCTAAGGAAGAAAGCCTCTGCAAAGGGTGGTACTATAGGGAGAGGTGTGGCTCAGGCACTCGGTGCCATCTCAACCACTCCATGAATGGCAATACGGTGAACCTCATGAGGTTGGCCAGGGTAAATGTACTGTCAGCCTCCTTGCTCTGTAAACTTCAGCTCATCCAAAAATCTTCTGCCCGTATCCTATCATGCAGGAAGTCCCATTCACCAATCACTCCTGTCCTTACTGACCTATAAAGCTCCTGGTCCTCCAGCACCTCCAATTAAAATGCTCCTGCTCATATTTAAATTTCTTCATGGCCTCATCCATCTGTATCTCTGTAACCTCCTCTAGCCCTATAACCCACCCAGAATTCTCTCTCCCTCCGACTTTGGCCTGTTGTGTATCCCTTCCTCCGCTCACCCCACCATTGGCGGTCGAGCCTTCAACCGGCTAGGCTCCTTGTTCTGGAATTCCTTCCCTAATCCTCTCCTCCGCCCTCTCCTCCTTTAAGAATTCTCCTTAAAACCCATCTCTTTTACTCACCCCTATTAATATTTCTTTCTTTGACTCAGAGTCCACTTTTGTCTGATTACTCCTCTGTGTTCCACCTTGGGACATTTATCTACATTAAAAACGCTATATAAATGCAAGTTTTTGTTGCTGTTGAAGTTCCCATGCATGTGCTGAAGTAATACTGGAAGCGTGACCCATTTCCACACCATCTATGTCCACACAGTGTAAATGAAAAGATGCATGAGACCTCACCAGCTCCACCCAACCATACACCCCTCTCCCACCATTCCACTGATCCTTAACCCACTTCCTGAATGTTGACTGGAAAGTGAAACGATTGCTGCATAGGCTTCATTATCACAGTGGAACGTCTTCAGACATCCCCTGAGTGAAATTCATTTTCGAATTAATCAGTTGCCTTTCAAAATATTTTCTTTTCTTTTGCAAAGTGAAGGTTGCCCATTATCGGCAGTAATGAAGTGCCGCAGGTGGAGAAACAGCAACCATCAGGCCCTGAAGTAGGCAAGAGAAGGCGCTCCACATCAGTGTTTCTCCAACTAGGGTCCGTAGAGATTTTCCAGGGGGTCCACGACCAGAGGTAATTTCAAGCCTGCTCCTCGTTAGAAAACCGACACTGATTCAGTTCTTGTGAATTACACTCAATGGCTGGGCCCGCCTCCTCAGAGGCCCACAGCTCTCACTCAGTTTGCAACGAGCGCTCCCTGCCAATCGAGCCGATTCCTCTCCCTGGCGCCGCGACCCTGTGCCATCCTCCCGCCACGTGATCAGAGCGTCTGCGGGGCCCTTCAAACACGTGCCTGAACGAGTTCACGCAAACACGTACAACCCCACAGTGCAGCTGTTACAGAACATGCCGGTGGGACAGTGTGGGGTGAGTCACGCTTCCAGCAGCATCCCAGCACACGCACGGGTGCTCGTGCCCTCACTCGCCTTGGCCAGCCTGCTGACGGCTTTAAAAATTGTCCAGCACTAAGTGGCTAATAGTGGCCATCTGTGGCTGCGGAGTACCCGGCATTGGTGTGAGAAGCAGGCACACCCATCTCACTGATTTTCTTTATTATTCATTCACGGGAGGTGGGCATCGCTGGCGAGGCCAGCATCTATTGCCCATCCTTAATTGCCCTGGAGTGGCTTGCTAGGCCATTTCAGAGGGCAGTTAAGAGTCAACCACATTGCTGAGGGTTTGGAACTACAGAGGCCAGACCGGGTAAGGACGGCAGATTTCCTTCTCTAAAGGACATTCGTGAACCAGATGGGTGTTTACCACACTCCGGTAGTTTCATGTTCACCATTACTGGTACTAGCTTTTTATTCCAGATTTATTTAACTGAACTTAAACTCCCCAGATGCCATGGTGGGATTTGAACTCCTCCAGATTATTAGTCCAGGTTTACTAGTCCAGTAACATTACCACTATGCTACCTTTCCCGACAATCTGTAAGTAAATACCGGTTTTCTTAAAAGCAATATTAAAACAAACACTCTTTACATGTAGCACTTTCATATTAGGAGTATTGTATAGTATTATAATTTAGATGATGGCGGGCGGGGCGGGGGGGGGGTGGAGTCGGGGTCGGGGTTGGGGTCCATGATTACTAAGCCATTTCAAAAGGGGTCCTTCAACCAAAAATGTTTGAGGTCCACTGCTCTACATCTCCTGAGTTGTCACAGCAGTGAGCTGGTGCAAGATGGAGATAGAAACATAGAAGATGGAGGAGTAGGCCATTCGGCCCCTCGAGCCGGCTCCGCCATTCAATGAGATCATGGCTGATCATCCAAATTCAGTACCCGGTCCCTGCTTTCTCCCCATATTCCTTTAGCCTTAAGAAATATATCTAACTCCTTCTTGAATATATTTAATGAATTGGCCTCAACTGCCTTCTGTGGTAGAGAATTCCACAGGTTCACCACTCTCTGGGTGAAGAAAAAAAGAAAATCTTAGAAGAGAGCGATCAGGCTCATATTGGTAATTGAATGGATTGCCTACTAGGCTGGATTTTGAGGAGGTGGGCATGTTGGGGACAGGGGGTGCTCCGAGGCAATCGGGATACCCGGGAGGCTGGGTTTCCCGTGGGTCCTGCTGACTTTAACGGCAGGGCCTGATTTGCATGTGAGGCCTCGGATTCCCGCCCGCAGCCAACCAGATTGAGAGACTGGCTGGCTGCGGGTGGGTTGGCCTGCGGCACTAGGCCGCACAGAGGGAGGGAGGGATCAGGTGTCGGGCTGGGCCGTTAAAAGGATTGTGGGGTTGGGGGGGGGGGGGGTGGAGGGAGAGAGAAAGGATTGGGGCCGGATGATCGACGTGGTGAAGGGACGATCATGGCTGGCCACAGCATCATCGGTGCCGGGGGGGGGGGGGGGGCGATCGGATGCCTCGTGAGGGGTGTCTCTGATCATGGGGGGGATGGGTTAGGTAGGGACTCTGGATCCAGGAGGTAGGTATAAAGGCACTTGCTTCCTGCATCCAGAGGTCCCTGCCTTGCTGAAACTGCCGAGTTTTACGAATCGTGTGAAACCCGTCCACATGCAGTTAAAAACAAAATGGAGGTTAAAAAAGAGGCTTTCAACCTCAAATTTTTTAATTGACGTTCCGCCCCCCTGGGAGCGGGTTCGCTGCCCGCCCCCGTTAAAATCGGAAGTGGGTGGGTTGGAGGCAGGTTCAGGTCGGGAATCCCATTTTTAACAATTTAACTACCCCCCACACCCCCAACCTACCCGTTTTATTAGGTTAAAGGTCCCCCCACTGTGAGTGGTTGACATTCTGATTAATTGAAAGGCTATCTATCAAATTTTGGAATTTCAGTCAATGCTGCTAGCTTGGAGGGATTCTGCCCCAAGTCCTTTCTTGCACTCTTTTCTCTCCCTGAAACAGGTCAACTCCTTATTCCCTGTCTTTTTGCTCTTTTCTCATTAGTAGCTTCTCTTTTTCTCCAAGTTTCTGGAAATCCCTTTGTCTAACCTCCTCCCTTCCTGCTCTCGGCCAGTTATGTAAGACTTTTCGTTTCAACTGCTTTTCCAGCTCTCCCCCTTAAAGCCATTCTATCTACTCCTCTTCTGTGAAGCACTCTGGACATTACAGGGACACTAATGGCACAACATAAATCTAAGCTGTTGGTGTAGTTATGACTGTTGTATTTTTGTATTTGTTCTGGAAATTCCACTTGAACATGAATTAATTTATAATATATGGAACAATTCCAAACCGGAAAGTAAGTGCAGTACCTGCAGCAATCAATATGTAAGGATCACGTAAAAGGGTAAACAGCGAGCTCCCCTTCTGACTCTGGAAAAGATCAAACAAAAGACGCAGAAGAAAAAATATAATCGTGGGTGAATCAAGAAAAAACACCAGAATTCAAAAAAGTGTATAAACAAGGTGCATTTTGTCATTTTACAATAAGCCGGAATGTTATGCTTACTTCTGGTTGTGCTTTGGATGGCTGGAGAATAAACAGCTGTAGGGCTAAAGCAGACAAGAATCATTATTTTCTGTATAAATCAATGTTGAATGGCTGACAGCACTCGACCATCTTTTCCTTCACTTACCTCCATCTAGTAGTGCCAGCACTGCCAGAATCAGGAACGGAGCCGTTTTTCCCACAAATTCATACATCACGCTGCCAAAGGGTGGGCCCACTGTAAAGGATCAACTTGAAAAATCAACATGAGTTACTTACATCCACAAAGTGCGTGAATCATCACACTAGCAGAGAGCGAAAACCAAGGATTATATTTGATCTGTATAAAGTATAATGACTGTTCTGTAAAATAACTGTCTTTTAACTTTACAAACAGAGCAAAATATTGTACCCGATTAGAGTGAAATTCACTCTTAAAATGATGCATTCAATTGTCATTTAAACTAAAAGATAGAGCAGCAATCAACTTTTTTTGTGTAATACTGACTTTAATTCCACCGAGAGTGAGCCCTTTTACAGACCCTACGTGCACACTATGATACCACAGATACTTGCTTTCTATTTTTAGATGTAATCATTAAGCGTCTAAAGTCTGTACTTAAGACTTTTTCAGTGGTAACAATTGATGTCATCCTTTTTTAATGAAAACCTGTCCCCCAGCCTGATTTAATACAGAGAAAGCAATCTCCTTCGAATACTCCTAGAAAGTAGAACTGCGCTCATTATAATGCGTGTCCTTATTGCATAAGCAACATCAGTCAGTCTTGCTGAAATTCTTCACTTTCTACATAAACTTAGTGGATCATGTAGAAGATGTTGCTGCCATATCATATAAACAATTACAAGAAAGTGACAATCAAATATTGGTGAGGAAGTTATTGTTGAAATCAAACATATTTTATCTTTTAATATAATGGTGATAATTATATTAATATGCAGTATAGACTACACACAAATTCCGGGTGGTAATATGTCATTTGTATATCCTAATTAATAGTATGGAGATCAATAGTATATTTAAACTTCAAATGTTACATTTAATTCAGAGATATGCTGTGATCTGATTATTGCTGTGAACAGCTTAGGCTAGATTTTGAGAGATAAAATCCTACTTACTCTGTGTACAGGGAGACAGACCGTTTGATTCCTACAGTCGACAATATAAATATTCATGGAAATTTGTTTTTCTGCCTGAGCTTAGTGTTTAATTCCTGTTATGAATTAATTTTGTGTGTTCAGATATATTTGATACATTGAGATACAGATGATGCTATAATTGTTGCTTATCTTTTTTGGTACAATGCTTCTATTGACAAAACAAAATACAAAAGAGGAGACGGACCCTGTAATGGCACTGTGGCTTAGCACACTACCTTTTACACCTCTGAGACCTGGGGTTTGAAATAAGCACAGACTGCTGCAATAAAAATCTCCCCTGTCTGTTGGCAGAAGGACCCTATCTGAAATGATTTGAGCAGCCTCGACCCAGTTCCTGGTGGGCAGAAGAAAACTGCCTCTCCTTAGCAATCACACTCAGAGGAGTTATTAAAGATGGCAGGTGGCAGGAATTGGGAAAAAAATTAATCACGAGGAATGCAACAGAGAATGTTCTTCTAAGGTTGGTGCTTGGACACATTGTTGGAGCAGAATATAAAGGAACTTCAATTCTACAGCTGGCTGACCTTAGAGGATTTGATACTGACAAAATTGGAAATAGTGTTCCACGCCCCCAGCGCCGACATCCTTCTGCTCATCCATAATGAGAACAAAATACATCAAAGATATTAATTTCTTGAGAATAATGAAGTGGTTCCATGCATTTCATTCTTGCACTTTATATGAAGCAATATTTGAAATGTATAAAAGAATCAGCTTAGCGAAAGTAACATAGTGCAAGTTTGAAAACTGGAAAGTCTTCAATATTCAAAATCTCAACCTGACGGAGGTGGGTTTGCCCCAATTTAAAACTTATTTTCGTATCACGCTAATATAATGTAACGTGGCAATTTAAATGTAAACTGGTCAAATACCGAAAATACAGCAAAAATCATTAGCATAAGTTAGCCAAAAAACACTAATAACCTTGATTAAGATTCCTTGCCACTTAAAACTGAAAATCACAATGTATTTGGGACAAATGTACAAAGAGACCATTGTTTAACAAGTGCCAATTAAGCTCACGAGGTGGTAGGATGACTAAATGAGACAGCATCATGTAATACTAAAGGCAGCAGCTTAAACATCTGCTGGCTGTTTACTTTTTTGTCAATACTAATAGCCGCAGTATACATTAGATTGCATCTCATAAATGTACGTTGTACTTTAATCATGAATTTTATGCAAACCCAAGCACAAGTGAGCTTACAATGCTTTTATTCTTTTTCCTTCTAACTTTCTTTGAAACTTTCCCCTCCTCCTCCTCTCCTGAGCACATTGGCGATGATTTTAACCCTCGTTGCCCAGTGCCGGGCGGGTGGGCAGTTAAAATCGTGCAAGTTATTTACCTGCCCTGGAGCCGCTGGGAGCTGGAGGGTTCCGATTTTCAGCTGTTCTCCTAAACAGGCGGCCAGGACACCCGCCCAAAGCCGCTGGACTTTTTTAACATATACACATCGGGTCCTGATGACATCATTGGGACACGACTGCAATGTTCTGAGCAGTAAGTGGCAGTGAGTTTTCCTGCCAGACCAACCGAGTGGCGAAGAGGGTTAGGGCCAGAAGAAGCTCAAAAAGGTCATTTTTATTTATTTTATTTTTTTTTTTTACTTTCCTTGTGGGACCAGAGGAGTCCCGTAAGGAAAGCTTAGGCAACCCCACCAAGAACTCGCCTCCTCCCTCATCGCAAAACCCAGGTGGGATGGCCCGGCAGCCGATCCCACCACTTACCCACTGTCGATGGGTGGCTCCTGAACCATGCAATTTTCTGCCTGGCGGGATTTAAATGAGGCCTGGCAATTAAGATACCATGGGCCTCAATTTTGGAGCAGCAGGTGAGTTTCTAACTCACACCGCTGCTCACCCATCGAAAACTTACCCAGAGTTAAAATCAGGGCCATTATCGCCCACATGGTACAGTTCAATGAGTGCTCATGACCCTCTGCTACCTTGCCCAAGTGGCCATTATTTGTGTGCAAGCATTGATATTCAGGTCTAGACTTTCTACCTCCCACCCACAGAACTTGCGGTAATCATGGAGCAGGCAGAGGTGGAAAGCTAATTGGGGGCAGGCTCCACTGTGTCCCGACACCCTACAGTTTTCCAGGGGTTGGTCCCATCAGGGTACAATACGCCCTCCTACATAGACAAATTTCATGCAAATGGGGAAACTCCACCTCTGTCATGCTTCCCAGCATTTGAGCTCTGAACTTTGGATGAAGGGGCCATCTGTCAGCACCCTGGAATCTACCATTCAAAGATTAGTGGAGGGTCTCTACCCCCAGATTGGCACAAGACCCTGGCGGAGGCCGGGGGCCCATTTCCCATATTTAAATGTCCTGGGGGCCCCAAATAAAGTTGAAGGTAGGAAAAAGTTGTGCTTGCTGGAGATTTATCCAATGAAGGGGAAGAGGTGTTGGAAAACCTAGCCTTGAGCGTTGGCAGACCATTTCAGTGCGGGTGCGATCACTGGACCTGCCCTCGCCAACATTCACCCAGAGCAACTTCCAGCAGGGATCTCTGGATAGTGTTTAGGAGAGGGCCGTGGTTGTATTTTCCCCCTCCCTAACTCAGGGACATAGGGGCCAGTTGTAGTGCCCTTACTGCTATCCTCACGCATGATCAGCTAACTCAGCTTCTATTGTATAAAATGTAAAATAGCATTTATTACATACCCTGGTTTTTTTTAATTAATTTTTATTTCAAAGTAATGTGGAGAGGTTTATAAAGTACTCCATTTTAAAAAGAAATGAGGAAGGAAACAAAGTGAATAGAACAGTGGGTGGCACACTGCCGTTTTGTGTTTGAATGCCGACCAGGCTGATGGCAAGCAAGTCTCTTCCATCAGCACAAGGGTTCTATGCAAAATGAGTTTTGGGTATTCTTGACCCAGTAGCTGATTTCCCAAATTAGGTTCTAATTCGACAGTCTCGCTCAGACTTTTACTTTCCATCTAATTGTGCTACACCTGACCTGGGAGCGTTGGTGCTGAAGTTGAGTCATTGACGTGGAAAATTGATTCATTTCCCAGTCCTAATATCCCTTACCTTGCTGAACACAGTTCTCAACAAAACTGTTCTTTACTAAATTGTCTGTATTGTGCCTCTTCAGGTTTATCTTACCTGTGTTTTATTTACTAACTGAATTGAAAGCAAAATTTATAAAGTATTTCTGCAATTGAAAGGTATAATTAAAAATCATTTAAATTATTATTTGCTCTAAACATAACCTATAATCTTCTCCATATGTATTTGAGATAACGTAGTTCCCCCAGTCTGTTGGGTTGATGGTTGGGAGATTATTCTCTTTCTTTAAATGCATTGTAATCTCTGAAATTGGCTCCCATATACATTTAAGCAAATATCTCTTTAATTAAGAAGATGTGATGTGATCTTTAAGAGTTAGTTCAATGAACACATCCCCGCCAACAACATTGTTAATCTGAGAATATACATAGTAAAAGCAGATTCATGTCCTGAAGTCGGGAAAGGTGCTATATAAATGCAAGTCTGTCTGTCTTTCTTTGCTCAGGGGGCGAGGAGTCGGGACAGAAGGACACCGGTGATATCCAGTCAACCTTTTATTTAATTCTACATTTTCGTGCTCAATTGGATTACCGGCAAGGGTGGCGTAAAAATAAACCTTAATGGGTTTGATGATGAAACTAGACAGGTTCTGGTCAACAAATGGGATTCAGGGTTATTAGAAATGCACCATGAAATGTGGATACGTGGACTAGATGGACCGAAAGTGTTCTCCTGTCTGAAACTATTACTGTGTTATTACTCTAAGGGAGAAGAATGCTTTTGAAATTGGGAATTTATCACTCTTTGCACCCAACGGCAGCATGGTTTCTGCCGTTCTACCTGTTTAGTTCGCCTCACACCATGCACTCTTCCAAGACCATGAACAACCAGCTGCCAGACCACTGCCAATGTTATTCTGTAAGCCGCTCCAATTACCCATTAATTTTCTCTCTCTCTCTCTCTCTCTCTCTCTCTCTCTCTCTCTCTGGCCTCCTCCTGGCACTTTTCCTTATCCCATATCTGAGATTCAGAATTCTCCATGGGCAGAATCTCCACACAAGCCCACTTCTTTCCATTCTGCAGTGCTGCATGTTTCAACATCAACGTGATGCCACCATGCTACAGCTTACCCAATCTGATAAATATTACCTTTTCACACATTAGTGCATGCACTTATACAAGCTTTGGAATGTGTCACTTCAGGTTAACTACAAATCAGGAAATATGGAAAGAGGCTTCGCTCTTACATATAATGTGCTGTTTTAAGACCACAAGGTCATGAGCAAACTAAATCTACAAACCATAAATAGCAGCATCCAGATCTCTCAGTTCAAACAATGCAATAGGTTTGATCTTTCAGTTTGTCTGAGATCCATTCAGTGCAAATCACTGTGTCTGTTGCTGTTCAACCATCCTGCAATCTAAGTGGTCAAATCCGAGGCTTTGTTATTGAGAAACCAAGAAGAAAGGCCAAAGCCCATGAGGTAGGACACCACCAAGACTGAAAAAAGTAAAAGGGAATATTTTATAAGCAGTGACTAAATGATGAGAAACTTGGGTTTTATGAGTCTGAAAATTGTAGAAGGAATGGGGAGCCTAGGAGAGGTAAGGAATTCCACAGTTTTGAGGTCCTGAGAAAGAATACTTTATAGTAGGAAACTGTATTAAGTATCTTGATTGCACCACAGTAGGGAGGATGTGAAGAACATGCAGTATGGCATATTTACAACTTAGAAGGAACACAGGAAAGAGAATCACTGACCTTTGTAGTATTGAAAAATAGACAGCAACAAGAAAAGTTGCAATGGAGAGAGAGGCTGGAGACTTGGATTTAGTGTTTGGGCAGGATGGCCTGCCAGATGATGAGGCAAACAATTCTGCAGTACTCCAGGATATTACCGATGACTGACCAGCTGTCATGGCTTACTATTGGAAACTGGAGGAATAGACCAGTCAATGGGGCTGGTATTCTTCCTTCTCGGTTCCAGGTAACTCTGCAAGCTAATGCCTAAATGGACGGGGTGGTCATAGCTGGACAAGCATGGGACACTCGGTGTTCTTTGCTAGTGAGTTGAACAGTTTTAGTTGTTGTACCTCCTGTCCACATTTGGGAGGCCCTAAGCCTTGCCTTTTGCCAATCTGTGCCAAATATATCTGGATTTAAATTAACGGAATATGTCTCTATGTGCATTCCATATTGGGCAAACATTAACCCTACTTAAGGGGTTTCTCAGTAGGTTGGTTTAGTGACTGGAATTTGTGTGTAGTCAGACATCTAGATTACCAAAATAAGATCAGTTGATGAGCTTTTTCATGTCCTCCTTCCAGAAATGTGGGAGACATGTTAGAAGAACTTCCCCATTTTGGGTGGGTGTAGTATTCAAGTTTTGGGCAAACCTGAGCTTTATAGAAAGTTGTTTATGGCGCAGCAGTTGAACATAATGCACATGAATGAGCAGAAAACTCTAACCTGTGCATTTACATGCAGCTATCAGCTTTTCAGAGAACAAACACATACTCAACAGGTAATCTTCAGGGAATTGAGAAGGAAAATCCAGTTTAGACCAACAAAGAATGGACACACTGACTGCTGCATCATCAGAATATACAGACACATTCTCCCACCACTGCCATCACCACAAGTAAATTTCCAGAGATGTGAACGCGATCACCCCACTAGAACGCCAAGGACTGAATCAGGCATTGCTGGATAGCTGGGATATATAAATGCTTTGCTTCCATCACCATAACTAATCTTTAGGTAATGTGGATACAACCAATAGCCAATACTAGACCTCTAGGGACTAGACATCCTTATTACCAGACAACTAGTTGCTTCCCCCTGTTCCCAACAATTTCTGCTAGACCTCCAGAGATTGGACACACTCAATATTGGATTGGCAGTGACTAAAGATTCATTGTCTCACCACTATTGGGTTTTGGAAGAATGTTGATTTCAATCCTTAACCCCTTCTAGATTCCATTGCCTAGACTTGCTCACTGCTAGACAACAGTACCATTATGTTTTAGGGATTAAATGCAGGCTCACTATTAGAACACCAAGGTACAAAGATACATTGGTCTCCCATCACAGTAAACTTCCAGGAATTGAATAGACCACCAGGAAATATGGGTGTTTTCTCCAAAAACAATACTAGGGATCATACCTGCACTCACTGTTAAACTGCAAAGAATTTCTCCCCATGCCATTAACCACCAAAAGTAACGTATGAAATATGATTTTTTTTAATTACACATCTTTGATGTTGGCCATTATGATGGTGATTTACTTGCACAGGGGGAGAGGGGAACATCAAAATTGTTATACATATACACAGTGGAAATTCTGCCCACCCTTGCAATAATAATTTACAGGATTTTAAAATTCTTATCCTCATGTTCAAATCCCTCTGCGGCCTCTCCCTCCCAATCTTTGTAATCTCCACCAGCCCTGCAACCTTCCATGATCCCTGCATTCCTCCAACTCTGGCTTTTTGTGCATTCCCCACTCCGTTCACCCCACCATTTGCAGTCGCTCCTTCAGCCGCATTGGCCCTAAACTCTGGAATTCCATTCCTAAACCTCTCTGCTGCTCTTTCCTCCTTTTAAAATCCTCCTTAAAACCCACCTGTTTAACCAAGATTTTAGTCATAAATTGCAAGTTGTTTTTGGAAGTGTTAATATAATTTGGACTAGTTGATGTAAGACAGTTCAAGCAAGCCAAATTTAGCATCCAATATTTCTTTCTTGATGAGGAGTTAAGGTGAAGAGGTTAAGGATTAATTTGGTGCCTTTTGATTAGTCTTCCTTGTGAGGTTTAACAATCTCCTTGTTCTGAGAGGTTCCTTGGCTTTGAAAGAAGTCAATTAAGAGGAGACCTTATAAAAGTATACAGATATTAAACAGTACAGGTTAGGTAAATCTGGAGCACTATTTCAAGATAAACCAGGATATCAGAAGGACAGTGTAAGAGAAATCTCAAAGAACTTCATGTAAAGAGTTATCAACACTTGGAACGGTTTGGAGTAGATGGGGGTGAAAATGTTAGATTTACTTAACTGCTCCTTATACAGCATAATGTAAGCCTGTGGGCCATTGTTCTCTGAACTTCTTTCCGACAATATAATTGTGATGAAATATGCCATTCATCAGGCACTGTATTCTCTGTGTTTAGTTTCAGTTTCATTTCCTTACCTGTATTGTATTGTGTGTAGGGCTCCGCCCATACCTGGCCCCTACTTAAGCAGGCCCAGTGTGTCTCACATCCAGTACAGCAGATCTCTGGATGAGAGACACTTCTCCAATGTGTATTACTTTGAGTTAATAAAAGCCTTGCTTTGCTCCGTTAACGTTGAGTCTCGGATTCATTGAGGCACATCAATAATGACAACTTCTAGAAATTTCTAAATGTACACAGAGGCCAACTGATATAATGCAGGGGGGAACAGTTGTGCTTTTTTGTGATTGGACCAGCTAACTGGGCCAATTAACCTCCAATACCTTCTGATTTGAACTTGAAGCTTTCAATTGGACAGAACATGGGCACTCAAAGAAATCCCAAATAGTCCAATTCAAGTACTGAAGATTCTGAATCAGATCTGGCATTCAATCCTAATTCTCAGTAACACTGTCCAATTTTCAATAACAAATTAATATTAAGGGTAACCATTACACAATTAAAAAGGCCACTACCATCTTACCATTTTTATTTAAGAATAACAGTTGGCTTCTCTATACATTTAGAAACTTCTGAAAGTTGTCATTATATTGTAGGAAAGAAATTCTTAAAACGGTGGCCCACTGGCCGACATTATGCTTAGTAAGGTGTGACATGAATCTTGTCATTCATGTGGAAATGACTTATGAAATAATACTGGGCTGCCTGCTGGTGGCGCTGTCCAGGGAGAGTATAAATACTCGGGCATGGGCCCAGCTTGCTCAGGACATTCTTTAACAGGAACTAGTGAAGGACACAACTAGATCGCCATGTTGAAAAACAGTTGATTAAAGCCTTGTTTAACGCTTAGACCAAGTGCCTAGTGGTTTTCTTACATCAAGGTGCAGTTGGCTATGAATTGTATTCCTCTTAGAGGAGGTAAGTTAGTTAGAGGGATACTGACCCAAAACCCCCATTGCGAGGCCTCCTAATGCGATACCCATAGCATTACCCCTTTCTTCATCATTAGTGTAAACACTGGCCAGCATCCCCATACCTGTATGGAAAAAAAAAGAGACACCCGTCAGTCTGTGTAAATGTTGCATGATGTTAAACACTCAAGTGTTGATAGACCTGGAATACAACATGACTTCTCAATGAAGTAACACATCTGTCCCTCTTAGTTATGTAAATACAGGATATATCACATTGAATTCCCATTGGCCAATAATGAGAAGTCAAATTCCAGATTCGGTTATACTAGAAAATATTAAATGTATACTTTATTTTAACAGAACATTATCTGTACTGTAAAGCTGGGAATGTACCAACAATTGCATTATGTTGTGTGAGTGTATATATCTAAACATGATCTTTCTTCTTTATTAATGTTGAATTACAGTTAGTTGTTAGGCCAACATTTCTGACAACGTAGTATGATCATCAGATGTTTGCTTATCCTAATAGAGATGTTTAGTGACTGTGTTATTTTACTGGCACTTTTGCAATTGCCCCTTACCTGCCACAGAGGAGCAGGATGAGCCTATACCCTGCAGAGATCTGGCTAAGAATAGCAATACGTAACTCTTCGAGAGAGCAAACACTGTAGAGATAAAGAGATGTATGAATGTTATCGAAGCACAATTAATTCAAGAGTTAGAGTTAGAGTCTACTGACCTACTCCTTTACAGTCAACTCAGCTTTGCCAAAAGCAAAGGCTGGATAAGAGTTTGATCTTTATGATCAATCAAACTGAATATCATTTTCAAAAATAAAGTACAAACAAATAGAATGTTTATTTTATGTCAGTTGTGGCTCAGTGGGTAGCACACTCGCCTCTGAGTCAGAGGGTAGTGGGTTCAAGTCCCACTCCAGAGATTTGAGCACAAAAATCTAGGCTGACACTCCCGTGCAGTACTGAGGGAATGCTGCACTGTCAGAGGTGCCGTCTTTCGGATGAGACGTTAAACCAAGGCCCCGTCTGCCCTCTCAGGTGGACGTAAAAGATCCCATGGCACTATTTCGAAGAAGAGCAGGAGAGTTATCCCCGGTGTCCTGGCCAATGTTTATCCCAAAATCAACATCACTAAAAACAGATTATCTGGTTATTATCACATTGCTGTTTGTGGGAGCTTGCTGTGCGCAAATTGGTTATCTTGTTTCCTACATTACAACAGTGACGACCACTTCAAAAAAGTACTTCATTGGCCGTAAAGTGCTTTGGGACGTCCTGAGGTCATGAAAGGTGCTATATAAATGCCAAGTCTTTTTTTATTTCATTAGGGACATGATTGTATCTGAGATTATGTTAAAAGACTCCATGCCCACAAACTATAAATACAATACGGATTCCAATCTTGTTAAGTGTTTGAGCTAACCAAAAAATAAACTTTAAATACTTACTAATTGTTGACATAAACATGATGATAAACCCTGCAAACATTGGGATTTGATATCCTATCCTGCAAGCAAAATAAAGCGTCCAATTTAAGTAATACATAGATACTTAACCAATGTACAGAATAATTTACAAAAACTGGAAAATGGCCCTTTCTAACAAGACAGCTTAAGAAAATATACTAGTCGTATACAAAAAACATTGTGGTCGCCTGCACTGGTGATATATAAATTTGATGCTATACATACATTTTGTACAATAAGCAGTTTTGCTTGATTTTGTTTTTGAATAGTTGAGCATTATTATAAGCTGGTATTTTGACCAGGGAGAATGGGTATGTTTGTGGAAAAAAAGGCAAATATGGTCATTTAAGATCATAATAAACTTACTTTTGTAGTTGAATGGTCACTAAGCCAAGTTTTCCAAACTCATGCTGGCAACTATATATGCCCCATGGTCTGTTGTGCAGTCAGTCACCCGTATAGGCATGCACACATTCATATATACGAGCAAATACATTCTTTCTTGCTGTCTTACATGTCTACTCACTCATACATGCTCACTCACACACACTTTCCTGCTATCATACATAGTTTCTCCTACAATTGTGCATGCAGACATTCTCTCTTAGTACGACAGAATGTGTATGATAGTATCATATATATACACACATTCTCTACTGTCTTCTTGCATATATTCTCTATTGCTATCACACAAGCCCAGTCACTTACAGATTAAGATACTTACAGATACACACACTCTCTTCTGCTATCATACATATGCATATTCCCTCCTATCATCCATCCACGTTTAAGCATTCTTTCCTGCTATAATACGTACACATTTTCTCATGGTCTTTCAAACATATATTCACTCACTCAAAAACAAACAAACATTCTCTGTTCTGCTAACTCCCTACTGTAGCACAGGCACCAACAGTGCATACACATACTATATACACATTCTTTGTCACACACACTTAACATTAACTCAATGCCATGTATTGGCACTGACACTCATGCATACTAGTTCTTTTATCTGTCATTTTCATACATACTAGTACACATTCTCACATACACTCATACATGCATTGCTCCTGTACACATGCAAAAAGAAGGATAAATCCCCTTTCATTCAAAAACCATACAGGCCAATATTAGTGACGTATTGTAGTTTTACATTTTGGATGTACTTTTATTCTGTAGTGACAGGTAAAGGGATACCTCTGCAGAAGCTGAGGCTCACTGGGGTAAATTTTCATCTTTGCCACATGGGCATCCCCTGGACAGAGCGCAGATAAGAAAATCTGGCTAGGAGGATCAGTCCTTCCATTCAAAAATCTACCCCACTAGTTTCAAATGTACCCATCTGCTCAGTTTTTATTAGTTAGTTTTATGGGATGTAGTCTGTCATGTTTTGAAAGCTCTTTTATCCAAACAATCCCCCTTATAAGGTAAAAGTGTTAGCTGATGTTGCATCAGTCTCTCTAATCCAGGTCCCCTATCATTTACATAGGATATATGGCACAGAAACAGGCCATTCGGCCCAACCAGTCCATGCCGGCGTTTATGCTCCACATGAGCCTCCTCCCGTCTTTCCTCATTTAACTCTATCAGCATAACCCTCTATTCCCTTTTCCCTCATATGCTTATCTAGTCTCCCCTTAAATGCATCCATACTATTCGCTTCAACCACTCCCTGTGGTAGCGAGTTCCACATTCTCACCACTCTCTGGGTAAAGAAGTTTCTTCTGATTATTTGATTTCTTGGTGACTATCTTATATTGATGGCCTCTAGTTTTTCTCTTCTCCATAAGTAGATACATTCTCTCTCTATCCACTCTATCAAAACCTTTCATAATTTTAAAGACCTCTATTAGGTCACCCCTTAGCCTTTTTTCAAGAGAAAAGGGACCCAGCCTGCTCGTCCTTTCCTGATAGGTATCACAGAATCCCCACAGTGCAGATAGAGGCCATTTCGGCCCATCGAGCCTGCACCGACACATATCCCGCCCGATCCCCGTAACCCCTACATCAACACATATCCCACCCTATCCCCGTGTATTTAATCCCCCTAACACTAAGGGTCAATTTATCATAGCCAATCAACCTAGCCCGCACATCTTTGGACTGTGGGAGGAAACCGGAGCACCCGGAGGAAACCCACGCAAACACGGGGAGAATGTGCAAACTCCACACAGACAGTCACCCGAGGCCAGATTCGAACCCGGGTCTCTGGCGCTGTGAGGCAACAGTGCTAACCACTATGCCACCGTGCTGCCCGTGCACCGGTATACCCGTGCATTTCTGGTATCATCCTTGTAAATCTTCTCTGCACCCTCTCCAGTGCCTCTATATCCTTTTTATAAAATGGCGACTAGAATTGTACGCAGTACTCCAAGTGTGGTCTAGCCACAGTTCAATAAAAGCTTAGTATAACTTCACTACTTTTCAATCCTATCCCTCTAGAAATAAACCCTAGTGCTTGGTTTGCTTTTTTATGGTCTTGTTAACCTGTGTCGCTACTTTTAGTGATTTGTGTATTTGTACTCTGAGAACTCTTTGCTCCTCTACCCCACCTAGACTCACACCCACCAAGTGATAAGTAACCTCCCTATTCTTCCTACCAAAATGTAATACCTCACATTTATCTGTGTTGAAATTCATTTGCCAATTATATGCACATTCTGCAAGTTTATTAATGTCCTCCTGTAATTTGTTGCAGTCCTCCTCAGTATTGACTATCTCCTCTTCCTTCGCCCCCCCCCCCCAATTTGGTGTCATCCGCAAATTTAGAAATTGTGTTTTTGGTTCCAAAGTCTAAATTGTTAATATAAATTGTGAACAACAGTGGTTCCAGCACTGATCCTTGTGGAACACCTTCTGCCAGTGAATAACTACCCTTTACCCCTACTCTAACTTGAAGCCAGCTAGATATCCACTCTGCTACTTGTCCTGACTCTGCATTCTCTGACCTTATTCATTAGTCTATTATGTGGTGCCTTTTGAAAATCTAGATAAATTACATCTACTACATTACCCTTTTCTACTCTCCCTGTTACCTCTTCAAAAAATTCAATGAGGTTGGTCAAGCAAGACTTTCCCTTTTGAAATCCATGCTGACTATTCATTATTATATTTTTGGTTTCTAGATGTTCTTCTATTTTCTCCTTTAGTAGGGATTCCATTATTTTTCCTACCAACGATGTTAAGCTGACTGGTCTATAATTCCCTGGACATGTTCTATCTCCCTTTTTAAAAATAGATATTACGTTAGCTTATCTGGCACTACACCTTTTTCAATGAATTATTAAATATGTGTAGTAATGCTTCTGCTATCTCTTCCCTAGATTCTTTTAAAATGCGTGGACGTAATCCATCTGGACCAGGGGTTTTATCCTCTGAGTTTGATTAGTTTATTTAATATATCTCTATTTTAAATGCAGTTATCTCATTACTAATCTCATCATCCAATGCCATGTCCACCTGTTCTATTTCCCTGGTAAATACTGAAGCAAAATAATTATTTAATATTTCTGCCATCTCTCTATCGTTACTGTGGTATTATCCTGTCCATCCCTTAATGGCCCTATTCTCATCCTGACCTTTTTTTATTTATGTGCCTATAAAATATTTGACTATTTTGTTTTATGTTCCTTGATACAGTAATTTAATTTCATAGTTCCTCTTTGCCTTCCTAATTGTTTTTTTTGACTTCTCTCCTAATCTCTTCAGACTCTCGCTTATCATGCTCTCCCCTGTTGTCCATGTATTAATGTATGCCTCTTTCCTTACCCTCAATTTTTCCCTTATGGCTTTATTCATCCATGGTGTCTCATTAGTGTTTAGGTTTTTTTTAGCGGAATATATTTTTCCTGGACTCTGTTGAACACCATTTTAAATGTTTCCCATTGCCATTCTAAATCATTGTTTGTCAATATTGTTGTCCATTTTATTTTCCCAAGTTCTATTCTCAGCCCCTCAAAAATCAGTTTTTCTCCAATTTATTACTCTGGTCTTCGTCATACTTATGTCCTTCTCAATTATTATCTTAACGCGTATTATACTATGGTCAGTATAGTCTATATGTTCCCCTACCTTTACTTCTCTTATCTGCTCTGGTTCATTCCCCATTACTAGATCCAATAGCGAATCCTCCCTTGTTGGGCTTGTTACATATTGGGTTAGAAAGGAATCCTGCAGACATTGTAGGAACTCCATTCCCTCATCCCCTTTACCTACCTCTTCTGTCCAATTAATATCGGGGTAGTTGAAATCCCCCATGATTATTATTCTATGTTTTTTACTAATTTCCCTCATTTGTTTGCGTATTTCTTCCTCCACCTCCCTTCCACTATCAGGTGGTCTGTAGATTACCCCTATTAGTGTGATTGATCCTTTACTATTTTTATCTCTATCCACATGGATTCTATTTCTGTCTTGCTGATAGCTGTGTCACTTTTTTCATCTGCCATATGTTATCCCTAATAAGTACAGCTACTCCACCTCCCTTTTTTCCCACTCTAGCTTTTCTAAATATGTTTAACTATATTAAAATGTTAGATTTTCTGGATGTTACCAAGATTTTCTGATACCAAGAAAGGTAAGTTGTATACAGTTTGAATGAGACATAACAATGTAAAGACAAGGAAGTGGAGGCTGATTGGGGAACTTTCCTTAAACAGTAATATACTGTCAATTGTGCACTCCAAAAATTTGTAAGGACATTGTCAGAGGTCACATTGCATAGGATTTATAGCACAGAAACAGGCCATTTGACCCAACCAGTCTATACCATTGTTTATGCTCCACGAGAGCCTCCACCCACTATTTACTTCATCTCACCCACTCAACATATCCATCTATTCTTTTCTCCCTCATATACTTATCTAGCTTCACCTTAAATGCATCTAGCGAGTTCCATATGGTGTATATGTACTTTTACAAGTAGTAAGGTTTCTAGAAAGATCGCTTGCCTTTGATCTAGCAAGTAAAGTGACTGAACCTTATTTTAACTATCAGAGATACAAATAGGAAATCCCCTCATGTTCATGAAGGGCATGCAACAGAAATGCTGGCCAACACAAGCTGCGTAAGGTGCAGCTGGTGAGGTTAAAGATTGGGAGGAGCAAATACCGTATATTCAGATAGTTTGAACGGAGGTTGCCAAACTTTACTTATTGCCTACCCTCTTCCAGATCTACCAGCTGCCCGTATACCCCTGCCAGCAAACAGGTTTAATATTTTAACTCCTTAATGCCCAAGCATTATACAAAATGTACAAATTATAATACACATATACAACTTGGTGATTGGCAGGGAGGGCTCTGTACTTTGTCTGTGTTCTCATTGGTACATCTTGAATTAAATTAACTACTTTATATAACAAGTTTTAAAGCTTCGTCTGAGTAGCCTATTATAAAAAAAATCCAATAAATAAATAAACATAATTAGTAAATAAAATCAACCATTAGACAATTTCTCCAGAGATGTGTACCACAGTTTGGGGTTTAGAACAAAAGCTGGAAATGCTCAGCAAGTCAGCCAGCATCCCATGGGAGAGAACAGACAAGATCACGATTCAGCGGTGGGTCTTTCACTGGTTCTGATGGGGTCTACACCTGAAATGCTAACTAGCCTGTTCTCTCCACAAATGTCGTCGGGCCTGCTGGGTGCTTCCAGCATTTTCTGTTTTTTTTTCCTGTTTTAGAATTTCTAGCAGCTGTAATAGTTTGCTTTTCACCCATTGAGATAGTTTGGGTTTGTTCAGTCAGAGGGGCTTTCATTTATTGCCGGAGATTGCGCGAAGGCAGTGAGAGCAGGTTTTCTCGCAGAGCCAATGAATGACTCACCGATTTGTCAACGGCCCGATGAAGGGGTTTGTTATGAGCTGCACAGTTGCCTTTGAGGCAAACAATAAACCAACTTGAACATTCTCATTCAGCAGGTCATCGTCCTTATTTAGACAGCTGGCGTTGGAATCGGGTGCCCGCGTCGCACCGGGCGCTGTGGGCTGCGACGTGTTGAAACCCTTCCCTTCATCTCCTCGCTCGCTCTCCATCCCAGTTAGCAGGGTCGAGTTGTCGTAATAGGAAAATATTTTCTGAAATCTAGTCGCAGAAGCAACTTGGGGGCTTTGTGGCGGGTTTTCCGCCGGCGATGGATGTTGAAGAGCATATAAGTAACTGGGAATGATGGGCACTGCAAGACAGAGAGCCAGTTACACTTTCAATCCGTCTCAGAGAGGCTAAAATCAAGCTAGGCATTGTTATAAGCACACAGAATTACAACACACAGTAACAAGGTTCTTATAATATGTTAGCAAAGTACTGCAGATGCTGGAAATCCGAAATAACAACAGAAAATGCTGGAAAAACTCAGCAGGCCAGGCAACATCCGTGGAGAGAAAATAGAGTCAATGTTTCGGGTCTTGACAAAGGGTTTGACCCGAAACGTTGACTCTATTTTCTCTCCACGGATGTTGCCTGGCCTGCTGAGTTTTTCCAGCTTTTTCTGTTGTTATTTCTTATGTGTTCAGTGATTACTGTACAGCAGCATGGTTAAGCATCAAGAAAATGGGTCTACCACAAAGCTAGCTTAAAAAGGATCCAAGGTTGGGGGTGGTAATGTGGTTATGCTGCACAATTAGTGATGAGTTCTTCGTTGTATATGGGCATGAAGTGTATAGTAACTACTCGATCAAAACAATTAAACAGTGGGCGTCTTTCAATTGCCTGTTTCTAACGAGTCTAAGGATATCGTGAAAGGATCAGGAGATTTAGTTGTGTTTAGTGATACAATCAATCTTAAACAAATAGGGTGATTTTATTATGCTTGGAGTCCATGGCCTGTGGAACAGGAGCCAGGCTAACCAACGATCACACTCGGGCTGAATTGGCCCAGGCTGCAGACTCCTGATGTAGTCATCCCTCCACTGCAGTCAAGTGTATCTCTGATGCTGCACTCCCTTCATGTTGGAGCTGGCAGCCAAAGGTGAGTTTAGTCCAATAATCCTCCTAAACAAATTGCACACCCGTAAATAATGATTTTAGTCCTTTTATTTCCCATTGTTGTCGCTGCTCTTTGCGTGTCTCTTGTTGCAAAGAATAGTATTCCGTGTTCAAAACTTGTTTCAGAAGTGAAACAAGTATTAGCCCACTGGTCCCAATACTGTGAACTCACTGCATTGGAAACCTTTCAATAGATTGACGCTCCGGTCCGCTTAGGGATTAATTGAGACACCGAATTTCACTCTGGCCGCACATAAAGAATTGCCGAGGAATAGTTGAAGATAAAATAAGCGGAATTCTGCTGACGTCGAGTGTTTCCAATTCTGTCCGCAAACTAATTGTGGTCTACCATTTTCCACCTTCTCTCTGTTAACGTTAGTTTCTAACATAAAGCAACGGTGAAAACGCGATTTTTCGAACGCCGAGTGCTTAATACCCGCTGCAATCTTTAGGGTTAAAATGGAAACGCATTCCTCTTTACTGTCATTCCAATCAAGATATTCCATCAATAATATTACAGCAAAGCTACCATTTCCATCATTCGAAACAAGTTACAGTCCCTGCAGTGTCTATAATCCGAAACAAGTTACTAGGAACATAAGAACAGGAGGAGGCCATTTAGCCCCTCGAGCCTGTTCCGCCATTCAATGAAATCATGGCTGATCTGTGACCTAACTCCATATACCCCTATTTGCCCCATAGACTTTTGGTTAACAGAAATCTATCAATCCCAGATTTAAAGTTAACAATTAACCTAGCATCAATTGTCATTTGCAGAAGAGAGTTCCAAACTTCTACCACCCTTTTCATGCAGAAAGATTTCCTAACTTCACTCCTGAAAGGTCTGGCTCTAATGTTTAGGCTGTTCCCCTAGTCCTAGAGTCCCCAACCAGTGGAAATAGTTTCTCTCTCTCTACCCTTATCTGTTGCCCTTAATATCTCGGAACTTCGATCAAATCACCCCTTCATCTTCTAAATTCCAGGGACTACAACCCTAGTTTGTGTAATCTCTCCTCGTAATTTAACCCTTGGAATCCAGGGAGCCTCCAAGGCCAATATATCCTTCCCAAGGTGTGGTGCCCAGAACTGAACACCGTACCCCAGGTGTGGTCTAACCAGGGCTTTGTATAGCTGCAACAGAACTTCTACCCCCTTGTATTCTAGCCCTCTGGATATAAAGCTCAGCATTCCATTAGTCGATTTCATTATTTTTTGTACTTGTCCATGATATTTTAATGAACTATGCACATGGACACCCAAGTCTCTTTGGACCTTCACTGCTTCTAGCTTTTCACCATTTAGAAAGTATTCTGATCTATCCTTTCTTGGTCCAAATTGGACAACCTCACACTTGCTTACATTGAAATCCATTTGCCACAGTTTTGCCCATTCACTTAATCTATTAATATCGCTTTGTAATTTTATGCTGCCATCTACACTTCTTACAATGCTGCCTATCTTTGTGTCATCGGCAAACTTGGATATGTGACTCTCTATCCAGTCACCTAAGTCGTTAATAAATACAGTGAATAGTTGAGGCCCCAACACAGATACAAACATAAGAATTAGGAGCAGGAGTAGCCTGCTCCACCATTCAATAAGATCATGGCTGATCTTCGACCTCAACTCCACTTTCCCGCCCAATCTCCATATATCTTGATTCCCCAGAGTCCAAAAATCTATCTATCTCAGTCTTAATTATACTCAATGATCCACTGCCCTTGGGAGTAGAGAATTCCAAAGATTCACAACTCTGAGTGAAGAAATTCCTCCTCATCTCAGTCTTAAATGGCCGACCCCTTATCCTGAGACTATGCCCCCTAATTCTGACTCTCCAGCCAGGAGAAACAACCTCTACCCTGTCAATGCCCCTCAGAATTTTATATGTTTCAATGAGATCACATCTCATTCTTCTAAACTCCAGAGGCTATAGGCCCAATCTACTTAATCACTCCTCATAGGACAACACTCTCATCCCAGAAATCAAACTAGTGAACCTTCGTTGCATTGCCTCCAAGGCAAGTATATCCTTCCTTGGATAAGGAGACTAAAACTGTGCACAGTACTCCAGGTGTAGTCTCACCAAAGCCCTGTACAATTTCAGCAAGACTTCCTTACTCTTGCATTCAAACCCCCTTGCAATGAAGGCCAACATGCCATTTACCTTCCTAATTGCTTGCTGTTCCTGCATGCTAACTCTGTTTCCTGTACAAGGACACATAAATCTCTCTGAATGCCAACATTTAAAAGCAAAGAGTTGGAATAAACGGGTCTTTTTCCGAATGGCAGGCAGTGACTAGTGGGGTACCGCAGGGATCGGTCCTTGGACCCCAGCTATTCACAATATATATATAAATGATCTGGACAAGGGAACTAGATGTACTATCTCCAAATTTGCAGACGACGCAAAGCTGGGTGGGCATGTGTGCTGTGAGGAGGATGCCGAGAAACTCCAGGATGATTTGGACAGGTTGGGTGATTGGGCAGAAACATGGCAGATGCAATATAACGTGGATAAATGTGAGGTTATCCACTTTGGTGGCAAAAACAGGAAGGCAGATTATTATCTAAATGGCAATAGATTGGGAGGAGGGAAAGTGCAACGAGACCTGGGTGTCCTTGTGCACCAGTCGCTGAAGGTAAGCATGCAGGTGCAGCAGGCGGTTAAGAAGGCAAATGGTATGTTGACCTTCGTAGCGAGAGGGTTTGAGTACAGGAACAAGGATGTCTTGCTGCAGTTGTACAGGGCCTTGGTGAGACCACACCTTGAGTATAGTGTGCAGTTTTGGTCACCTTATCTGAGGAAGGATGTTCTTGCCATGGAAGGAGTTCAGCGAAGATTCACTGGGCTGATACCTGGGATGGCAGGAATGACGTGTGAGGAGAGATTGGGTCGATTGGACTTGTACTCGCTGGAGTTTAGAAGAATGAGAGGTGATCTCATTGAAACTTATAAAATTCTGACAGGACTGGACAGACTAGATGCAGGAAGGATGTTCCCGATTAATTGGGGAGTTCAGAACCAGGGGACACAGTCTAAGGATAAAGGGTAGGCCATTTAGGACAGAAATGAGGAGGAATTTCTTCACCCAGAGAGTGGTGAACCTGTGGAACTCTCTACCACAGAAGGTGGTGGAGGCCAATTCATTAAATATATTCAAGAAGGAGTTGGATATATTTCTTAAGGCTAAAGGGATATGGGGAGAAAGTAGGGACCGGGTACTGAATTTGGATGATCAGCCATGATCGCATTGAATGGCGGAGCAGGCTCGAGGGGCCGAATGGCCTACTCCTGCTCCTATCTTCAATGTTTCTATGTAAGTTTCTCACCATTTAAAAATTATATTTTTCTATTTTTTCTATTCTGCCTACCAAAGTGAATAACCTCACATTTCCCCACATTATACTCCATCTGCCACCTTATTGCCCACTCACTTAACCTGTCTATATACCTTTGCAGGCTCTTTGTGTCCTCCTCACAACTTACTTTCCCACCTAGCTTTGTACCGTCAACGCACTTGGATACAGATCCCTGTAGGACACCACAGTTCACAGCCTGCCCATTATCCCTACTCTCTGTCTCCTCCTGCTCAGCCAATCTCTGAGCCAGAACAATAATTTGCCCTCAATTCCATGAGCTTCATCTGCAGCATCATTAGGGGAATTTGTGGCCCAATGTATGAGGGAGCTGTCCTGAGAGTCATTCATCTTGACTGCTTCAGCTATTCCCATTTGAGCACAGTAATTCATATTGGGGTCACACTGTTTCAACAACATGAAACCACTTTCTTTCACCTGACAACATTAACACTCACTACTTGTGCAGAAATAAGAAGGAAAATAATAGGGCATTCAATTCATTATAGCATTTTATATTTTTCAAAAGGGGTACTCATAGTGGAACTCAACAACAGCAACTTGCATTATTTTATCAGTGATGTGAACATATATGGCGGCCTTTCATGCAGCTAGGGATAGTGGTGTCATGTGGCCCAAGACAGGCCCTAGACGCTTCACAGGAGCATTAGCCCAACCACATAAGGAGATATTAGGGCAGGTGACAAAAGCTTGGTTACAAAGATAGGGAGGGGTGAGTCCATGGAAGGATTTGAACACAAGCGTAAGGAGTTTAAATTTGAGGTGTTGCTGGGCTGGGAGCCAATGTAGGTCAGCGAGCACCGGGATGGTGGGAGAATGGGACTTGGTGGGAGTTGGCACACGGGCAGCAGAGGCTGGGATGAGCTCAAGTTTATGGAGGGTGGAAGATGGGAGGCCGGTCAGGAGAACATTGGGATCATCGGGTCTGAAGGTAAAGGCACGGATTTCAGCAGCAGATGGGCTGAGGCAGGGGCGGAGATGAACGATATTAAAGGGGAAGAAGTAGGCGGTCTTGGTGATGGAGAGGATATGGGGTTGGAAGCTCAGCTCAAGTTCAAATAGGATGCTGAGGTTGTGAACAGTCTTGTTCAGCTTCAGTAGCGCAGGGAGGGGGATGTAATCGCTGGCTCGGGAATGGAGTTTGTGGCGGGGGCCAAAAACAATGGCTTCGTTCTTCCCAATATTTAAGTGGAGGAAATTTCTGTTCATTCAATACTGGAAGTCGGCTAAGCAGTGTGACAAATCGTGGCCAGTGGAGGGGTCGAGAGAGATGGTGGTGAGGTAGAGCTGGATATCGTTGGCGTACATGTGGGATCTGATGTTGTGTTTCTGAATGATGTCGCCGAGGGGCAGCATGTAGATTGGAAATAGGCCAAGGATGGATCCTTGGAGGACTCCAGGGTCATAGAGTCATAGAGTAATACAGCACGGATAGAGGCCCTTCGGCCCATCGTGTCCATGCCGGCCATCAAGCCCTGTCTAATCTAATCCCATATTCCAGCATTTGGCCCGTAGCCTTGTATGCTATGGCATTTCAAATGCTCATCCAAATGCTTCTTAAATTTTGTGAGGGTTTCTGCCTCCACAACCCTTTCAGGCAGTGAGTTCCAGACTCCAACCACCCTCTGGGTGAAAAAGTTCTTTCTCAAATCCCCTCTAAACCTCCCGCCCTTTACCTTGAATCTATGCCCCCTAGTTATTGACCCCTCTACTAAGGGGAAAAGCTCCTCAGCATCCATCCTATCTATGCCCCTCACAATTTTGTACACCTCAATCATGTCCCCCCTCAGCCTCCTCTGCTCCAAGGAAAACAAACCCAATCTGCCCAGTCTCTCTTCATAGCTGAAGCGCTCCAGCCCTGGTAACATCCTGGTGAACCTCCTCTGCACCCTCTCTAACGCGATCACATCTTTCCTGTAGTGTGGCGACCAGAACTGCACACAGTATTCCAGCTGTGGCCTAACCAGTGTTTTATACAGCTCCATCATAACCTCCTTGCTCTTATATTCTATGCCTCGGCTAATGAAGGCAAGTATCCCATATGCCTTTTTTACCACCTTATCCACCTGTTCCGCCGCCTTCAGGGATCTGTGTACCTGCACACCCAGATCCCTCTGACTCTCCGTCTTGCCTAGGGTCTTTCCCTTCATTGTGTATTCCCTTGCCTTGTTAGACCCCCCAAAGTGCATCACCTCGCACTTTTCCGGGTTAAATTCCATTTGCCACTGTTCCGCCCATCTGACCAACCCATCTATATCGTTCTGCAGACTGAGGCTACCCTCCTCGCTATTTACCACCCTACCAATTTTAGTATCATCCGCGAATTTACTGATCATACCCTTTACATTCATATCCAAGTCATTAATGTAGACCACAAACAGCAAGGGACCCAGCACCGATCCCTGTGGTACCCCACTGGCCACAGGTTTCCAGTCACAAAAACAACCTTCGACCATCACCCTCTGCCTTCTGCCACTAAGCCAGTTTTGTATCCAATGTGCCAAGGCACCCTGGATTCCATGGGCTCTTACCTTCTTGACCAGTCTCCTGTGCGGGACTTTATCGAAGGCCTTACTGAAATCCATGTATACCACATCCACTGCGTTACCCTCATCCACACACCTAGTCACCCCCTCAAAAAATTCAATCAAATTAGTCAGACATGATCTTCCCTTGACAAAGCCATGTTGACTATCCCTGATTAATCCTTGCCTCTCCAAGTGGAGACAAATTTTGTCCCTCAGGATTTTTTCCAGTAATTTTCCTACCACTGATGTTAGGCTCACTGGCCTGTAGTTCCCCGGTTTTTCCCTACTACCCTTCTTGAATAATGGTACTACATTAGCGGTTCTCCAGTCCTCTGGCACATCCCCTGTGGCCAGAGAGGTCCTGAATATATGTGTTAGAGCCCCCGCAATCTCCTCCTTTGCCTCACACAGCAGCCTGGGGTACATTTCATCCGGGCCTGGGGATTTATCCATTTTTAGGCCAGCTAAAACCGCCAATACCTCCTCCCTCTCGATGTTAATATGTTCGAGCATATCACAGTCCCCCCGCCCTATTTCTATGTCTACATCGTCCTTCTCCATAGTGAAAACAGATGCAAAAAATTCATTTAGAACCCCTCCTACATCTTCCGGCTCCACACACAGATTGCCACTTTTGTCCCTAATGGGCCCTATTTTTTCCCTAGTTATCCTTTTACCCTTAATATACTTATAAAACATCTTCGGATTTTCCTTTATTTTGCTCGCCAGTGTTATTTCATGGCCCCTCCTTGATCTCCTAATTTCTTTTTTAAGTATCCCCCTGCACTTTTTGTACTCCTCTAGGGCTTCCTCCGTCTTTAGCCTTTTGTATCTACCAAAAGCCCTCCTTTTTTTCCTAATCCATTCCCGTATATCCCCTGACATCCACGGTTCCCTGTGGTTTTTGGAACCACTCTTGACATTTATGGGAACATGTTGCCCTTGTATGATCTCAATCTCCCTTCTGAAAGCCTCCCATTGCTCCGATGCGGATTTTCCTACAAGTAGCTGATCCCAGTCCATTTTGGCCAGATCCTGCCTTATCCTATTAAAATCGGCCTTCCCCCAATTTAGAACCTTTATTTCCGGCCCATCCCTGTCCTTTTCCATGACCACCTTAAATCTGTGGGTGTGGGAAGAGAAGCCATTGCAGGAGATTCTCTGGCTATGACTTGATAAGAATGGAACCAGGCGAGGGCAGTCCCACTCAGCTGGACAATGGAGGAGAGGTCTTGGAGGAGGATGGTGTGGTCAACCGTGTCAAAGGCTCCAGATAGGTCAAGAAGGATAAGGAGGGATAGTGCATCACAGTTGCGTAGGATGTCATTTGTGACGTTGAGGGCCGTTTCAGTGCTGCGTCGAGGTGTAAACCTAATTGGAGAGGTTCAAACATGGAGCAGTGAGCACGATTGGCACGGATTTGGGAGGCGACAACACATTCAAGGACTTTGGAGATGAAAGGGTGGTTGGAGATATGGTGGTACTTTGCAAGGACAGAAGGGACAAGGGTAGGTTTTTTTTGAGGAGGAGGTTAATAACAGCAGATTTGAAAGGGAAGGGGACAGCACCAGAAGAGAGGCAACCATTTACAGTATCAGCTTGCATGGGGGCCAGGAAGGGAAGTTTCATGGTCCACAGTTTAATGGAAATAGGGTCAAGAGAGCACAAGATGAGTCTGATTGACAAGATAAGCTTGGAGAGTGCATGAGGGGAGATAGGAGAGAAACTAGAGCAAGATGCAGATTCATGGCTAGGGCAGGGTTTAAGTCTCTTTAACTTAAAAGTGATGTGTGGTATTTATTGGTGGTCCTGCTTATGCATTTCAGCTTGATTACCTCAGGGCCAGGATGTAACATAACAATTAGATTTCTTGAAGTTAATTGTAGCTGTTTGCCTACTTCCGAAGAGTCCATGACTATATAGATTGTACATGCTCGTCTGAAAGGAGTGGATTAGATGGGCTTTACAGCTTCCTACTTTACAATTCTTGTGGTGGGAGGCTGTCTATGCAGAGATTAGTAATAAAAACAGAAAATGCTCATCTGTCGATATCTGAAAGAGCAAAACAGGTTAACGCTTCAGATGGGACTCTTCATCGGAAATGAAACATTAGCCCATTTTTCTCTCTTAGATACAGATTGATTTTGCTATTTATTTCCACCATTTTCTGTTTGTATTTCCAATTTTTCCTCCTTTATTAGATTCAATAATAATTGGGAGAGAGCCCATGACAAGTTAAACCTGTTCCATTTGAGAGATTAGATTAGATGGCTGTGCAGAGACTTTTCTTGTTCAATATCTTTTTAAAAAATGTACATTTTATTTTCATCTCTCCAGTAACATGTCTCCATCCAGTGGTGACAGCTTGCTGAGGTAGGATTTCATAAGCACCGCAGCCCGCCGGAACTTTGCCCAAGTTGTCATTATTCAAACGTGAGTGTTGGCAGAGGGTGCCTGACGGCAGAGGGTATCATAGCCGAGTCCATTTCTGTCTTCACCCAACATCTGAACATTTTGACCTCTAGAAGGGATGACTATATAGCAACTAGGAGCGATATAACACTCGAATGGTTGCTGTCTGGATAGTGGTAGTAATTTGTGGTGGTTAATTAAGTGTCACTGAAGAAGTGTGATGGTAGAATATAAAACTTTATTGGCTGAAGTGTTTTTTTCATTGCATATTTTTTTGCCTACATTACAACAGTGACTATACTTCCAAAGTACTTCATTGGGTGGAAGATTCTTTGGAAGGCCTGAGGACATGAAAGGTACTAAATAAATATAAGCTTGCTTGTTCTGTCAACATAATAAATAAGCCTGGTGAAAATATGGTTTTGATAGGAGAGAGAGTTCAGGATGGCGAGAACCTCAGGGGCACAGTTATCCAAGCTGGTCTATGCATTTAGCTTCTCGGACTCTCGACTCCAAATTCTGGACAATCTTGGCATACTGTTATTTATGTGGACTTGAAGGAACAATGATAATTAATTGGGAAGGCAAGTGATGGAGCTATTGAGATGGCAGTGTGTCTACCAAAGATTTGTTTTGCTCATTAGGCTGGTCTGTGGTGGGTGTCTCATTCCCTTTGAAACAGTACTTTCATATGTGTCCTTTCTTGTGATTCCCTCGTGTGTTTTTTAGTACAGATGTTCTTTCTTCCTAATAGACTATGGCCCGTATTTTCCGATCGCAGGCCTCCCGCGGGCGGAGGCCTGCGATCTGGAAAAATTTGTGCCCTTACCCGAGGGCTCCCGGGATGCGTACAGTTCCGATGCTGGGCCTCACCAAACTCCAGGTGTGCAGGGCCCATGTATCCCAGGGGCGCATGTAGTTCGCAGCGTCCCTGGGATCACGTGGGCCATGGGGAGCCAATCACAGAAGGGAATCTCCCTTCATACATTTGACAGGCCTGTCAAATATATGAATGGAGATCAATGAAAAAATGTGGTAAAACTTTAAATATTTTTTAAATGACTTGAAATTACAATAAATTAAATATTTTAAACAAAAATTAAAGTATTTTACAGGACTAAAAATAAACTTACTTTTTTTAAAGTATTTTTAAATGATAAATCAGTGGAAAAAAAATTATTTTACTTTTTTCCTACTTTTATCCTGGTAAAAGCAGGCCTTACACCTGCTTTTACCAGGCGTAAGAATTGTAAGTGTTTTCTGTGGGTGGAGGGTATCCAGAAAGTGGAACTAGCCGCCCGCAGAGGTCCTTCTCCAGGGCAGCTGGAGGATCTGTCAAGAGGATTCTTGACAGATCGGAAATGCCAGTTTTCAGTGCATGCCTGAAACCGGCATTTCCGATGTCCTACGGGTGGGTACACAGCGCATACACACCCATAGGGATCGGAATATCCAGCCCTTGTATCCGTTGTCCAAAAGGCTGTGCGTTACACCTCAAGCATTTGCATTGTTGACACCATTCTGTCAATTGGGCCCTGTTCAAAACAGGGGAGAGGGATAAACCCGGTAACTATAGGTCAGTCAGCCGAACGTCTGTGGCGGGGAAACATTGAGACCATAATCTGGGACAAAATTAATTGTCCCTTGGAAAAACATGGGTTTGTTAAAGGCGAATTGTGTCTGACTAACTTGCTTGAGTTCTTTGATGAAGTGATCGAGAGGGTTGATGAGGGTCATGAGATTGGCGTTTTGTATATGGACTTTCAAAAGGCTTTTGATAAAAAGTGCCATATAGTAGACTTATTAGTAAAATTGAAGCCCGTGGGATTAAAGGGATAGTGACAGCGTGGTTATGAAATTGGCTAAGCGACAGAAAGTAGAGAGTAGTGGGGAATGGTTGTTTTTCAGACTGGAGGGAAGTACACAGTGGTGTCCCCTAGGGGTCACTATTAAGACAACTGCTCGATTTGCTAGATATTAATGACCTGGACTTGGGTATAAAGACCATAATTTCAACATTTGCAGATGACACAAAGCTCGGAAATGCAGTAAACAGTGAGGAGGATAGTAGCAGACTTCAGCAAGACATAGACAGACTGATGAAATGGGCAGATACCTGGCAGATGGAAATTAATGTAGCAAAGTGTGATTTTGGAAAGGAGAATGAGGAGTGGCAATATAAGTTAAATGGTAACATTTTAAAGGGGGTGCAGGAACAAAAAGACCTAGGGGTTCACATACACCAATCCTTGAAGGTGACAGAACAAGTTAATGGCCCAGAAATTCGGGTCCCCACGCGTGAGTACGCACTGGGTACTCGCGCGTAGGCCCAATGAAAGTGCCGGTTTTGTGCATGCACTGCGCATGCGTGGGAAACTGGCACTTCCGTTCCCCTGAAAGAAGGGGTTGACAGGTGGAACGCGTGCGCCGGAGAGGCAGTGCGTGCGCATCGAACTTACGTTGTTTTTGCAGGTTTCTCTGGGAGGGTAAGTCTCCAGCAGTTACACTTTAAAAAGCAGGCGCAAGGCCTGCTTTTAACAAGGTAAGTGGTGAATTAATTAAAATGAAAACATTTTTTCCACAGGTTTATTATTTTAAAATACTTTAAAGAAAGGTAAGTTTATTTTTAGCCCTGTTAGAAAATGTAATTAATTTTTTCAAAAATTTAAATTATTGTTTAAAATAGTTATTTCATGTAATTTATAGTTATTTTAAAAATGTGATTTTTTTCTTTTTTAATGTATTTGAAGTTTTAGTTATGTTTTGGGGCTTATAGTATTTATAGGTTTGACAGCTCTTCCTGTCAAACTTGTGAATGAAGCATTCCCGGCTACCATTGGCTTTCCATGGCCCACGTGATCCCAGGGGACGCTTCGAACTAACTGCGCCCCTGGGATACGCAAGCACCGCGCGCCAGCAGTTGGAGGAGGCCCAGGATTGGAATCCCACGGGGGCCCACAGCTCAACGGCCGGCGCGCTAAGTAAGTGCAGGTTGGAGGCTTGCACCCGCGGGAAGCCCCCGACCCGAATTTCTGGGCCGATATATTTTTTTAAAAAGCATACAGGATCTGGGCTTTATAAATAGAGGCACAGAGTACAAAAGCAAGGAAGTTATGCTAAACCTTTATAAATCACAGGTTAGGCCTCAGCTGGAGTAATGTGTTCAATTCTGGGCACTACCCTTTAGGAAGGATGTCGAGGTCTTGGAGAGGAAGCAGAGGAGATTTACTGGAACGATACCACGGATGAGGGAATTCCATTTTGTGGAAAGACTAGAGAAGCTGGGGTTGTTCTCTTGGGGCAGAGAGGTTAACGAGGAGATTTAATAGAGGTGTTCAAAATTCTGAAGGGTTTTGATAGAGTCAATGAGGAGAAACTGTTTCCACTGACAGGGTTTAAGGTCATTGTCAAAAGACCAGAGGCGAGATGAGAATTTTTTTTACGTGGCGAGTTATGATGATCTGGAATACCCCGCATGAAAGGGTGGTGGACGCAGATTCAATAGTAACTTTCAAAAGGGAATTATACTTGAAAAGGAAAAATTTGCAGGGCTTTGTGGAAAGAGCGGGGGAGTGGGACTAATTGGAAAGCTCTTTCAAAGAGCCGGCACAGGCACAATGGGCCGAATGGCCTCCTCCTATGATATGATGCTGCAGGGGAGTTCTCCCTGGTGTCCTGGCCAATATTTATCCCTCAATCAACATCACTAAAACAGATAATCCGGTCATTGACACATTGCTGTTTGTTGGAGCTTGCTGTGTGCAAATTGGCTCCCACGTTTTTTACATTACAACAGTGACTGCACTTCAAAAGTATGTCATTGGCTGTGAAGTGCTTTGGGATGCACTGAGGTTGTGAAAGGCGTTAAACATAGAAGATAGGAGCAGGAGTAGGCCATTCGGCCCCTCGAGCCTGCTCCGCCATTCAATGAGATCATGGCTGATCATCCAAACTCAGTACCCTGTCCCTGCCTTCTCCCCATATCCCTTGATCCCTTTAGCCTTAAGAAATATATCTAACTCCTTCTTGAATATATTTAATGAATTGGCCTCAACTGCCTTCTGTGGTAGAGAATTCCACAGGTTCACCACTCTCTGGGTGAAGAAGTTCCTCCTCATCTCTGTCCTAAATGGCTTACCCCTTATCCTTAGATTGTGACCCCTGGTTCTGGACTCCCCCGCCATCGGGAACATCCTTCCTGCATCTAGTCTGTCTAGTCCTGTTAGAATTTTATAACTTTTAATGAGATCCCCTCTCATTCTTCTAAACTCCAGCGAGTATAAGCCCAATCGACCCAATCGCTCCTCATACGTCATTCCTGCCATCCCAGGTATCAGTCTGGTGAATCTTCGCTGCACTCCCTCCATGACAAGAACAACCTTTCTCAGAGAAGGCGACCAAAACTGCACACAATATTCAAGATGTGGTCTCACCAAGGCCCTGTACAACTGCAGCAAGACATCCTTGTTCCTGTACTCGAACCCTCTCGCTACGAAGGCCAACATACCATTTGCCTTCTTAACCGCCTGCTGCACCTGCATGCTTACCTTCAGCGACTGGTGCACAAGGACTTCCCCTTTTCCCAATCTATTGCCGTTCAGATAATAATCTGCCTTCCTGTTTTTGCCACCAAAGTGGATAACCTCACATTTATCCACATTATACTGTATCTGCCCAATCACCCAACCTGTCCAAATCGTACTGAGTTTCTCAGCATCCTCCTCACAGCACACACGCCCACCCAGCTTTGTGTCATCTGCAAACTTGGAGATATTACATCTAGTTCCCTCGTCTAGATCATTAATATATATTGTGAATAGCTGTGAATACATTGTGAATAAATGTAAGACTTTTTGATTTGTAGTTTGATACATTTTCAGAAATTATAAAGGGTTAGTTGCTGAAATACAACTGAGGAGTTCAGTTGTCTTGGAATTTTTTTTAACTGAAGCGAAAGTGAAATGTTTCCTCTCAACCAACATTGTATTTTGACTGTACAGCCAATGTAAATATGCTTGGACCATATGAAATATGCTTTAGAAAGCTTATAAACAAAATATTGTGTTATGTTAAGATAATCCTTCACAATGGGGGGAAAAACAGCCTTTCAAACTACAAGAAATCAATTTGCTACCCTCTGATTAACTTCCTGCTTCTGTTTGGACAATAGTCCATGGAAAGACCTAGAAATACTGCTTTCTGCCTTTCCCTCTTCAGTACCTTGTTCACAAGACCAAAGTTCGTAGTACTGCTGAACTTGGAACTCGCCATGCAGTCAGATAGTGCTGTGATCTACTGAAGACAGGCAATGTAATTCAGAAATTGCATTCATGTAACTGACATTCTAACTGGTTGAACCTGCAGGGCTTACAGAACAGGTTTTGCTCTCAAGATAAATTTGTATGGGAATAAAACTCAGATTGAAAAATAGTATGAGAGAGGAAGCAGGCAAATTTGTGGAACAGCACATTTTTCATGAGTTGTTGCTAGAATTTCAGGTAAGTATAATAGTGGGTGTATGAATTTTTTATGCTATGCCTTTGAACTGTGACAAACACCCAAACGTGTCCACCCAACCCTGGGTTGTGTTTGGAACTCTGTAACCCAAGGGTTCGGTCCAGTTTTACAGACTGGTTACTGGTTGTGGGTGCGGTGGGAGCAATTTGAGGTAATTAAGGAACATCACACAACATGAAAGCATATTTGGCATAAGTGGATTTTCCTTCTTAAAGCAGAGTAATAATATTACATTAAGTAAACCAAGTGACAACACATGCGGTGTTAATACACTACATCATGGAGTGGTAGAATGCAAGCCCATGCCTGTCCATCCCTACCTGTCAGTACTTGATCTCAACCAGGTTATGAGGGAGCTATTGTGCCAAGGTTAACTTGCACAGTGATGGCAAATAAAGACTAAGCCCCCTGGAGTGTTTTCAGATACTTCTGATTACAAAGCAGCATTGGCAACTAAAGGGTACAATCCTAAAGGGGTGCATGAACAGAGAGGGGGCATATGTGCACAAAGTATTGAAGGTGGCACAGCAGGTTGAGAAAGTGGTTAAAAAAGCATACGGAATCCTGGGCTTCATAAATAGTGGCATAGAGTACAAAAGCAAGGAAGTTATGATGAACCTTTATAAAATATTTGTTTGGCCTCAACTGGAGTATTGTATCCAATTCTGGGCACCACACTTTAGGAAGGATGTGAAGACCTTAGGGTGCAGAAAAGATTTACAAGAATGATTCCAGGGATGAGGGACTTCAGTTACGTGGATAGACTAGAGAAGCTGGGGTTGTTCTCCTTAGAGCAGAGAAGGTTGAGAGGAGATTTGATAGAGGTGTTCAATATCATGAGGGGTCTAGACGGAGTAGATAGAAACTGTTCCCAATGGCAGAAGGGTCGAGAACCAGAGGACACAGATTTAAGGTGATTGGCAAAAGAACCAAAGGCGACATGAGGAAAAAGTTTTTTTACGCAGCGAGTGGTTAGGATCTGGAATGCACCGCCTGACAGGGTAGTGGACACAGACTCAATGTGTCTTTGAAAAGGGAGTTTGATAAGTACCTGAAGGGAACAAAATTGCAGGGCTACGGGGAAAAGGCGAGGGAGTGGGACTAGCTGAAGTGCCCTTAGAGAGCTGGCACGGGCTCGATGGGCCGAATGGTCTTCTCCTGTGCTGTAACCATTCTATGATTTAGCTAAAGTCCCTTATGACAGACTTTATCCAATCCCTTCTGAAAGTCTATATAAATAGCATCAATAGACACTCGACTACTTTAGTCACCTCTTCAAAAAATTCAATTAGCGTCGTCAGGCATGACCTACCCTTTACAATCCATGCTGGTTCTCTCTGGTCAACTGAAAATGGTAAAGGTGTTCAGTCACCCCATCATTAATTATAGACTCAATGCCTATAATCCGATACAAGTTACAATCCCGACAGTGTCAATAATCCAAAACAAGTTACAATCCCTAGTGTCAATAATCCGATACAAGTTACAATCCCTAGTGTCAATAATCCGATACAAGTTACAATCCCTAGTGTCAATAATCCGATACAAGTTACAATCCCTAGTGTCAATAATCCGATACAAGTTACAATCCCTAGTGTCAATAATCCAAAACAAATTACAACCCCGACAGTGTCAATAATCCGAAACAAGTTAAAATCCCGAGTGTCAATAATCCGAAACAATTTACAATCCCTAGTGTCAATAATCCGATACAAGTTACAATCCCTAGTGTCAATAATCCGATACAAGTTACAATCCCTAGTGTCAATAATCCGATACAAGTTACAATCCCGACAGTGTCAATAATCCGAAACAAGTTAAAATCCCGACAGTGTCAATAATCCGAAACAAGTTAAAATCCCGACAATGTCAATAATCCGATACAAGTTACAATCCCGACAGTGCCAATAATCCGATACAAGTTACAATCCCTACAGTGTCTATAATCCGAAACAAGTTTGTAGTAAAGATTCTCGAGCAACTGACTTCACTGAGAAATCTGATCTCCACTGTCTCTCTGCCCTTCAAAGGACTATACTGTCGGTCTCAATAACAGTGTGCCGTGTAAAATCGCGCGCGAACAATGGTCGGGTGGTCCCAGTAATGACACGGTTAATTGAACCCAGATAATCCGATGTACCACACGATATCCCATACAATACACTCTACAATAAGGAACCGCTCCGTGTCACCTGAATATGTTACACAGTCACTGAATTCGAGATAAAACTAACACAAGCACACAGGGTGTTTTTTTTTTGGGGGGGGGGGGGGGTAAAAGTTGAGTGTTATGCTCAAAACAGTGTGCACTGACCCCAACTGGAGGGCGACTGTGTTGCTGCACAGACCGATCCTGTCCAGATAAAGCACAGATTGTAATCCGTGCTGTTTATTTCTCGCACAAGAGCGTCAATCCAATACATTTTATATTGCTATTTATTCTAAATACTGTGTTAGACTGAATATAAAATTCATTAAAAAAAGTGTCGATACACTAAGTGAGATCCATCATTTGTCACTTTGTAGAGACCACCTGCTTGTGTCATCGTTAAACAAGGGAACAGGGGCATCTCAACAACCCATCCTTCCAAAATCCAGGTGGGATATACTTTCCATAGCCTCTATGAAACGCCGAGTTTCAGTATTATTCTTGGCCGTATTGGACGCGTGTCCCCCCTCCTTATAAAACGGTGCCAAATGTAGAACGAGCCTTTATTAATCTATCCCCAAGGAGCCGAGGGTGCTCCTGTATTCCGGACGCCACTCCCCAGCCCCCCTCCTTTGGCAACACGACTCCCGCTTGTTTTCACACTTACCCACCACAGTTAGCAGCATGTTGTCCAGCAGAAGTGCTATAAACACTATGAACAGAATCAGCTTTCGAGACTGCCGCCCTTCTCTCAACCACCGCAAAAAACTAAACTCTCTCAGGTTCTCCAGCCCACCCATCACTGGTGGTGCTCAGACTAACTCCTGGGGAGGGGGGAGAAAGAACATAAAGAAGAATGGTTGTGAACGACGACACCGAGTCAAACTGGTACCCACTACACCTTCAAACAACAGTCATATCCGTTAAAACGAAAAAATATATAGTATTTTTGCCAAGTTTCTGTTGTTGCATTGTAATAAGCATCGAATAACATTTCACCGGACTGGCAGGCCAGTGTTCATACCTGATCTTGCACAAGTATCACTCACCTTGATTTGAAATGCACGGGGCCGGGGCTTTAAAAAGTCACTTCTATCTCCGGTAGCTCCAACTGTGAACGCGAGCCATGCAACCAGTGGGCAGGTCGAGGGGGTACTTGCTTCCCAGTGACGCTGGGACTCTTTCACATTCACCGCCTTTCTTCTCGTGTTGACGTGGGAGTGAGTCGCTTGATAAGGCGCCGAATGGTGTGATCATTAACAGACGGCGGGCCAATCCGCTGCCGCTCAGACTTTATTCCGATATTTTTCACTTAAAGTTCACATTCGAATCTGTTTAATGAACGTGTTACTTCCTCCAAAGACAGCCAACCCACTGATCCTGCAGAGAAGCAAATGGGTAATGTGTTTTTGGGACAAATTCTATATTTCACACAGACTGAGAAAAAAAACTGATGTTTACATACTAAATTAAACATTCTGCAATTTATGACCTGTATGAATTATTAACAAACTCAAAAATTTAAGTACTGGCTTTATCCCTCTGACCTCATATGACACCATGTTGAACAAATCCCACATTGTCACTTTATCAACTGGCCTCATCATGCTAGGTTTACAGTTATCACTGGTTTCAGATCCGAAAATACCGACAATTTTCAATCGAATTATTTTCATCTCCGACCGTTGCCAAGACAACAGAGAGCAGGGTGAGGTATCGGCGTGAGTAATGACATAGAATTCTTTATGAATATAAACATATATCGATTTGACCACATAGAACTCAATCGCCACTTTGTAAAGGTAAATTATAAAGAAAGACTAAAACACATATACAATCACCTACAAAATAGGCAAAGCGAACCTGTGAGTTTTATTTAGTTAGCCGGACAACTGGATAACAAGTTAGTTGTGTTTAACTTTTCCATCATGGGAAAGAATCTGATATGAGTTAATTTCAGCACTATTAGTTCCTTAGTAATCTTTATCTTTTAGCCTATTGGCTTGCTTATCAATTATATTAACATAGCTAGTAATTAATGAGCCTGATTTTTGCGGTCAGCGGCGTTTGTTACACTTGCTCTTGCCCGCAGACATTCTATAGACTTTTGCACTGAAAGTTCCTGTCAGCCAACTATCGAAAAAGCGCAGCGCCCTCTACAGGGGATCTGTGACCAGTGTGAACAGGACAAGCAACCGTGTATCTCCTTAACCAATCAGATTGAAGAATCGTTAATGAGCAGTGCAGAGTCTGAACTAGGAAATGCCAGTTAGAATATTTAATTCAATGTCAAATCAGGTACAGAAAGTGAAATAAAGAGAGGGAAAGAAAGATTGGATTAAGAGAGATAAAAGAGACAGAAATAAAAAGTAAAAAAAATGTAAAAACTCCAACAATCATTAAGATCTGAAAGAATGAGACTCCAGACTTGTAAATGTTAATTTTCAGTGCCAGAGAGGTTGTTCGGCAGTAATTAAGCCGTTAAAAGGGTACTTAGACTGGAATGGACAAGCCCTAGCTTTCTCTGGTGAGTTTAGTTCGTATCTACAATGTCAGTATAGGAACTCATGCCATTCAATGTATTTGCAAAGGGAGCCAGATGGCGAGATGCCAGAAGGTTTTGGAGGAACGTTGCATCTCGGACAGCAAATTTCTGATTTCTGCGTTCAACTGCACATGTGCACTTGCCAGAAGTTGCTGTCCAATTTCCCCATAATTACAGCTTCTTTCCCAGGGCTGTCATCCTACTGAACTCCACAAATAAACTCTAAAGCCTGCACATCTGTCAATGCACTTTATTATGGTTATGTTTATGTTAATGTATCACAAGCCAAATGTATGTTGAATGTTTAAATGTCTTAATCTAAATGTACACTCTCGGGAGCCGCAAGCCTACATTTCGTTGTACTGCACTTGTGCACTAACAAGGACAATAAAGTTGATGATTATTATTATTAATAACAGCGAGCAGTTAGCCTCGCCGTTATTACTACTGCAAAATCCGGCCAAATATCTCATGGTGGTTTATATGGGGCAAGAATGGATACTAAATAAAACCTAACACTGGGGACGGATCATGCTGCAGAGTTCTGGACTAACGAGTTTGTAAAGGCTGCTAGTCTGTGCGAAGGTATAAGCTATGGTGTAGTGGCAATATTAGAACTAATGTATAGTATTTATTCTCTAGGGGGGCACTGGGGCATGGTCCCCAGAAAATATTGTTTTTGACACTTTATTTGGCATATTTCCAGCATTTTGTGATGATTGTTAAATGTTTTCTGGCGTGTGTACAACTTCAAATGTCAGAATATACCCCACTGACCTGGACTCACAAACATGAGCAGTGGATTGTACGTTGTGGTAATCTCTTATTAACAACATTATATACTTGTTTCTTGACTCTTGTTTCTTGCTATACCAGTAAACTATTTTCAGCCTAGAAATGTCCGATGGCAATATTTCTGTATCCACAATTTTAACCCATTTATTTAAACAGATTAACACCTCTGTTAAAATAGTGAACTGAATGTTACCTGAACACATTAAGCTTTTGTCCGCTGATATCACCAACAGTATTTTCTGAGCTTGGTCTCAAAAACCACTGCAGCTGCCACAAAACCCTATGATCTTCACCAGAGAATGGCTGGTCACATTCCTGTGGCCTTCTGTCATTTGTACTCTGTGTTTTTGTACCAGAATCTGATGTATTTGTTTGGATATACATGGTACATACAATGATAATGGGGATCAGGTATGAACGAGGAGTAAGCATAGTTAGCAATATATACAGAAGATATGTTAATGAGGACTAAGCATAACAAACTGTTTAATCCTCATTCATATCTTAGCCTCCACAAATATAAAGTGGGTGTGCTCAGTATGCCCTCATACACCCTTGAACATATGAAATCAATCTGTAAGGTTGTGAAGATATGGATGAAGATTTCATCAGTGGTGGGGGTGAGTTGAGTTGTAGGCAGTCAAAGTTCCAGAAGTAGAAGAAGACCATCTTGGTAACAGACTGGGGCATAGATTTTAGTCTTGATCACTGGCCAGTAAACTCGGTGATGCAAACTGACCTCTGGATATACGCCCAGCCAGATCTTCCTTTCCACTGACTTCAATGCAGAGGGGAATCAGGCTGGTTGTACAATGGTCAGCTGATCCGCCACTGCCTGTTTTCTGCCTAGTGGGGAAAGTTAAAGTCTACTTTTGTATGTGGGACTGAAAGCTCAGCTCAGGGTCAAAGAGATTGCGCACTGCCAGGTTCCGCCCTGAGCTCATTGAAACATACAAGATTCTGAGGAGGATTGACAGGGTAGAAGCTGAGATGATAGCAAAATACTGCAGATGCTGGAAATCCGAAATAACAACAGAAAACGCTGGAAAACCTCAGCAGGCCAGGGCAGCATCCGTGGAGAGAGAAACAGAGTTAACATTTCAGGTCGATGACCTTTCGTCAGAACTGGAAAAAAAGCAGGAAAAGGGATAGATTGTGAAGCAAGTTAGGGGCGGGGGGAAAAGGGGGAGGCTGAGAGAAGCAGTAGAAGCTGAGAGGTTGTTTCCCCTGGCTGGAGAGTCTAGAACTAGGGGGCATAGTCTCAGGATTAGTGGTCGGCCATTTAAGACTGAGAGGAGGAGGAATTTCTTCACTCAGAGGGTGGTGAATCTTTGGAATTCTCTGCCCCAGAGGGCTGTGGATGCTGAGTCATTGAGTATATTCAAGGCTGAGATTGATAGATTTTTGGACTCTATGGGAATCTAGGGATATGGGGATTGGGTGGGAAATTGGAGTTGAGGTTGAAGATCAGCCATGATCTTATTGAATGGCGGAGCAGGCTCGAGGGGCCGAATGGCCGACTCCTGCTCCTAATTCTTATGTTCTTTTGTTCTGATGAGCTAGCAGCTGGGATGGTTGATGGACTCAGAGTCAAAGATCCTGCTTGCAAGAGGAAAACGGATGACTTCAGTTTTGCTGGCACTGAATTGTAGATAATTTTGAATTGTTCAGGACTTTATGTCAGATAGGACAGTTAGGTAGCACGGCAAGTTAGTTCTGGAGTCAGTAGTGGTGGTGGAGAGGGAGAGGAGGATGTTACATCGAGTGTACAGCACAGAAACCGCGTTGGTGGAGAGGGGTAATAGGGTGTCATCAGCATGCTTCATGCGTGTGGATGATATTGCCAATGAATAAGAGGAGACCAAAAATAATGCCTTGGTACATACTGGAGATGACTGGAGGAAGCAGCATTGGCAGACATGCACACTGTAAGCACACGTGTACATTTTTCCCAATTGGGGCAGCAAATCAGCTGTTGCAGCATGCCAGGAATCATGCCGGGATTGCTCTCTCAATCTTCTCCCCTTTTACACCAGAGCAGTGAAGGGGCCAGGACCAGGTGGCTTTGCATTCTGTAGAATAAATGACAAAATACTTCGTTGGTATGGTTGCAAAAAAAACCGTTCTTTATTCATAGGATTCACTGGTTAAGGAGAAACATTCTATTTGTTTTTACTGCCATTATTTTCTCCACGGGCACTGATCAGCATCTGTAAATACCAGTGGGCTGCGATTGAACGGTCTGCCATTGACTGTAAAGTAAGTGATTGGCTGGGTGATTACAGGGCAGCGTCTGTGTTCGGTTTTGAGGTACATTTAATTTTTCACCTTCACCGCTGGTTTGCTTTTTAAAATTATAATTATTCATTGATTGCATTTGAATATTTGTGTTTCCTTCCTGCCTATCTGCTTGTGTTGAATGTTAAGATGTATGTGAATCTTCGAATCCCTCTGCTTGAGAAGCTTGCCCCATGTCGACTCTCCTGCTGTCAATCACTCCTGCCGCTTGGACTGTGCTTCCTGTCTGTCAGCTCATTCAGGACGATCTCGGAGCCTCACAGCTTCCCTTTCCCCACTCTCCCGGTAATGCAGAACAATAGCTCTTCAACTAAGGTTGCCGGTTTACATATAACATATCATCAAGACTATCCTCCACCAAATATCAGGATCTTTAAATTAAACCATAAGAACATAAGAAATAGGAGCAGTAGTAGGCCATACGGCCCCTCGGGCCTGCTCCACCATTCAATAGGATCATGGCTGATCTGAATCTAGACTCACGTCCACTTCCCTGCCCTCTCCCCGTAACCCCTAATTCCCTTATCTGCTAGGACAATGTCTATCTCCATTTTAAATTTATTTAATGTTGCAGCTTCCACAGCTCTCTGGGGTAGCAAATTCCATAGATTTACTACCCTCTGAGTGAAGAAGTTTCTCCTCATCTCAGTTTTGAAAGGGCAGCCCCTTATTCTTAGATTATGCCCCCTAGTTCTAGTCTCACCCATCAGTGGAAACATCCTCACCGCATCCACCCGATCAAGCCCCCTCACAATCTTATATGTTTCGATAAGATCACCTCTCATTCTTCTGAACTCCAATGAGTAGAGTCCCAACCTACTCAACCTTTCCTCATACATCAGGATAGTACCGCCTGAATGCTTAACACTTTCATCTGAAATTCCTCTTCCAGCTATTTTTGATGAGACATTCTGCTGTTTAATATAATTGGATTTACAGAGTAGAGAGGGATTTTAGATGAGCGAGAATGTTTTCATTACTATCCCTGGGATCATTTCACGGCCCTTGTCTTTAGTTTAACCCCGAGCCATAAGTAGAATTGTGGTCGAGTGCAAGACTGCCTTTTGTTCACTTTGTAAGTTGACCTGCTAACCAGCATATCAGTGTTCAAATTCAGCTTCAACTGATATTTGAATTTAACGAGTTTGCTTGAGTGAGTGCTGCCATCTCCTGACCAGGCATTTTCAGATGTATTTCATCCCAGATCCCAGTAGAACTGTAGCAGTGCAGATGGGGATGAGGGGGGAATTAGGGAGCTGAAAGAAACGATGGAGTAAAATGTTAACGATCTGAAAGCCTGCCAGTAACGAGGAGACTTGGCTTTGTGGTTAATTGTGAGTTTCAGCCAGTGGCTCAGTTTCACCTCTGAGTCAGAAGGTTTGTGGGTTCAGAGTTCCCGCGCCAGAGACTTGAGCACAAAAAATCTAGGCGGTCATTCCAGTGCAGTACAAAGGGAGTGCTGCACTGTCGGAGGTGCCGTCTTTCGGATGAAAAATAAGAAAGAAAGACTTGCATTTATATAGCGCCTTTCACGGCCACCAGACATCCCAAAGCGCTTTACAGAGGTACTTTTTGAAGTGTAGTCACTGTTGTAATGCAGGACGAGACGATAAACCGAGGCCCCGTCTGCTCTCTCAGGTGGATGTAAAAGATCCCATGGCACTATTTCGAAGAAGAGCAGGGGAGTTATCCCCGGTGTCCTGGCCAATATTTATCCCTCAACCAACATAACCAAAAAACCCAGATTATCTGGTCATTATCACATTGCTGTTTGTGGGAGCTTGCTGTCTGCAAATTGGCTGCCGCGTTTCCCACATTACAACAGTGACTACACTTCAAAAGTAATTCACTGGCTGTAAAGCAGCATTTGGAAAGAGTGCGGACAATTCTAACTTTTCTGCCTATGCTACTCCACGGGTCACATCCATTTGAAGAGACGGAATGACTGCATTGGGACAGGTAGGAGTGGAAGCACAAGCGAGCAGTACCACAGAGATGGACCAAAGAGTAAAGGCGGAGGACGAGGTCGGAGTGGTCGATAGTGTTGAAAGTAGCAGGGAGGTCAAGGAGGGCAATGATCTGTGATTCTAGTCACACACGATGTCTTTGGTGACTTTGATCAGGTTGGTCTCAGTACTGTGGGCTTGGTTACAAACCAGCTGGGAGGGATTTGAACCGGGAATGGTGAGAACGGTGAGCACGTAAGAAGTAATTCCAGAATTCCATGCTTCCCATGGGGATCTGCGGTCATAGTACAATATTCTAGCCCTATCTCGGACCCATGCTGGATCATGGGATGGCAGATTTACTCCTATATTTCAGTGGCAATAATTTCAAGTACCTTGGGGGGAAAAAGGCAAGTTAGAGAAAGGTCAGTACTTTGTGAAGATGGAGAGCTTGAGATTTTTTTAAAAGGAAGGGATGAGGATGGCAGTGTTGAGAGGGGTGCTTGAAGATAGGGAAAAGTTGATAATACCAGCAAGCATGAGGCCAAGATAGGGAAGTTAGGTCATCAGGTGCTGAATCAGAGGAGGTCAATGGTCCAGATGGTGGTCTTCATGGAGGACGGTTGGGCAGGGGGATATCTAGGAGGTCTGAGGTTAAATCAGGAGATGGGTTGGGAAGAGGAGTGGGGGCAGAGGGGAGAAAGTAGAGGCATTTGATGTGAACATAAAAACACACTCAGTATAATTTGGATGATATTCCTACTAGTTCAATCTTATCAAATACAGTGCACCCACTTAGATCTGTTTGTCAGTATGGCTATTGGTCAGAGTAATTGCAATTAATAAGGTCGCTTGTTTTCAAATTAATAATCTTGTCTCTACTTATTGAATGTAATGCTTAGCTTTCTTAATGTACACTACAAATGCTTTGCACTTTCATTTTAGAAGTTGAACTTTGAGAAATATTATTGATTACTTGGTGGGACCCAGCCAAATGTAGTGACCAGCAATATAAATACTTTATTATGAATTTGAAGCAAAAGCAACATTGAAAATACATGAAAGAATTGGTTTTTCAAAAGACTGCTCTTGCACTTTGAAGATAGGCTGTGTTTTTTTTAATATGATGTGTAGATAGTGTTTAACTATACACCCCATTATAGAATGAACATTTCAGCCATACCATTAATTGCCCTGCCGACTATTAGGCGCACAACGGCTCCCTCTGCTGGACAGTTGCGGTATAGCACCGTTAAGTGCCCGTTTTGAAGGAAATGCTGGAAATACTCAGCAGGTCAGTCAACATCTGTAGAGAGAGAAACAGCATTAACGTTTCAGGTCGATGACTCTTCGTCAGAACTGGAAAAAGTTGGTCTCCGACAGGATTTCCGTTTGTCTCTTTTATCTTGTTCATCTTCATTACTTTCTGTTTCCCTTCTGGTGTTTGATCCTATCACAGACCTTCCCTTTTGTTCTTTCCTCCCCTCCCCCCTCCCCTACACTTGCTTAAAAACCTGTTACATCTCCAACTTTTTCCAGTTCTGATGAAGGGTTATCAACCTGAAACGCTAACTCTGTTTCTCTCTCTACAGATGCTGCCTGACCTGCTGAGTATTTCCAGCATTTCCTGTTTTTATTTCAGATTCCCAGCATCCGCAGTATTTTGCTTTTGTCTGAGAGAGAAAATATGGGTTACATTGTGAACGTGTATGCTTTATCAGAACACCACTAAAGTACAGTGTTCCTGTGATGTACTGCGCATCTTTCCCCCTGCAGAGGGAGGAACACTGAGTTACCGAGCTGCCATTTTCAATTACCTTTACCAGTTTTTTTGGTGCTGCTAGTCAATAATTGGATCTATTCATTTTAACTCAGTTTGCTTTACTTGTATGTGTAGACAACCAGGAGACCATGTACAGGAATATTAGAAGAATTTGTCATGGGCAGGTATATTTTCAATACAACCTTTGTGAACCTTTTGCTTTTATGAATTTAATTTTACTTCATACTTGACTATAGATTAAAGGAAGAAAGAAAGCACTTGCATTTATGTGGTGCCTTTCATGGCCATCGGGCGTCCCTAAGCGCTTTACAGCCAATGAAGTATTTTTTGAAGTGTAGTCACTGTTGTAATGTAAGAAATGACTGGTTAATTTGTTTTTTATGATGGTCATTGAGGGATAAATGTTGGCTAGAAAACTGGGAGAAATCCCCTGCTCTTGTTTCCTCCGGGTGCTCCGGTTTCCTCCCACCGTCCAAAGATGTGCGAGTTAGGTTGATTGGCTATGATAAATTGACACTTAGTGTTAGGGGGATTAAATACGTGGGGTTATGGGGATAGGGTGGGATATGTGTTGGTGTAGGGGTTACGGGGATCGGGTGGGATATGTGTCGGTGCAGGCTCGATGGGCCGAAATGGCCTCTATCTGCACTGTGGGGTTTCTGTGATTCTGTGAAATAGTGCATTAGGATCTTTTACAGCCTCCTAAACAGGCAGACGGACCCCCAGATTAACATCTCATCTGAAAAATGGCACTTCCGCCAATGTAGCACTTCCCCGGTACTGAAGTGTTAGTTCAGATTCTATGCTCAAATCCTGGTGTGGGTCTTGAACCCATGACCTTCTGGCTCAGTGATGAGAGTGGCTCCATTGAACCAAGCTGATACTAAAGACCAAACAAGAACCATAGAAAAAAAAACCTCTATGAACTTCGTACTTAGGGAAGAATAGGCTTTGATCCAGAGAATGTCGGCTGGTTCTGTATTTTAAATCTTGAGTTATTTTGCCATAAAATTTCTAAATGGCTAAAGTACAGTGTGCGCAATGCAACCAACTCAGTTCCACACTACTGAACTACAACTGGTATAGTCCCATGGTTACCTTCATGGTACCTCATAATAAAACTAGTTCGATCATTTTAGTATCTTAGAGTAAACAATGACCTTAGGGTGAAGAAAAAAGACAATCATTAGAATCTCATTTTTTTACTTTGTTTTGCAGATATTATAGCAACTATTGTTTCTTGAAAGTTACCTTTTGGTCAAAAACAGTCCAGAAAAAGAGTGATTTATATATGCAAATAAATACAAAACTCTGGGAAGCTGTCCAATAAACCATTATTACATTTAAATTAAATACTCAGTGATGTATCTTGTTCTTTCAGTAAAGATTATTGGGAACTATCCTCTTCTAAATGAAGGGAGTTGGGATCGCTGCAAACCCACTCACCCATAAGACAAAGGAAACATTTGCAGGGCTATGGGGAAAGAAGCACGGGAGTGGGACTACTTGGTAGCTCTTTCAGAGCCGGCACAGGCCGAATGACCTCCTTCTGTGCTGTTCGATTCTATGATTTTATTTCTCAAGGGTATTTTTCCATTTCTTCCCATTTTCTCCCCTTTCCTCTGAAGATGTTGCTTCTTTTTGGGTACAACTCCACGGGAACTACCCTGTACGTCCTTGTCCAAGTGGACATTCTTCATGCACAAGGTTTGACAATCAGCGTTGGCAGCCTATTTAACTTAATTAATCTGCACAGCTAAACTCAATCCTTTCCTCACCTAAAATGCACAGTGCACTTTGCAGCAGATTTACTGAACAGTGGTGGGACACCCAGCTGAATTTCCCCTCCAGTCAATGAGGTGAATTTTCGGCATCGAATAAGACAGTCAAAAATATCATCTCATTTTCTGCATGGAGTTGTTTGGTGACTGGGGAAAACAATTTTTGTTAGGAATGAGTGTCCACAGAATGAACAGTGGATCCTGGGTGCACCAGGTTGGGGATCATGATTTATCAGGCAAGGCTTCCTCAGCTGGCATTTTACATTCAGCATCTGCAATGTGATGGGCCTCGTAGTAGGAGGTGCCTTCATGGATGGTTTTTTGCCATGCTTTCTCTTCTTGATCAACTTGTTCTCATTTATGGATGTCTATCTGGCATAGATTCAAAGTTGCCTTTAAGCAGTCTTTTGCTGTCCACCATAAAATCATTTCCCAGTTGTCAATGCGCCATAAAATATCTTCTTTGGGATTTGTTCATCAGGCATTCGCACCACATGACCTGACCAGAGTTTTTTAAAAATTCATTCATGGGATGCGAGCGTCACTGGCAAGGCCAGCATTTATTGCCCATCCCTAATTGCCCTTGAGAAGGTGGTGGTGAGCCACCGCCTTGAACTGCTGCAGTCCGTGTGGTGAAGGTACTCCCACAGTGCTGGTAGAGAGGGAGTTCCAGGATTTTGACCCAGTGATGATGAAGGAACGGCGATATATTTCCAGGTCAGGATGGTGTGTGACTTGGAGGGAAACTTGGAGGTGGTGGTGTTCCCATGCACCTGCTGCCCTTGTCCTTCTAGGTGGTAGAAGTCACGGGTTTGGGAGGTGCTGTCGAAGAAACCTTGGCGAGTTGCTGCAATGCATCTTGTAGATGGTACACACTGCAGCCACAGTACGCTGGTGGTGGAGGGAGTGAATGTTTAGGATGGCGGATGGGGTGCCAATCAAGCGGGCTGCTTTGTCCTGGATGGTGTCGAGCTTCTTGAGTGTTGTTGGAGCTGCACTCATCCAGGCAAGTGGAGAGTATTCCATTACACTCCTGACTTGTGCCTTGTAGATTGTGGAAAGGCTTTGGGGAGTCAAGAGGTGAGACACTCGCTGCAGAATACCCAGCCTCTGACCTGCTCTTGTTGCCACAGTATTTATGTGGCTGGTCCAATTAAGTTTCTGGTCAAAATGTGTTCATCACATGGACTGCAACCATGCTTTCATCTGCGCTTGCCATATTTTTGCTGAACTTGTAAGATGAATTGTAGCACCACTACCGCTGTCCTATCTGAGACTAGCTAACACAGTATAACTGGAGATCAAGCGCGAGACCCACGTGTACCCACTAATCTCTTTAAGATAATATTTTTGCATGTAACAGATCAGGAAATCTTGCGTATTTAGTCGATAGGAAAACAAATTCAAAAATCTGTATATATTGAAAGTCAGAAGTGAAAAATGTAAAAACATTTCAGAGGCCAACAAAATAATTACTCAGTGTATATTTATTTCCACTTATGACATTTATATTTGGAGTTGTGACATTTAATGTTTTAACTCATCAATTCCATGCACATACCTTTCTTATTATAGTTATAAGAATATTGTGATGCTTTACACTCATTCTGTAAAATGTATAATTAAAACTCCAGCCTTGTAATATTGGGACTGTTGAGCAGCTCTTCTCTTGTCAGTAATTGTTGGGCCATCTCAGGACCCAACACAGAGATACATGGTCGCATGAATGCCATGAGGCCCCCATTGAAGAGCCACCTCAAGCAGCTCTTAAAGGGCTGCTGCTGCAACCTGAATCTAGCCCATTTAGTAACCTACTGGAAATCTGCAAACAAAGGAATGGAAGGTGGCCAAAGGAAAGTGGGCAGAGCTACCCCATTCATTGAAGGCAGCTTAGATGTTCACCTGGAAGAGACACAATAGCAGAGGGTAATCATGTTTAGGGCTGAGGAGTGTCTTGCTCAGTGCTACAATATGCATCCAGCAAGGCAGCAGGTGGAAGATCAGATCAGTGCTTCCCGCTTGATTTTCCTTTCCTCTGAAGTCAATGTTAAGATAATCAGGCAGCTGATCCGATTCCACCTGTTTAATGCAATCGGGAAAAGTTAAAATTACCCCCGCTGTGACTGTAGTTATTGAGACCTGGGCTCTAATGTACAGGACACTCTCACTCCCATATTGGGCAGGCTAGGGGATCAGCATGAGAGAACCTTAATGGTGGGTTTCATGCTCCGCAGCACAAGGTGAAAATGCACCAGCAAAGCATATTAAACATGGACATCACAAGCACTGGAACATTTAGCAAATTTACATCACTTTTACTAGGTTTTGCAGTCTGTCATTCTTTCATTATGTGGAAATGAAAGCATATAATGTCCAAAAAACAAACCTAATAGAACATGTACAGTCTACTGCAGCATCCAAACCTGTAAAATAAATAGAATTTGTATGGTTGTAAATATGTCCAATAGAAAGTAATTGTACTGAATTGCAGAGCTTAATAAAATAAAAAGGAAAAACTCCAAATGCTGGAAATCTGAAATAAAAACAGAAAACACTGGGTGCGTTCAGTTTGTGTAGCTTATTGAACCTTTCTGATCAGTAGATTGTCTTTGTTAAAGGTTAACTTCCAGTGATCCTTTTACAAGTATATTGCTTGCATTAATGCAGTAGTACCTTATGAGTTTCCAGCCATAATTCTAACTGCACCAGTTGCAGATAAATTGAGTGTACAATTCTTAGGCACAGAGGAGTGCTGTGCCTCAAAGCACGATACAGAATCTTCATTGCCCCCCTTCCTTGGCTTCAGTCCAGAAAGCCACTTCTTTGCTTTATTTATAAGGTCAGCTGAAATCTTACATTTCCTGAATTCTCACATTATTCTGTAAGTGGTTTATGATGGGAACAGCGAGGCGATGAGTCATGGTTAATCTGTGTTTTCTTAACATGCGGTATTTGTGTTCATAGCTTGGGTTTGGAGGGGTTCTTGAAGCAGGCTTAGTTGCTAGGCCACTTACTTTGAAAACTTAGCTTTAGACCCATTGTATTGGCCATACAGGAAAGTTCAAAGTGTAATATGGATTCTACTTACTGCAGCACAAACAATTGCAATGGGGATTTGCATTGCAATATTAATTTTTGTAAATTTGTATGACATTTTATTCAAAAGCATTCTGAATGATATGCTAATTTAAAAAAATGGAATAACAGGGTTATGCCTGGGCAGCCTATGTGGGCACTGATTGGGGGGTCAGCAGAGCAGAGGTTTAGTGTGCTGCCTACCTCTCCTCGGTTCTCCAGGGATACAGACCATAGTGGGCTTGCTTTCCAACAGAGAACAGTTTGTGTTGAACAGTCATTTGCTTCCATACACACAGCAGTGGAAGACAGTTTATATATAGGGTAGCCTGTTATCCACACTGCATTCTGCCACTGCACAACAACAATTTGCATTTATATAGCGCCTTTAGCGTAGTAAAAAATGTCCCAAAATGCTATTATTCCATTGATATGCAAATAGGATGTGCTCCCCGTCAGAAAATATTGCATACTTGATGGGTGTGTATGTAAGTGACTGAATGTTGAAAAACTGCTTCAGTTTCCTCCTAAATGATGTGATGACAGAAAAGTATACCAAAGCAGGGAGTAACATCAGTGGGGACTTCAGTGATATGGGTCACAGACACAGTAGGTGGACTATCTCACGTGAAAGCTGCCACTGATGCTGTGAATGCTTTTAGGCCCAAAATCCAAGAAGCATTCTTCAAATCGCTTGGTGAACACTTACAGATAGCCATTAAGGAAAGGAGTCAAAGGATTAAATAGATGCCCAGTGTTCTGTGCTCAGACAAAGAGGGGGCTTCCAGCATGGAGAAGAATAGGAGGAGCCAGTTATCACTCAAAGCTGTTTAGTGAGGGCCATGGTTTGCTCATGCACCGTGTTGTATCTATTCTCTACAGGGGCGTAGAGTTGTGCAGAGGTATTATCCGCCGTGTCTATTGTGCATAACGTATATCTACAAGGATCTTGTTGGCTTTCCTTCCTTCCTTCCTCTTCTAAGAGCCATGCCACATTTGATTGCCTCAGAATGAAAGCATCTTGCAACCCCTCACCCATGAAGCATGCATTGAGATGCATTATTTTCTGGCGGGAATCACACAGCATTTGCATATCAATGGAATAATAGCCCTTCCTATTTCAGTATTTCATCGGATTGTTGGTGAGTGTCTGCAAGGACCCATATGTACAGGCAATGATACCCTGCGCCTTGGAGAAATCGTCAATTTGGAAAAAATACAGCTTTTTCTACGTGCCTTCTGTTACCTCGGCCCTAAGCTCTGGAATTCCCAGCCTAAACCTCTCCGCCTCGCTGCCTCTCTTTCCTCCTTTAAGACGCTCCTTAAAATCTACCTCTTTGACCAAGCTTTTGGTAACCTGCCCTAATTTATCCTTATGTGGCTCGGTGTCAAATTTTTTGTCTTAAAATACTCCTGTGCAGCGCCTTGGGACGTTTTACTACGTTACAGGTGCTATATAAATACAAGTTGTTTTTGTTGCTGTTGCTGGTGATTATTGCTTGAAGTGTATGTAAGTGAATGAATGTGAAAAACTGCTTCCGTTTTCTCCTAAATGGTGTGGTGATAGAAAAGTAGTTAACTCCCTGTGATTCCTCCACTGAGTGCCTGAAAGGACCCTCTAGCATAAATATTGAGCGCGTGATGACTTTCACTACCATGGGTAGTGCAGTGTGGATGGTCTTTGTGGACTAGGTGACACACCTCAGTCATAGCCTCCCTTCTGAGCCTGACGCTCATCATGCACTGTTCCTCCATCATGCCAAGATGCCTGACTCTGTTGCAGTAGATCTGCTGCTTGGTGTAATTTGTTCTACTCCTCCTTTGACCTCTGCATTCCTGGGTCACCCTCTCCTTCTCCCGGTGCTCTGCTGCACGAAGAGATACCTGGCAATAGCTGCTGCACTCACACTGTATGTTAGAAAATTCCTTTCAGCTGCCTAATGTCACCTTTTATTAGGAGCTCACGACTTATAGTTCATTCATAGCCCCTCAGTAAATTTGCATAATTTTCTCATAGCTGGCTTTTAACAAGGCTTTCACGAGCATAAATCTCACTTTTTTTCCTTTTGCTGATTTTCATGAAATGATTTTAGGATAGATGATCTTAGATTGGAAGTATAAACTAACAAATAGTCCATTGCTTTTTTCTATTGGTCTTGCATGCCTGTTTGTGTATATTTACTTTTCATAAAATTAACATACAGAGGAAAATATGCCCTAGTTACTCCAATTTTATTCTTGTTGTTTAGAAACTCACACACTTGTGCTCTTTGCCACAGGATCCTTTGAGATGCAAAAAATTTCAATGATTTATTTATATTTTTTCCCTTTCCCTTTTCTAAAGGGAGCCACAGGCAATCTGCTACCGTGGATGAGAAGAGGGAGATAGATGACTTTCACCAATACTACTGTGAAACTTAAGTTCTCAGAGTGGTCCACCTTCCAATATTCACTCATCCTCTGTGGGGAAATAACGTGCCCTTTCGGTGCAACTACCATGGCAGCACAGTTCAACACAGCACTCTGGGCCAGGAACCCAAGGAATATCACTCTGTATGTTAGTGTTTCAATATGTTGTATCGTTATAGTGTGTCAGCCATGGCTCATTTGGTAGCAGCATTGCCTCTGAGCCTTAGAAGGTTGTGGGTTCAAGTCTTACTCCAGGGTCTTGAGCATGACAATCTAGGCTGACACTCCAGTGCAGTAATGGGGGAGTGCTGCACTGTGGGAGGTGCCATCTTTTGGATGAGATGTTAAACTGAGGCCCTGTCTGCTCTCCCTCAAGTGGATGTAAAAGATTCCACGGCACTATTTTGAAGAGCGGCTGGAGCGGACCTGGGAGTGGATTGAGGAGCGTGGCGGCAGTTTAAAAGTGGCGGCAGCGAACGAGGCCCGACCAGAGCAGCTGGAGCGGACCTGGGAGTGGATTGAGGAGCGCAGTGGCAGTTTAAAAGCGGCGGCAGCGAACGAGGCCCGACCATAGCGGCTGGAGCGGACCTGGGAGTGGATTGAGGAGCACGGCGGCAGTTTAAAAGCGGCGGCAGCGAATGAGGCCCGACCAGAGCGGCTGGAGCGGACCTGGGAGTGGATTGAGGAGCGCGGCAGCAGCGAACGAGGCCTGACCAGAGCGGCTGGGGCGGACCTGGGAGTGGATTGAGGAGCGCGGCAGCAGTTCAAAAGCGACGGCAGCGAACGAGGCCCGACCAGAGCGGCTGGAGCGGACCTGGGAGTGGATTGAGGAGTGCGGCGGCAGTTTAAAAGTGGCGGCAGCGAACGAGGCATACCAATTCAGCAGCGGGGGAGAGAGGTAAAAAGTAATCAAAGTGTGATGTCACCAGGAAGCAGGTAAGTGATTGGTTGGTGAGTATTTCTCTCTTTTTTAAACTTTAACTCTGGTTTATAGTTACTAAGGTCTCTCTGGTGTAGCGGGGACTGTTGGTAAACCATTTAACTGTAGTGTAATTAGTGGGATTGATTGATTTAATTCAAATTCAATTAATTAAAGGGTAAGTCATGGCAGGACAGCCCGGCCACGTGGTATGTTCCTCCTGCGATATGTGGGAACTCAGGGACACTTCCTGTGTTCCTGACAACTACATGTGCAGGAAGTGCATCCAGCTGCAGCTACTGACAGACTGCATTGCGGCACTGGAGCTGCGATTGGATGCATACTGGAGCGTTCGTGATGCTCGGGACATCGTGAATAGCATGTTTACGGAGTTGGACACACCGCAGGTAGAGGTTGGACAGGAAGAAAGGGAATGGGTGACCAACAGGCAGAGTACTAGGCGCAGGCAGGTAGTGCAGGGGTCGCCTGTGGACATCCCCCTCTCAAACAGATACACCACTTTGAGTGCTGTTGGGGGGGGGAATGGCTTATCAGAGGAAAGCAGCAGCAGCCAACTTCCTGGCACCAGGGGTGGCTCTGCTGCACAGCAGGGGAGGAAAAAGAGGGGTAGAGCTATAGTAATAGGGGATTCTATTGTAAGGGGAATAGATAGGCGTTTCTGCGGCCGCAAACGAGACTCCAGGATGGTGTGTTGCCTCCCTGGTGCAAGGGTCAAGGATGTCTCAGAGCGGCTGCAGAACATCTTGGAAGGGGAGGGTGAACAGCCAGTTGTCGTGGTGCATATAGGCACCAACGATATAGGTAAAAAGTGGGATGAGGTCCTAAAAGCAGAATATAGGGAGTCAGGAGGTAAATTAAAAAATAGGACCTCAAAGGTAGTAATCTCAGGATTGCTACCAGTGCCACGTGCTAGTCAGAGTAGAAATAGAAGGATATTTCAGATGAATACGTGGCTAGAGGAATGGTGCAAGGGGGAGGGATTCAAGTTCCTGGGACATTGGAACTGGTTCTGGGGGAGGTGAGACCAGTTCAAACTGGACGGTTTGCACCTGGGCAGGGCTGGAACCGATGTCCTAGGGGGAGTGTTTGCTAGTGCTCTGGGGGAGGGTTTAAACTAAAATGGCAGGGGGTTGGGAACCTGAGCAGGGAGACAGAGGAAAGGGAAACAAGGATAAAAGCAAAAGATAGGAAGGAGAAAAACAAAAGTGGCAGTCAGAGAAATCAACAGTTTAAATCAAACATGGCCACAGTAAATAATAATTCTAATAGGTCTAAGAGCTTTAAAAAAACAAGCCTGAAGGTTGTGTCTTAATGCGAGGAGCATTCGTAATAAGGTGGATGAATTGGCTGCGCAAATAGAGGTAAAGGAATATGATTTGGTTGGGATTATGGAAACGTGGCTCAAGGATGGCCAAGGCTGGGAACTCAACATCCAGGGGTATTTGATATTCAGGAAAGATAGGCAAAAAGGAAAGGGAGGTGGGGTAGCATTGCTGGTTAAAGAGGAGATTAACACAATTGTAAGGAAGGATATTAGCTCTGATGATGTGGAATCTGTATGGGTAGAATTGAGAAATACTAAGGAGCAGAAAACGTTAGTGGGAGTGGTATATAGACCTCCAAACAGTAAGGTGGAGGTTGGGGATGGCATTAAAAGGGAAATTAAAGAAGCGTGCAATAAGGGCACAGCAGTCATCATGGGTGACTTTAATCTACATATAGATTGGGCTAACCAAATTAGTAACAGTACTGTGGAGGAGGAATTCCTGGAGTGTTTACGGGATGGTTTCCTGGACCAACATGTCAAGGTACCAACCAGAGATCAGGGCATCTTAGACTGGGTATTATGTAATGCGAAAGGATTAATTAGCAATCTTGTTGTACGAGGCCCCTTGGGTCGGAGCGATCATAATATGATCGAATTCTTCATTAAGATGGAGAACGAAGTAGTTGACTTGGAGACTAGGGTCCTAAATTTAAATAAAGGAAACTACGATGGTCTGAGGAGCGAGTTGGATAGGATTGATTGGGGAATGGCACTCAAAGGGTTGACGGTGGATAGGCAATGGCAAACATTCAAAGACCGAATGGATGAACTACAGAATTTGTTCATCCCAGTTTGGCATAAAAATAAAACAAAAAAGGTGACTCGACCGTGGCTAACAAGGGAAATTAGGGATAGCATAAGATCCAAGGAGAGGACATATAAATTGGCCAGAAAAAGCAATAATCCTGAGGATTGGGAGCAGTTTAGGATTCAACAAAGGAGGACAAAGGGATTAATTAAGAAAGGGAAAATAGAATATAAGAGTAAGTTTTCAGGGAACATAAAAACTGACTGTAAAAGATTTTATAGATATGTGAAGAGAAAAAGATTGGTGAAGTCAAGCTTAGGACCCTTGCAGTCAGAATCAGGGGAATTTATAATGGGGAACAAAGAAATGGCAGACCAACTAAATATATATTTTGGTTCTGTCTTCACAAAGGAGGACACAAATAACCTCCCAGAGATGCTGGGGAACATAGGGTCTGATGAAAGGGTGGAACTGAAAGAAATCAGTATGTGTAGGGAAATGGTGTTAGGAAAATTGATGGGACTGAAGCCTGATAATCTACATCCTAGGAAGTGGCCCTAGAAATAGTAGATGCATTGCTGGTCATCTTCCAGAGCTCGATAGACTCTGGAACAGTACCCATGGATTGGAGGGTAGCTAATGTTACCCCACTATTCAAAAAAGGTGGTAGAGAAAAAGCAGGGAATTATAGACCGGTAAGCCTGACATCTGTAATGGGGAAAATGCTAGAGTCCATTATAAAAGATGTAATAGCAGAGCACTTGGAAAGCAGCGACAGGATCGGACAAAGTCAACATAGATTTACAAAAGGTAAATCGTGCTTGACTAATCTACTGGAATTTTTTGAGGATGTAACTGGTAAAATAGATAAGGGAGAACCAGTGGATGTGGTGTATTTGGACTTTCAGAAGGCTTTCGATAAGGTCCCGCATAAGAGATTAGCATGCAAAATTAAGGCACATGGGATTGGGGGCAAGGTATTGACTTGGATAGAGAACTGGTTGGCGGATAGAAAGCAGAGAGTTGTAATAAACGGGTTGTTTTCCGAGTGGCAGGCAGTGACTAGTGGGGTACCGCAAGGATCGGTCCTAGGATCCCAGCTGTTCACAATATACATTCATGATCTGGACGAGGGAATTGGATGTAATATCTCCAAATTTGCAGACGACACAAAGCTACGAGTTACATATGGCAAATAAAATTGAATTGAATTGAATTGGGTGGGAGGGTATGCTGTGAGGAGGATGTCGTGAAACTCCAGTACGATTTGGACAGGTTGGGTGATTGGGCAGAAACATGGCAAATGCACTATAATATGGATAAATATGAGGTTATCCACTTTGGTGGCAAAAACAGGAAGGCAGATTATTATTTGAATGGCAATAGATTGGGAGAAGGGGAAGTGCAGAGAGACCTGGGTGTTCTTGTGCACCAGTCGCTGAAGGTAAGCATGCAGGTGCAGCAGGCGGTTAAGAAGGCAAATGGTATGTTGGCCTTCGTAGCAAGAGGATTCGAGTACAGGAACAAGGATGTCTTGCTGCAGTTGTATAGGGCCTTGGTGAGACCGCACCTTAAGTATTGTGTGCCGTTTTGTTTGCCTTATCTGAGGAAGGACATTCTTGCCATGGAAGGAGTGCAGCGAAGATTCACCAGGCTTATACCTGGGATGGCAGGAATGACGTATGAGGAGAGATTGTGTCGACTGGGCTTTTAATCACTGGAGTTTAGAAGATTGAGAGGGGATCTCATCGAAATCTATAAAATTCTGTCAGGCCTGGACAGACTAGATGCAGGAAGGATGTTTCCGATGGCCAGGGAGTCCAGAACCAGGGGTCATAGTCTAAGGATAAGGGGTAAGCCATTTAGGACTGAAATGAGGAGGAATTTCTTCACCCAGAGAGTGGTGAACCTGTGGAATTCTCTGCCACAGAGGGCGGTGGAGGCCAGTTCATTAAATATATTCATGAAGGAGTTGGATATATTTCTTAAGGCTAAAGGGATCAAGGGATATGGGGAGAAGGCAGGGACAGGGTACTGAATTTGGATGATCAGCCATGATCTCATTGAATGGTGGAGTAGGCTCAAAGGGCCGAATGGCCTACTCCTGCTCCTATCTTCTATGTTTCTATGTAAGAGCAGGGGAGTTATCCCTGGTGTCCTGGCCAATATTTATCCCTCAATCAGCATCACTAAAACAGATTATTTGGTCATTATCACAGTGCTGTTTGTGGGACCTTGCTGTGCGCAAATTGGCTGCTGCATTTCCTACATTACAACAGTGACCACACTTCAAAAAGTACATCATTGGCTGATAAGCACTTTGGGGTGGTTGTGAAAGGCGCTATATAAATGCAAGTCTTTCTTGTCTTTGATGATTTATTTAAGTATATTTAGTGACTAGTGGCTCCTACAGTGCTGTGGAGAAATGACTGAAGCTGTCACATGAGTTGAAACAACCAACCGCGACCCCCTCCCCCAACCCCAGCCCCACCCCCTCCCACAGGAACCAATGGAATGCCTGAAAACACAGGTCTCATAAAATTCTGCCTCTTGATTTCTTACTGAGACACACTTTTCCTTTCCTGCTGTCTCAAGTCTGCCATTGGAGTGCTTGATCAGACTGTGCCAGCATCAAATATAAAACAAGGAATGGATTAGTGCAGGATATCGAATGTCAGATGCAAAACATCAAATGGATGAGTACAGTACATTGTGCTTATATTATGGTTTACTCCAGCTTTTCCTGCATTCGTGACATTGAGCAGTATTTTTTTTTGGGGGGGGAATGGGTGGGGTGGAGGGAAGACATCCAATGGCTTTAATAAAAACATTTAACACAGATAAGAGAGGTAGTTCACAATGTCCTTTCTTTTGAAACGTGGAGTGCAGCATTGAGCATCCAGGCTCCACAAAAAACTAGAAAAATACTTATTTTATGTTTTTTTTTGCAGCATCCCAAAACAGCATACACCAGTACATGAAGCTAACCTCAGTCTCATTTATACCAAGATTTTCAATTAAGATGAAACAATAATTGGGGTAAGAAACATTACTATCCATTGCATACAGTGGCCAAGTCTTACACAGTGCTCAATAAATAGTTCATGCGGAGGTCCTTTTCTTTCAAGGGGCAGTGGGGTAGGAATCCCTCTGGTCTCGATGTACAATGACATCATCACTGAGTTTGTAACAATTTCTTCTGCTCAGTATTTCTAGAAACGAGGGCATCTATAGTTACAGAATAATTCTACCGATAAACGATCAAACAAGGCTTTAAGCTATGTCAAACGCACCTTCTAAAAGGAGTGACAGCATCATTGGATGCCTTTAAAAAGCCTAGAGATTTCAATGGTATCAATGTATAATGGTCATAAAGCACACACCCACAATGCCAAATCAAACAGCTATCAGACTTTTTAAAACAGGTTTTACTGTTCACAACTGTTGAGTGATAAAGACAGTCAGAACCAAGGCTAGTATCTGTAATTGGATGCAGGCTGTGCCCAAATATAACTAAGCCTCGTGTATTTCTCTAATGAAAAATCTATTGCAAGCTTTTGTTATAAAAAAGCTTTGATCAAAGAAATGTGTTTCCTGCACTTGAATATGAATGGGTTATTTATATATTGCTTTCTCATTCAAATATTGCGCTATGAATCATGAAAACTAAGATACAGCATCTTTTATATTACTGGTGAATAAATTCTCTTTTGCCATGTTTTGTGTCTTTAAAAACAATTATAATTTCTCTTATGCACTAATGAGCAACTTTTAAAATGTTTGTTTTTACCGCTAGCAGATTATATTAAAATCTGTTGTATTCTCTGGAGAAGCCATTTGATGCGGATGAATAAAAGTTCATAATATAAAGTTTCTTTTTAATGGGCATTTGCAGTCCTCAAGCTTTCCACTATTCTCAATTTGTTTGGCATGAGTGATTTAGAGGATACAAAACAACCACCATGAACAGCTTGCCCTAATATGGTGGAAATTTCAAAGGTCCTGGACCCAAGCAGAAGGGGAGAGTGGAGTTAGGGGAAGCTATCAAAGGGGTAGGTTTTTTGAATCATAGAATCTTACAGCACAGAAAGAGGTAATTTCGGCCTGTCATGCCTGGGCCGCCTCTTTGAAAGAGCTGTCCCATTTAGTCCCACACCCCAGCTTTCCCCCCACAACCCTGCAAGTTAGTCCTCTTCAGGAACTTGTCCAATTGCCTTTTGAAAGTTCCAATGGGATCTGATTCCGCCGCCCTTTCAGGTCGTGTGTTCCAGATCTTAACAACCCTCATTTCCCCTTTAGCTCTTTCACTAATTATTTTAAATCTGTGACCTCTGGTTACCGACCCACTTGCCAGAGGAAACAGTTTATCCTTATTTACTCTATCAAAACCCCTCATAATTTTAAATGCCTCTGTTAGGTCTCCCCTTAACCTTCTGTGCTCTAAGGAGAACAATCCCAGCTTCTCCAATCTCTCCACATAACTAAAGTCCCTCATCCCTGGTATCATCCTGGTAAACCTCCTCTGTATTCTCTCCAAGGCCTCGACATCCTTCCTAAAGTGTGGGCCCAGAATTGTGCACAATACTCTAGCTGAGGCCTAACCAGTGATTTGTAAAGGTTTAGCATGACTTCCTTATTTTTGTATGCCATACTTAAGTAATGTTTTAAAGAGGCTTATTCCTTTATGCATCTGTGAAGTGCTTTGGGATGTTTTTCTGTATTAAAGCTGCTATATTAATGCAAGTTGTTGTTGTGGCTGTTGTTTCAAAGGTCGGGAGATATATAACAAGGTTGTTAGATTTAGGAAAGGAATTTCAAAATGTGGGACAAGATGGCTGAAGGTTCTGCCACTGAAGTGGAGGGAGGTAACATTGCATGGAGTCAGAAGAGTGGAGATTCCTTGTACAGGAAACTTTGGTTTATCCGGAGGTTGTATGGCCGGAAACCTCGCTCTAACGGCAGAAATCAGCAGCCATTTTGGTTAGGTTTTTTTTCTTCTCCTAGCATTCTTTTAACAGGCAGGCTCTGGAAAGTGTCTTTGTAGCTTAGCAACAGCTTCAGAGACGCTTCCAAGGTACGGGCCGAGTGTTTACAAGCTGTTGCTGAGCAACAGTGTTTGTTGTCAAATAGGGAGATTTTCATCTCCGTATGCTTCAACGTTAACTTTGCATGTCCGGCAGTTTTGATATATTGGCAACACGCCAGTCCCGTCGGTGCCGGATATCAGAACTTTTCCTGTACAATGAAGGAGCAAAGGTAAGGTGGAGTGAGGTCATTGAGGGATTCGTAGACAAAGATTTTGAAATCGATGCAGTGCATGACGGGAGCCAGTAGAGATTGGCAAGGACAGGGGTAGTCGGTGAATGGGGCTTTGTGTGGGAAAGGATGCCTGCCGGTGAGGCAGAGTTAAATTTCGGACCATTGTATCTCCGGTAGCGGTCCTCGGGTAGATCCCAGAGAGGGCGAGGTGATCATGAGAGGCGGAAGATGATTGAGAGAGGGGCTGGTGACGTGGGGGCGGGGGGGGGGAGGTGATCAGGAGAGGGGATGAGGTGGTGACTGGGCGGGAGGGGGGCGGGGGTGCGGTTGGGAGAGGGGGAGGCAGTCGGGTGAGGATGGAGATGATCGGGAGGGGGGAGGCGATCGGGAGGGGGGAAATGATTGGAGGGGCTGAGGCGATCGGAGGTGGGAGGCGATTGGAGGGGGGAAACAATCAGAGGGGGGAGGGGATGGGAGGGGGAAACGATGGGAGGGGGAAACAATGGGAGGGGGAGGCGATGGGAGGGGGAGGCGATGGGAGGGGGAAATGATGGGAGGCGATGGGAGGGGGAGGCGATTGGAGTGGGAAACGATCGGCGGGGGGAGGCAATCAGAGGGGGAAACGATGGGAGGGAGAAACGATGGGAGGGGGAAACGATGGGAGGGGGAGGCAATCGGAGGGGGAAACGATCGGAGGGGGTTACAATGGGAGGGGGAGGCAATCGGAGGGGGAAACAATGGGAGGGGGAAACAATGGGAGGGGGAAACGATGGGAGGGGGAAACGATGGGAGGGGGAAACGATGGGAGGGGGAAACGATGGGAGTGGGAAACGATCGGAGGGGGGAGGCATTCGGAGGGGGAAACGATGGGAGGGGGGAGGCAATCGGAGGGGGAAACAATGGGAGGGGGGAGGCGATCGGGAGGGGTGAGGTGATTGGAGGAGGGAGGGGCAGAGATAGGTAATGTTTTGAAGGTCAAAGTAGGCAATCTTGGTGTTGGACTGGATGTGTGGAAATATAGATCGAATTTGCTCTTCAGATGAATATTAATGAAAGAAAATATATTGATGAATATATCGTGCCTGTGCTGTGTCCGTACAGTACTATTTTTCAGTGTACTGAAATCAGCAGGGCTTTCCCCTGCCTCTTCATCACTTACTGTGGTTTCTTTTGCAAAAGCACAAACATATTTCTTTTCAGTAATAGTGGATTGGATTAACCAAGGAAAATCTCTGCAGGCTCCAGTTCAAGGTATTCATCAAGTGAAAGAAGACTCATGATTAAGAAAAACACCAAAGAGGGTTGTATCGATATTAAGATGAATTTTCCAATAAGGATGCCCAATCAGGAGAAGGAACTGGTATAAATTGTTTCACATAATTAAATAAACCTCCAGGGCTGCAATTTTCCAATGCTGCTATCTGTAAGAAGACACCTTTTACACATACACTGAACATATTATTCCTTGCTTCTGCTTAATTCTTTCCCCCCTGAAGTCTGTTTAGATAGCAATATTTATTTCTTAAATTATAGTGAGTCAGAGTTAGACTTACCAGGTACTATCTGAATAAAACCCTATTTGTCTTGTATTACAATTGTCTTCTGCTTCTTGCATTCCATTATCATTTTGGTTTTTTATTTCTTGATAGAACCATTGAGGTTTACGGCACCGAAGGAGGCCATTTAATCCATCTTTGCTAAAGCAATCGAAAACTAATCCCACTGCCCATTCTCTTCCTATAGCTTTGTATCTTCATTTGCTGCAAATACATAAACATACTTTCCAACAGGGATCATTAGATTATATCAGGAAACTTCCCCGAATCTTCACTTGCTGAGCCCAGAGGAGTTGGAGCCAGCTGTGCCGCACTATAATAAGAACAGAAAATGTTGTACCGCTCTATAGCTGCCCTGGCTGAGATGAGGTATGTCAGCAGAGACTGGGGTGGACGATGACAGCCTTCTTGTGGCCCACCCTGTTACGTGATCTTAGATCACAACTAATGTCATCTCGCAGGACACCGAACTTGTCGTTAAATCGACCTCCCAGTGAGAGTAGCAGATCAAGCAAAGCAAAGACTGGGACCTGACGCTGACCTGTATGGCTCCATTGAATTTACCAGCTGAGTAGGGAAGTAGTAAACAATTTTAAACTTTTTCTTATGGCATGGTTTATATCTCTTGCCATCACATTCTTGCTTTCTCTTGTATTTATTTCTTGTCCCCCCTTCATTGCTTTAACTCTCTTAGTCTGTCTCTCCCAATATATGTTCTTCTTTTTCTGTCCTTCTTAGTATTTTTTCCCCTCAGTATTATCTCTCTCTCTTTCATGGTGTTTAGTTCCTTCTCTGTATATCTCAATCTGTCAGTATTTGCTTCCCTCCCTCGTTACGGTCTACTCTTAATTCAAAGTTGCTTAATTCAAATGTTCTGATAACTCAAATCTTTTTAGCACTAAATTTCCACTTTGCTGTGTTACTTATATTGTTTAATTCAAATGATTGGATAATTCACTTTTTTGCGCATAAAATGACTTCAACCTATAGGAGTAAACCGTATTTATCAGTGTTGGGGCTGTTTCTCTTCACCATTTGGAGTGTCAGCTGTGGCCTATTGCTAACTCTCTCACCTCTGAGTCAGAAGGTTGTGGGTTCAAATCCCATTTCATGAGACTTGAGCAGAAAAATCTAGGCTGACACTTCAGTGAAGTATTGAGGGAGTGCTGCACTGTCGGAGGTGCCGTCTTTCGGGTGAGACGTTAAACCGAGGCTCCGTCTGCTCTCAGGTGGGTGTAAAAGATCCCACGGCACTATTTCGAAGATGAGTAGGGGCGTTATCCCCGGTGTCCTGGCCAATATTTATCCCTGAATCAACATAACAAAAACAGATGGTCTGGTCATTATCACATTGCTGTTTGTGGGAGATTGCTGTGTGCAAATTGGCTGCTGCTTTCCTACATTACAACAGTGACTGTGCTTGAAAAAGTACTTCATTGACTGTAAAGCGCTTTGGGATGTCCGGTCGTATGAAAGACGCAATATAAATGCAAGTCTTTCTTTTATCTATATCAATGAGCTGGGTGAAAGCGTTGGGGGAATCTGTCTTCAAAACTGTGGATGATACAAAGATTCGTACAGGTGTTAGGACCTCAGATGGGAAAAATACTTTATAAGTAGCTGCAGGAATGGGACATGCTTGATGGGCCATTTGGTCTTTCCCTGTTTATTTTCATATTACATAGGATATACGGCACAGAAACAGGCCATTTGACCCAACCAGTCCATGCCGGCGTTTATGCTCCACTCGAGCCTCCTCCCATCTTTCCTCATCTAACTCTATCAGCGTAACCCCCTATTCCCTTCTCTCTCATGTGCTTATCTAGCTTTCCCTTAAATGCATCTATACTAATCATAATCATAATCAACTTTATTGTCCTTGTTAGTGCACAGGTGCAGTACAATGAAATGTAGGCTTGCGGCTCCCGAGAGTGTACATTTAGATTAAGACATTTAAACATTCAACATACATTTGGCTTGTAATACATTAACATAAACATAACCATAATAAAGTGCATTGGCAGATGTGCAGGCTTTAGAGTTTATTTGTGGAGTTCAGTAGGATGACAGCCCTGGGAAAGAAGCTGTTCCTAAATCTGGTCGTACGGGTGCGAATGCATCTGTAGCGTCTCCCAGATGGCAGGAGGGCGAACAGACTGTGGCTGGGGTGGGTAGGGTCTTTGATGATGGACCGTGACCTCCGTAAACAGCGTTTCTGGTATTTGTGCTCTATGGTCGGTAGCCGGGTGCTGGTAATGCGTTGGGCAGTTTTGACTACCCGCTGCAGGGCTTTCTGGTCATAGTAGCTACAGCTGCCATACCATACTGTGATACAGTTCGTCAGGATGCTCTCTATTGTGCAGCGGTAAAAGTTAGAGAGGATCAGTCGCCTCAACCACTCCCTGTGGTAGCGAGTACCACATTCTAACCACTCTTTGGGTGAAGATGTTTCTTCTGAATTCCCTATTTGATTTCTTGATCACTATCTTATATTGATGGCATCTAGTTTTGCTCTTCCCCACAAATGGAAACATTCTGTATCTACTCTATCAAAACCTTTCATAATTGTAAGGACCTCAGTTAGGTCATCCCTCAGCCTTCTCTTTTCAAGAGTAAAGAGGCCCAGCCTGTTCATCCTTTCCTGATAGTTACGTTTGTATGTTTGCGGTTGTTACAGTTTCTTCACTCTCTGTTGAGATGATGCTGTGGGCTGCTGCCTGAGCCTCCTGGCCTGCTGTTTAGTTTTTCTATCGAGGCCCATACCAACTGATTGAGACAGTAGTTATACTGTCACTTTTGCGCGGGTGCAAAGCAATTTTGTGTGGAATAATGTCAGCCCCTCGACCAGCAGGTTGCCTCACTTTGCTTTTAGTTTGCACCTGTGGCAGAGCAGCTCCAATTCAGTGCAAAGTTGAAGTTTCAAAAGTAGCCAAGGCTGTCCACTGAACCGCCTGGGAATTTTAACAACTGTACCGGGAACTTGTATTAATACGATACGAAATCGCACACGCCTTCCCACGGCTTCCTAACATTAAAAGTTTGCGGCCTGCAGAGTCTGCCCACATGTCCAGACGCTCGTGAACAGAGCTTCTATGTGGCGGACATTATTGCGATAGGGACAGATGCACAATTAGTGGTCTGCCAGCTGCACGTAGCACTCCATCGATCCCTGCCCAGTTTCCTGCCCTTGCCCGCCTGAGTTACACTGGAAAACTGTTGTTGGCTCAGGAGGAAAGTCCTTGAGAAGAAATTTTATTGTAAGGATAAATTACTTGCCACTGAACGCCTGTAGCACTTGTCACATAAGTGGGCTGTGTGCCATATGTTGGTATATTTTCATTATTCATCTCTCCTTGACAAGCACTGTCTCTCTATCTCACATACATAAATATACCTCTAATACAGATAGGTTACAATGGTTTATTGTACACCATATAAAAAGTATCAATACCAAACTACTCATTACTAGCTTGTGAAATGCTGCAAACGCAATCTAACAGCTGGTAAGGATTAGCTCAACCTACATGTTCCGTTTTTATTTTTATGTACTAGCAAATTGAAGATGGCATTGAAAGAATCTGGCTGTTTGTGTTCAGAGTTAACAGACTAATTGTTCTGACTTTGATTCCATGTGTCATCTGCCTGCTGCTGTACAGCAATAAAGACAAATTGTGGCTCTTGGTTGCAGTGACACTGAGTGATTGCTTTAATGTACCTTAAGAATTTTGCATGGGCTATTATATATATTTCAGTCTCGCACATTAAAAACATAGGACAGAATAACACAGCTTAGACAGTTCATCTGACAGCAGCTGCAATTTTGGCTAAACATCTGGTTTCTATGGAAATCACTAATAGCCTAGTTGTTACTTTTAACTATATTGGCATGTAGCTGCACCCTCGACGCTATTTCCAGTTGTCAGACATTAGTCTCGTCTTTTGCATCATAGAAGATAGGAGCAGGAATAGGCCATTCGGCCCCTCGAGCCCGCTCCGCCATTCAATGCGACCATGGCTGATCATCCAAATTCAGTACCTGGTCCCTGCTTTCTCCCCATACCCCTTGATCCCTTTAGCCTTAAGAAATATATCCAACTCCTTCTTGAATATATTTAATGAATTGGCCTCAACTGTCTTCTGTGGTAGGGAATTCCACAGGTTCACCACACTCTGGGTGAAGAAATTTCTCCTCATCTCAGTCCTAAATGGCTTACCCCTTATCCTTAGACTGTGACCCCTGGTTCTGGACTCCCCCGCCATCAGGAACAGCCTTCCTGCATCTAGTCTGTCTAGTCCTGTTAGAATTTTATAAGTTTCAATGAGATACCCTCTCATTCTTCTAAACTCTAGCGAATATAAGCCCAATCGACCCAATCTCTCCTTATACGTCATTCCTACCATCCCAGGTATCAGTCTGGTGAATCTTCGCTGCACTCCCTCCATGGCAAGAACATCCTTCCTCAGATAAGGCGACCAAAATTGCACACAATACTCAAGGTGCGGTCTCACCAAGGCCCTGTACAACTGCAGCAAGACATCCTTGCTCCTGTACTCGAATTCTCTTGTGTCTCGCGTCAATCCTGTTCTACTTTTTTCTCATTCATAGTTGGTACACGGTACTTCAAATATTCTCACATGGTAAAGAAAGAAAGCACTCAATGGCCCCGATATTTACGGGGAGGCGGAGAGGGTGCGGACGGGGTAGGCCCCAAAATGGCCGAAGAAGACGGCAAAGCCAATGACGCGAAGGGCCTGCCGAACTTAACAGCACGACATCAGTATCATTGTTTTGATCCAAAGGTCAGCGATCGGGACTGGGGGCCGGGTGTCAGGGGAGAGAGAAGCCATGATGTGGGTGGGTGGGTGGGCGGGGGGAGGGGGAAGAGAGGCGGGCAATTGGGAGGTTGGAGGTCGAAGGCTTCCTTGAGGTGGGAGGGGGGGGGAGCATGCCTGCTTTTCCTGGAGCACAAGGAATGCTGTGAATGGCACCGGCAGCTCCCGTCTCCCTTTCACTTCTGGGTTTCATGACCCCTGGCAAACCGCATAGCAGCAGTGAATTTTAAATCAAAATTTCCATTGCACTGTGGGAGCCTGATTTAAATATGTTAATTAAGTGCCCCGCCTCTCCATGCTTGAGATGCATTCCCCATATTTAAGTCGTTGGTCAGAATTTTCCAGAGTGGTAGCGGGCGGGATCGTTGGCGGGTCGGGTCGGAAAGTTGTTATTTTTGACAGCGGGTCAGGAACCCGCTGTCATCTCGCTCCCACGCGCCTTTCCCAAGGTGTGTCTATCATCACGGACCCGACCCGACCGACAGCGGTGGACGACCCAATTGAGATGATTATCAGGTAGTTTACAGGCACTTAAGAGCCTTTTTTCACTTTTTAAATTTCCCTGCATGGCCACGGGATTCACACAGCTCAGGAACCACGTCTGTCAACCTGAGGTGGGAGTTCAGTGGCCATTGCTCCAGCTGATTACTTGACAGCATAAAATGTACAGTAAAAGCTCCCACCTGACAGATGATCACTTTCCTCAGGCAGAAGCTGTTGCTCAGTCCATTTCCAGCACAGATTCTGCAGGCTGCAAGTGTTTCCAGCAAAGTCTCCATCAAGTATCTCCTCTTTGGAAGAACTCTCTCACCATTGACAGATCGCTTCTGTCATCTCTACTTCACCTGCCACCTATTCCATCAACATGGATGCTGTTTTTAATGTCTCATCTTGGTCCTCAGGATCAGACCCCGGTGAGTCCCAACACCAGCAGCACCAGGCACACCAACAGCATCAACAACAACACCAACCTTCTCTGCAATCACCTGATGCTGCACAGGACACAGGGCATCAGCACCCGACCACATTGCTGCCCGGGAGGCCAGGGATGGCCTTCACCATGGCCAGATTTACATCACTTGATGCTGTACACCCTGGCTGCCACATGATGCACCAGGTTGGCACCACCCCACACCAACACCATAAAGCATCCCTACAATATCCAAGCTTTCTTTCACACATATCACCATTATGGGGGGTAACGTTATGTCTCACCATTCACTGCAACTCACTAAGCCACTTCCAAAGGTGCACACAAATCTGTCTAAGACTGGAAAATGTTGAAAATAAAGATTTTTATGTTTGACACCACATTAACAGAAACTTTACATAAACATTGGATAAAACACCCAAGTGGCTATCCTTGTGTGTTGTTGTTGGTATGACTGGACTAGGATGAGGGTGAGTGTGAGGGGTGGCTAATGAGATGGGGATGTGATAATGTAGATAGAGAGAGGGATGGGTGGAGGTCCAAGGTAAGTTTGTGTGAGTAAGGATATGCAGGAGTAGGGTAAGGAAGGCAGAGTGATGGGGATGTGATGAGAGGCACAGCAGGATAAAGTTGAGTGTGACTTTGTATTAACGTTTCATGATCTACTGAGATCATTGAAATATTTGCAGCACTGCACCCAGGTCCACCTGACCACATCCCTGCTTGTGCCCGCCTCTGAAGTGTGCAACCAGGCTGACTTGGTCTCCTGGGGAGGTCTCTTCCACCCATCGGAAGGGAAGAGGACCTCCCTGCGTGCTCTGACTCCCTCCATAAGCATATGGAGGGAGTCGTCGGAGAACCTGGGTGCAGCCCTCTGCCTCTGTGCAGTCATTGTCAGTGTTTGCAGCACTCCAATGCTGTAGAACACTGACAGCACTATGTTAGATTAAACTTCAGATCTAATGTGGCCATGGTCCCATTAAAGATCCCTGCTGAAAACACGCCATGAATGACGTCACCAGACCCGTTCCATCTCATTGGGCCGGGTAACGCGCTGGGCGGGCTTAATAGGCCCCATTAAGGTAAGTTCATTTTCAAGAGCAGGATGGAGCCAGCAGCGGGGTCGTGACTCGCCACGGACACCACCTGCACCGGACCCGCCCAGGTAGGCAAAATTTAGGCCTTTAAACGCACCCCCCCCCACCCCGCCACCGACCCGCTCCCGCCCATCATGGGGGGATTAACATCGAGGCCACTGTGTCAAGTGTATTAATCAACAAAAAGTGGGTCAGAAGCTAAAGATTTTTGCTGGATCTTGATTTACTTTTGCAAAACATTCAATTATTATTTTTTTAATGACTTTTTTTTAAATGATTTTTATAGTGCAGTTTTTTTTCTCTCCTTTTAGATCTCCTCCTTATAGGTCCATATGCCCAAGGTGCATTTCTCCCTGCAGGGAAACACGTCATTTTGGTTCTTCCTTTCCTTCATTGCTAGTTCTGTGGGTACAAAGCAACTAAACACTAAACGCTGCAATTGATGGATGATAGAATCGATATTCTGGAAGGATGTGATCAATGGGTTGTAGGGCCTTCCGCATCCAAACCTGGTTTGTGATCTCATGATCACTCTGCAACGTAGAGTAACAGAGTGCCAATGCGATAGGGCACCATGATAATTTGTCACTCGTCCTGTGTTGAAATGGAATTACTGTAATAGTATGAGGAACAATTACAATTTTGCATATTATAATCAACAACCTTGTAACCAATTTGAAAAAACTGCCCAATGTCCAGCCTTTCAACTTAATTCACCTAAGTCTCTGCTTTGGAGATTATTAATATGTTGGAGTTTCAGCTTCACATCACCATAAATTGTGCGTTAGAATTTGGTCAGATCAAACTCTACAAAGTGACGTGAGAAGACCTCGAGGTCTCACACTACTTTGGTTTCGCACTGGTTATAAGAAAGAAAGAATTGCATTTCTATAGTGCCTTTTGTGACTGCCGAATGTCCCAAAGCGCTTTACAGCCAATGAAGTAATTTTTTGAAATGGAGTCACTGTTGTAATGTGGCAGCCAATTTGCGCACAGCAAGGTCCCATAAACAGCAATGTGATAATGACCAGATAATCGGTTTTAGTGATGTTGATTGAGGGATAAATATTGGCCAGGACACTGGGGATAACTCCCCTGCTCTTCTTCGAAATAGTGCCGCGGGATCTTTTACATCCACCTGAGAGAGCAGACAGGGCCTCGGTTTAACGTCTCATCTGAAAGACAGCACTTTCGACAGTGCAGCACTCCCTCAAGACTGCACTGGAGTGTCAGCCTAGATTTTTGTGCTTAAGTCTCTGGAGTGGGACTTGAACCCACAACCTTCTGACTTAGAGGTAAGTGTGCTACCCACTTTTTAAAATGTTTTTATTACTTTATTGAACATTAAGAACATTTACAACATCGTGATCATTTCATTGTATGATACAAATCAATTCCGCCGCTTTGCACAGCCATTCCACCACCACATTTTAACATCAAAACCTGAAGTTTAATTTGTCTCCTGTAACATATATTAATCGATTGTACTTTAAAAATTGGTTGTAAAATACTGTCCTTAAATTCCTTTCTGAATAAAACATCCAGAGCCTTATAATGATCTTTTAGCTTATATTTAAAATACTCTTTTAGATTGATTCTCCTCCCCTTAAAAAACAGAGCATTCCTTCTTTGCACAATCACGAATCTAGCCAAACTGAACATTAAATTAATTGCTGCTCCGCTAGACTCTGGCAGACTCTCCTGCAATCCCCATCTCAAAATTGAGTCCTACAGGATTCCCATTCTCGCTCTTCAGTCCCCACCCAGCAAAAAAGCTTCACACAACTGTCAAACAAAATACTTAAAGTCATTTAACTGCGGACATAACACCAGTAAATGGGACAGAGTCTCATCCCGTGTCCCACACATTGGGCAAGTTGCCGCCTCCACTCGTCCAATCTTGCACAAGACCGTCATGGTAAAAATCCAGTTATGAGCCAATTTGAAATCCAGTTCAATCCATTCTGGGCATTTAAAATTCGCCCACACTCCCTTCCAAATCCTGTTGCAGTCCAGCTGTGGGTATATACTCTGCCAAAACTCCTGACCAGCAGGTGTCTTGAATCTCCATTCTCTGAATACCTCATAGAAATCTCGAGTATTACAGTTGTCAAATTGGACCAACTCTCCCCCTCTCTCCAGTACAAAGCTTGGAAAAGCAGGACGCATTTTACTTCCTTTGGAGATTTCCGCATTTATTTCTTCCATCCAATCCTGTGGCATTGCCCTCACAATCTTCTCATACATGATTCCTATTGCTTTTCCTTCTACTTCCTGATCCTCCTCCCACACCATGTCCCTCACTATCGCTTCCGGCAACCAACCTGGAATTACCTCGTATAATACATCTTTCACAGATATAATCCCAGCTTTTATAAAAGCTTGATTAAATAAAACCTCTCCTTCGATGTTGACCCACCTGTTCAAAAATAAGGGCTGTTCTAAAAATTCCTCAGCCCCCTTGGGCATAAACTGCACACTCTTTAAAAATTGGGCCCAAGTCTCTACAACCCCCTTATAAAACCTAGGGAGAAGTTTAATCGATTTCAAAAACATATTATTATATTCCATATACAATATTCCCTGCCCTCCTATCCCACTTTGTTTTAAAAAATGCTCAAAACAACTCTTCCAAAAACTTGTATTTGACTTCTGAAGAAATCTCTTCACCCATTTGATTCTAAAGGATTTCTTCTTCAAATCAATATCTGGAAAATTGAGTCCTCCCTGATTTCTCCGTCCAATGATAGTATTGTATGCCACCAAGGCTAGTTTTGTAGTGTATGTAACCTGTACCACCTTAAGAGGATACCTTAAGGTGATGGACTACTTTTTGATGGCTCCTGTACATTGTAGTACCGGTGGTGACCACACCGGTATATAAACCCTGCGGAGCAAAGTGTATCTCAGTTCAGCCCTGACCCTCAATCACTAAAGACCTGTTTACTTACTTCTGTAGTCTGTGTCCTGTTATTCAGTATAACTGCAATTGAAAACACAGACTCAACAGGTTTCCCTTCCCATTAAAAACCTCACACAAGCCTCTCGGATGGACTTTTCCGCCCACTCAGGAATATCCTCCACCGTCAATAAGTACCATAGTTTAGATAGCAGGAGAGCAGACACCACTGTCGCTCTTCCTTGCACTTTCAACCACCTTCTTTCCCATCTTCCCAAAATCTTTTTAATTTTCATAACCTTCGGTTCCCAATTTAATCGATCCACTTCATCCCTGTCTTTCTTGCACCCCATATGGCGGTTAAGAAGGCAAATGGTATGTTGGCCTTCGTAGCAAGAGGGTTCGAGTACAGGAACAAGGATGTCTTGCTACAGTTGTACAGGGCCTTGGTGAGACCGCACCTTGAGTATTGTGTGCAGGTTTGGTCGCCTTACCTGAGGAAGGACGTTCTTGCCATGGAAGGAGTGCAGCGAAGATTCACCAGGCTGATACCTGGGATGGCAGGAATGACGTATGAGGAGAGATTGTGTCGATTGGGCTTATACTCACTGGAGTTTAGAAGATTGAGAGGGGATCTCATCGAAACTTATAAAATTCTGTCAGGCCTGGACAGACTAGATGCAGGAAGGATGTTTATGATGGCGGGGGAGTCCAGAACCAGGGGTCACAGTCTAAGGATAAGGGGTAAGCCATTTAGGACTGAAATGAGGAGGAATTTCTTCACCCAGAGAGTGGTGAACCTGTGGAATTCTCTGCCACAGAGGGCGGTGGAGGCCAGTTCATTAAATATATTCAAAAAAGAGTTGGATATATTTCTTAAGGCTAAAGGGATCAAGGGATATGGGGAGAAGGCAGGGACAGGGTACTGAATTTGGATGATCAGCCATGATCTCATTGAATGGCGGGGCAGGCTCGAAGGGCCGAATGGCCTACTCCTGCTCCTATCTTCTATGTTTCTATATGCACCCCCAGAACTTCCAAAACCTCCACCACCTTAAAGGGACATTCCCCCAACCATTCCCCCCTACCCCGCCCTGCAACCAGGCATTGGGACTTACTATAATTCACTCTGGCTCCTGAAGCTCTACAATATTCCTCCACTACATCCATAGCTTTCCTCACTGACTCCCCATTTCTCAATGTTAAGGTTGTGTCATCTGCATATTGGTGTATCACCGACACCAGCCCAGAACTGGGGACCACAATCCCAACTACACCTTGTTTCTTTCGTATCATGTAACCTAATGGTTCTGCTACCAATGTGTACAACAATGGGGACAGGGGACAACCCTGTCTCACTGATCTCTGTATCGGAAAATACTTGGATAAAAAACCATTACATTTAACGCAGCTAAATATGTTTGAATAAAAAATCCTTATCCACTGAATGAAATTTTCCTTGAAACCAAATGCTTCCAAAACCTTCAATAAAAACTCATGAGAGACCCTATCAAAGGCTTTCTCTTGATCTATCTTTAATACATAAGCCTCCCTCCCACTCTCTTCCATGAGCTCTATCGCATCTCGGATTGAGACCACAGAGTCTGCGATGTCCCGGCCTATGACTCCATAGGACTGAGAGGGCCAAACTATCTCCGGTAACACCTCCTTCAAACGATTTGCCATAACCCTCGCCAAGATCTTATAATCCACATTTAATAATGTGATGGGCCTCCAATTCTTCAGATCCCGTCTATCCCCTTTATTTTTATATAAGCTAAGCTTATGATACCTCTCCTCATAGATGGGGCCAGGCTTCCCTCAATTATAATTTCCTTAAAAACTCCTAGGAGCAATGGACTTAAAATCTCAAAAAATTCTTTATAAAATTCTGCACTTAGTCCATCGGACCCTGGGCTTTTCCTCCCCTTCATTCCACTTATTGCTACTTTTATTTCCGCTAATCCTACTTCTTTGTCACACATGCTTCTCTCATCCTCCTTTAAAACCTCTTCAATAAAAGCAGTAACTGTTGTGTCCGTGTATAATAAGACACAGACTGCAGGAGAACGGTATAACAGGTGTTTACTAAACGTGGCTCACGCTGTAACTGATCTGTACAGATTACTACTCAGTGCTATATACAGGTGTGGTCACTGCCAGTACTGCAGTATACATGAGCTGTAAAAGATAGTTCCCTTAAAGGTATATACATTACAATTCCTCCCCTTTTAGATTAACAGTACCATAACACTCATTTAACAATTAAACATCAAACTAATTACAATTAACACTTTTAACATGCAACATTAGCTGAAAATAGTCTATTTATATATTCAGTCTTTGGGGAGGCTTCCTGATCCTTTCTGGATAGCGCCTTTCCCGGGTGTCTTGCTCTTGGTGCGGAGGCGATTCTGGCCCCCTGTCGTCGGTTGGTTCATCAGCTTCCGATGCTACTGTTTCTGGGGTAGATGCGACCTGTACGCCGGGTTCATCACCAGGTACGTATGGGCGAGGCATGGGGTTGACTTGTTCCTGTGACTCTAGGATCTGGTCAGCATGGCGTCTCACGATGCTCTCCCCAACGCCCACTGTGTACATTAGTGGGCCCTGCCGTGTGCATATCGTTCCTGGCTGCCATTTTTCTGTTCGGTAGTCGCGGGCCAAGACTGGTTGCCCTACATTGAAGCTCCTTGTTGGCTTCTCATGGATGTGCTGGAATTGCTTACTCTCAACATCTCTTCGTACGTTTGGTCTGAGCAAATCCAGGCGAGATCTTAACCTTCGGTTAAAGAACATCATGGCTGGGGCCTGGTTGGTGACTGCATGTGTCGCATTCCGATAGGCGAACAGGAAATTGTCCACCTTGTGCTGCAGTGGAATGTTGTCATTGTACATAGTCTTTATTGCCTTCTTAAAGGTTTGTACGAACCTCTCAGCCAATCCATTTGTGGCTGGATGATACAGGGCGGATGTGTAATGCCTTAACCCATTCTTTTTCAAGAACCTCCGGAACTCTTCGGACACAAACTGTGGTCCGTTGTCGGAGCAAATCTGTTCTGGCAAGCCATTCCTGGCAAAAATGGTCCGTAGGACTGCAATAGTTTTCTCTGTGGTGGTGGAGGACATTTTGATGACCTCAGGCCATTTCGAGTGCGCATCCACGGCTATTAAAAACATTGAGTCCATGAATGGACCAGCAAAATTAATATGCACCCATTGCCATGGAGATGAGGGCCACTCCCATGGGTGTAGAGGGGCCTGTGGTGGTGCATTTTGGACTTTCTGGCATCCTGAGCAGCTCTTGGTCAGGTCCTCGATTTGTTTATCGATTCCCGGCCACCACACATAAGCCCTGGCTAGGCTTTTCATTTTTACCCCTCCCAGATGACCCTCATGAAGCTCATTGAGCACTCTATCCCTTAACTTGGGTGGAATTACCACTCGGGATCCACACATCAAGGTCCCCCGGCACACTGACAGCTGTTCTCTCCTTGTCGAGAATGCTGGCAACAGTGAGTCGCCATGTGCTGGCCATCCCTTCACCGTCAAATCATATACCCGAGACAGTGTCGGGTCATTTCGGGTTTCCTTTTCGATACAAGCGTTAGTTACCAGTAGGTATTCAACTATAGTCGAATGGAATATTTTGACAGGATCCACTGCTGGTGCTTCCTCCGCAGTAGGCAGTGGCAGGCGTGATAGCCCATCAGCATTTCCATGCTGTTTCGTGCCCTTATATTCAATCTCATAGTGGTGCGCCCCTAGAAAAAGTGACCATCTTTGTAGTCGTTGCGGAGTCATCACCGGAACGCCCTTCTTCGGATTAAAAATGGAGACAAGAGGCTGGTGATCAGTCAGCAAGGTGAATTTCTGCCCGTGCAGATAGTGATTGAACTTTTTCACTCCCCACACTAGGCTGAGGGCCTCCCTGTCAATCTGGGCGTAGTTACGCTCGGCTAAGGTTAGTGATCGTGACGCAAAGGCTATTGGCCTCTCTGAGCCGTCCGAGAATTTGTGCAACAGCACCGCTCCAATGCCGTAGGGTGACGCATCACATGCCAACCGAATTGGTAATGCTGGGTTGTAATGGGCCAATACCTCTTTCGATGTGATTAGTGTTTTGCTCTTCTGGAAAGCTCGTCTACATTCGCCACTCCACTTCCATGGCACCCCAGTTTGCAGTAGGGTGTTCAGTGGGTGTAGTATTGTAGACAAATTTGGCAAGAACTTATGGTAGTAGTTTACCAGCCCGAGGAACGACCTCAGTTGTGACACATTTTCCGCTGCTGGAGCCTTGACTACTGCCTCAATCTTCTCTGGGGACTTATGTAACCCCTCTTTATCGATAACGTGGCCACAATACGAGATCTGTTTTCTAAAAAACTCGCATTTGGGGCGGTTAGCTCGGAGCCCATATTCCTGCAATCTAGTGAGCACCTGCTCCAGGTTGGCAAGGTGATCACTGTCATTTCTGTCCGTGACCACGATGTCATCCAAATAACACTGGGTCTCTGGGATCCCTTGCAGGACTTGTTCCATTGCCCTCTGCCAAATAGCCGGAGCTGATGCTACCTCGAATACCAGCCGGTTGTATTGGTAGAGACCTTTATGGGTGTTGATTGTGAGGTATTTTTTGATGCTTCTTACATAAGAACATAAAAATATAAGAAATAGGAGCAGGAGTAGGCCAATCGGCCCCTCGAGCCTGCTCCGCCATTCAATAAGATCATGGCTGATCTGATCCTAACCGCCAATCCACTATCACAGAACCATCTCCTGAATCTAACAGAATTAGACACACGAAATAGGAGCAGGATCAGGCTACATGGCCCCTGGGCCCGCTCCGCTACCCACAGGGCCATGACCGATCCGAACCTAGACTCATGTCCAAATTCCTGCCCGCTCCCCATAACCCTTAATTCCCTTTACTTCTAGGAAACTGTCTATTTCTGTTTTAAATTTATGTAATGATGTAGCTTCTACAGCTTTTTGGGGCAGCATATTCCATGGACCGACCACCCTCTGAGTGAAGTAGTTCCTCCTCATCTCAGTTTTGAAAGAGCAGCCCCTTATTCTAAGACTATGCCCCCTAGTTCTAGTTTCACCCATCATCGGGAACATCCTCCCCGCATCCACCCGATCCAACCCCTTCACAATCTTATATGTTTCAATAAGACCGCCTCTCATTCTTCTGAACTCCAATGAGTAGAGTCCCAATCTACTCAACCTCTCCTCATATGTCCATCCCCTCATCCCCGGGATTAACCGAGTGAACCTTCTTTGTACTGACTCGAGAGCAAGTATGTCTTTTCTTAAGTATGGACACCAAAACTGTACGCAGTATTCCAGGTGCGGTCTCACCAATACCTTGTACAACTGAAGCAATACCTCCCTATTTTTATATTCTATTCCCCTAGCAATGAAAGCCAACATTCCATTGGCCTTCTTAATCACTTGCTGCACCTGCATACTAACCTTTTGAGTTTCGTGCACCAGGACCCCCAGATCCCTTTGTACTTCAGTACTTTCCAGTTTCTTGCCATTAAGATAATAACTTGCTCTACGATTTTTCCTGCCAAAGTGCATAACCTCACACTTTCCAGTATTGTATTCCATCTGCCAAATCTCTGCCCACCTACTTAGCCTGTCTATGTCCCCTTGCAGGACTTTTATGTCCTCCTCACTCACTACTTTCCCTCCCATCTTAGTATCATCTGCAAACTTTGATATGTTACACTCGGTCCCCTCCTCCAAATCGTTAATATAGATTGTAAAGAGTTGGGGACCCAGCACTGACCCCTGCGGAACACCACTAGTTACTGATTGCCAGTCTGAGAATTAACCATTTATCCCAACTCTCTGCCTTCTGTTAGATAGCCGAGCCTCTATCCATGCCAGAATATTACCCCCAATCCCGTGATTCTTTATTTTAAGCAATAATCTTTTGTGTGGCACCTTGTCAAATGCCTTTTGGAAGTCTAAATACACTACGTCCACTGGTTCCCCTTTATCCACCCTATATGTTACTTCCTCAAAGAACTCCAGCAAATTTGTCAAACATGACTTCCCCTTCATAAAACCATGCTGACTTTGTCCTATTAAATTATGATTATCCAAATGTCCTGTTACTGTCTCCTTAATAATGGACTCCAAAATTTTACCTACCACAGATGTTAGGCTAACCAGTCTATAGTTGCCAGCCTACTGTCTACTGCCCTTTTTAAATAAGGGCGTTACATTAGCAGTTTTCCAGTCTGCCGGGACCTTTGCCGAGTCCAGGGAGTTTTGGAAAATTATTACCAATGCATCCACAATCCCTACCGCCACTTCCCTCAAGACACTAGGATGTAAGCCATCGGGTCCAGGTGATTTATCCGCCTTGAGTCCCATTATTTTACCGAGTACCACTTCCTTAGTGATTTTGATCGTGTTTAGCTCCTCCCCCCCCTTTAGCCCCCTGTTTATCCAGTGTTGGGATATTGTTAGTGTCTTCTACTGTAAAGACTGATATAAAATATTCATTCAGTGTTTTTGCCATCTCCATATTTCCCACCATTAATTTCCCGGTCTCATCCTCTAAGGGACCAACATTTACTTTAGCCACCCTTTTTCTTTTTATATAACTATAAAAACTCTTACTATCTGTTTTTATATTGTTTGCTAATTTACTTTCATAATCTATCTTCCCTTTCTTAATCAATCTTTTTGTTATTTTTTGCTGTCTTTAAAGTTTTCCCAATCCTCTATCCTCCCACTAGATTTGGCTACCTTATATGCCCTTGTTTTTAGTCGAATACTATCCTTAATTTCTTTACTTAGCCACGGATGGCTGTCTTTTCTTTCACACCCTTTTCTTCTCAGTGGAATATATATTTTTTGGAAGTTGTAAAATAACTCCTTAAATGTACACCACTGATCATGTATCGTCTTACCCTTTAATCTATTTTCCCAATCCACTCTACTCAATTCCGCTCTCATACTTTCATAGTCTCCTTTATTCAAGCTTAGCACGCTTGTTTGAGATCCAACCTTCTCACCCTCTAATTGAATATGGAATTCAACCATGTTATGGTCACTCATTCCAAGGGGATCCTTTAGTAGGACATTTTTAATTAATCCTGTCTTGTTACACAGGACCAGATCTAAGGTTGCTTGCCCCCTGGTCGGTTCAGTTACATACTGCTCAAGAAACCTATCCCTAATACACTCAATGAACTCATCCTCAAGGCAGCCCTGCCCAATTTGATTTGTCCAATTAATATGATAGTTAAAATCCCCCATAATTATAGATGTTCCCTTATTACAAGCCTCAACTATTTCCTGATTGATACTCCGTCCAACAGAGTTGCAACTGTTTGGAGGCCTATAGACTACGCCCACTCGTGTTTTTTTCCTCTTATTATACCTCCCTTTGCAGATACACCTGGGCCAGATCAATCTTAGTGAAGCGTTTCCCTCCAGATAGCGAGGCGAAAATATCTTCAATCCGCGGAAGTGGATATTGTACGGTGTGAAGGACCGGGTTCACTGTTACCTTAAAGTCCCCACAGATGCAAACCTTCCTTGGTTCCCCAGGCGTGCTGCTCAATGACTTTTTCATCACAGGGACGATGGGTGTAGCCCACTAGATCCAGTCTACCTTGGACAGTACACCTGAACGTTCCAGACTCTCCAGCTCTGCTTCGATGGCTGGGCGGATCTCATAAGGTACCGGTCTGGCCTTAAAAAATTTTGGGCTTGCGTTTTCTTCAATTTTAACCGTCGCTGTCATGCCTTTTAGTGTTCCGAGTCCTTGCTGGAACACTTCTTTCGCGTCAGTTAGGATCTTTGACAGTCGCCCAGGTGTGATGTCGTCATCCTTTTTGTCAGCCACAGTCAGTGCCTGTATGGAATGCCAATCCAGTTGTATTTTCCGGATCCATTCACGTCCCAGTAATGGTGGTCCTCCATCTTGCAATACATACAGGTCTAGTTTTGGTGTTTCCTTACCATTATATATAACGGTCACCCTTATTTTTCCTTTGGGGTAGACTTTTTGCCCCGTGTACGTCTTCAAATTAATTTTTGTGTCTCTCAACGGTATGTGTGAGAATAGCCGCTCATAGTCCCGTCGGTTTATGACTGTTAGGGCTGATCCTGTGTCCAATTCCATCTTTACCTGGACTCCTGCTATCTTGAGAGTGACCCAAATGGTTCGGTGATCCTCCATTGTGATCACATGTAGTTTCAAACAACTCAGTTCCCTGCTTTCGGAGTTGTTATCACTCTTTTGTTCGTCTAAACTATTCTCCGTCATCTTATGTACCTTCTTGTACTTTTCTTTGGTAGGTTTCTTATTGCTGGTTTTCTTTCCCGACCTGCAGACTCGTGCTATGTGTCCTACTTTTCCACACTGTCTGCACACTTTGTCTTTGAACCAGCAATCATTCTGGTCGTGTGTTGTTCTGCCGCAGCGATAGCACTTCTCTGTTCCATATGACATTTTGTTTGTGCCATATTCTTGCGGTCTCTGTTGTATCTCTGCAGCGCCCCGTGCTGCTGCTTCATATGATACCGCAATGCTGAAAGCCTTTTCCAGCGTAAGGTCCTTTTCAGATAAAAGCCGTTTCTGGGTTCCTTCACTTTGAAGCCCACACACAAACTTATCCCTTAAGGTATCTGCCAGTCCCGCTCCAAACTGGCAGTGTTTCGATAGTTTGCGCAGTTCTGTTAAATAATCAGCATTGCTTTCATCCTTATGCTGGTTCCGTTTGTGAAACTTGAATCTTTCTGCTATCAGCAGCGGTGTGGGGTTTAAATGTTCCTGTAGTATCGTTACTATGTCTTCAAAACTCTTTTCTATTGGCTTCGTTGGGGTTACTAGATTTTGTAATAAACCATACATCTTTGCACCCATTAAATTTAACAATACCGACGCTTTCTTGCCATCTGACACCTCATTTGCCTTGCAGTACACCTCTATTCGTTCGACATATGTAGTCCAATCTTCGACTTCATTGTCAAATGCGGTGATACTGCCACTCTTCGGCATTTTGGGTGTGGTTTAAAATGGCGTCTCCCAATGGCTTAAAATGGCATTTCCCACGCTTTCCTTCCTCCCCCGCTGCTGCCAACGCCACTCCCGGCAGTTCTCGTGGCAATGGCGGCGCCCTGTAGGTTTTGCGCGCTTCTCCTGCGCTGCTGCCAACGCCGCTATCGGCGGTCCTCGTGGCAGTGGCGGCGCCTCGCGGGTTTCTGCGCATCTCTCTCTCCCTCTCTTCGATGCTGCTCGGCCCCTGAACACCGGCTGCACCCTGTGCGCTCTGCCCTCTCTCTCCCCCGTCGACGCTGCTCGGCCCTTTGCTGTGCCGCTCGGTCGGGCTCTAGCCCGCCGCTGTCCGGGAAGGGCCTGTGCACTACCTGTTGCCAGCCCGTTTCGCTGGACCACCTCGACTGGAAAGCCAAGCCTGGCTCTCGACAGCCTCCCCCGCAATTCTCGAATCTCTGCTGGATGACTGGGCGGTTGCCCGTGGTCGACGCCCAAGTCTCTGGCCTTGACCTCCAATCCACTGATCTCCAGGAACGAATCCCCGGGAGGTGATGCAGAGTTGCAGGTAGGTTCGAACTTGCCTTGTCGCCAATGTTGTGTCCGTGTATAATAAGACACAGACTGCAGGAGAACGGTATACCAGATGTTTACTAAACGTGGCTAACGCTGGAACTGATCTGTACAGATTACTACTCAGTGCTAAATACAGGTGTGGTCACTGCCAGTACTGCAGTATACATGAGCTGTAAAAGATAGTTCCCTTAAAGGTATATACATTACAGTAACCTTCTCCATCACCAAATTGGAAATGTCTTCTTTTGTATATAACTCTTGATAAAAGCTGCTAGCCGCCTGTAAAATCTCCCCACTTTCATGAATGATCTTCTCCCCAACCTTCAACTCTTCAATTAACGATAATCTCTGTTGCAGCTTCTCTTGCTCTAGAAAATATCTAGTGCATCTTTCGCCCTCCAATGCATCTCTAGCCTTTGCACGGAGAATGGCCCCCTTGCATTTTTCAGCTTGCAATAATTCCCACTCTTCCGTCAACTGCTTTACAGACATCCGTAAACCTTTTGTTTATATTCTCTTCTCGATGCCGGTTAGCTGCTGTCCTCTTTTTCCCATAACGTACCGAAAAACCTTTTACCTCATATTTGAAATTGTCCCACCAAACTCTTCTTTCTTTCAAGAACAAAGGTTGCTTCCGAGCATTCTTTATTATATTTATAATCCCTTCTTTATAAGCAATTTCTTTCAGATATTGATTGTTTAAAATCCACACCCCTGAACCGATCTTAACTCTGCTGTTCCTAATTCTAAGAACCAAAGCCGAGTGATCACTAAAAAATACTTTTTTATTATAAATCTCCAGCACCTCAGAACTTAAACCTTCCCGCATTAACATTTGGCTCTGTTTTAAAACATCACCCACCCAACCTGCTCTGGAGAACTCCCTTTTTATGGGGTTCCGGTCCCTGCATAAGTCTCTCAAATTTAAATTTGCCATCATTTTTACAATCATCCCTCTGGAGTTATCATCCTTAAAGGTCATCTGGGCTGAAATGTCCATCTGAGATAAAAATACATTAAAATCCCCCACTATACAAGGATTTTCCACCTCTGCCACTTCAGTGAATAACCCCCGAAAAAACTCGCGACACTTGCAATGGTCGTTCGGTGCATAGATATTAAAGAGATCGCAATTAAATCCCTCCATTTTTACCGTTAGCCGTAAAAATCTCCCCTCAGTGTCCTTGTCCACCAAGGCAATGTTCTCTTTTATGGACGGACTCACCAAAACAGCCACCCCTCTACGGTTATTGTTTGCACAACTTGTAAACACCTCTCCCTTCCAAACCTTCTGAACTCTTTCTAGAATATCCTCATCCCAAAAGGTTTCTTGCAGACACAACAAGTCCGAACCTTTAAAACCCTGCAACAACTGCTGCAATTTCTTCTCACCCCTCAGTCCGTTCACATTAATTGAGACCTGGCTCCAAAGAAGGGACGTATGCCTGATAATCTCCCCATCATTTAATCTCTGGCTCTTCCCTCCTCTCATGCTCCTTCTCAACTTTACGGGCAGCTGTTGCTTTTTCCTGCAGCCTCCGGCTCTTTTTCACCTCCTGTTTGACCCCTCCCTGCTGTTTCAGCCTCTTCCTTACATTGAGTTTGGGCCCAGGAGCGGCCCTTTCTCCCTCCTTCTGCCCCTCATTAACCTTTCCCGTTCCACATGATGCCACCCCACCCCTGACTTCCATGTCTCTGTCCCCCTCTAATTCCTCACACTCAAGCTCTTCTGCAACCCCCTGTGCCTGCTCCACGTCAGATACATAATCCTGCTCCCCATCAGATACTTCATCTCCCATAGAGAGTCTTCCTGCTATCGCAGTTTCTCCCACTGTGCTGCTCCCTTCGACCACATCTCCACTTCTGACCCTTGCACCTTGTTCCCTCACTCCATGGGACAATGGCGCACCTAAATTGTTCCCTTCTGACGTCTCTATCTCGCCGATCCCATCCTGCTGTCCCTTTAAGGCTCCTGCCTTTTGCACCCTCTCCCCATCCTGCCCCCTCCCGCTCACCAAGCTATCCGACTCCCCGCCTCTCCCCGGAGCACCCACATCCACCACACACCCCGCTCCCGCCTCCTCTCCCCCCGCAGACACCAGACTCCCCAGGGGGAGCTGAACTGCACTAAGGCTCGAGTCTGCACTCGACCCTCGCTGCCCGCTGCTGTCTTTGTTCCCCCCCACAGCACTCGGCGTGTTTTCCGCCATCCCCATCCCGTTCTGTGCTCCGCCATCCTCTGCCTCTTCCTGTGCTCCTTTGTCCTTCATTTTACTGGCTGTGTCCTCCGACTGCACCGCTCCTCCGGCCATTCCACACTCATCTCCTACTCCTTCTCCCATCTCCTCATCACTCATATCGCTCCCTTCTGCCACACACTCACAGCGGGTGGGGCCTTTGCGACACACCCCACAGCTCTCCGCCTTGCAGCTCCGAGCAATGTGTCCTGACTCACCGCAATTGTAACAATACAGGTCTGGACAGTTTCTTACGAGATGGTCATGTCCAAGACAATAATAACACACCTTTACTTTGTTATCATGCAGCACACGAAAGTACTGCACTCCTTCTAGTGTCTCGACCTTCATACTGTATGGCAATGACCTCACCCCCTCTGGGAACCGCACCTTTACATACCCGGTTCCGTCTGCTACCTGTGTTCCCGGATAATATCTCCTCTTTATTGCAGAACAGATTTTTATGTCCCATGACTCCAACTTCTTGCTTAGCAGTTCATCCTCAATGTAAACTGGCAAGTTTAAAAATGAAACCACCACCTCCTCTGAATATAGCAGAGTCACCTCCAAGAATTTCTCACCAACTTTCAGACTGAGTAACAGTCTTTCCACCTCCTCACGACCACTGACCGCCACCTCGAATCCCACATTTGGCTTTGGTCAGCAGGCAAAGCAGCTTCCCTCGCCACAGTCCTCATGAACCGCCTGGATAATATCCCAAGCTCGAATCTTCTTATCCTCACACTGCACCACCACCGTGTTTTCTTTACCAAACCTCCTGGGGTCCCGGCCCAAATCTTTGGACCTTTTTTTTCCCTTTCCCACCACAGTTTCTTCCCTAATTAAATTCCTCTCGGGAACATTGTCCTCTGAGGGGCCCAGCAGTCCGGACCCCTCAGCAGCCATCTGGCTGTTTTTGTGGGCCAAAAAGGCCCTAAAACCTGAAAACAAAAACCCCAAAACCCACCACCAACTTTTTACAAAACTCCCTCCAACTCCCAGCTGCAATCAGGCAACCAGTAACACCTGGCTCACTCCTAGCCCCTCCCACCTAGAGAGTGCTACCCACTGAGCCACAGCTGCCACTCATGGTATAACTGCAGTTGATGCACAGTGAGGGAGAGAGGGTTGCACCATCTAACAAGCAAGTAATTGTGCTCAGACAGCAAAGATCTGTAGCATCGACCGTCAATAACCACACTGTATAGCTTCATGCCAAGCATCAGAGAGTTCCACAGGATTGTTACTGATCTGATATAGCCAGGTTAACTGAGGACGGCCCATGCCCGCCCGAAACAAGCACTCAGAGGCAGCCCGCCGGGCTCCAGCCAGCCAGCACTCAGGTGGGTTGTCGCGGTGGGGGTCGAGAGGGTTTTGTGAATACTAAAGGGAGGGAGCCCAGGGCAGCAGTGGCCCAAACTTTATTTGTGGGGCCTGGAGGAGCACTCATTCTACTCCTGGCCCCACGACGATAAGTTTGTACTTGCATTTTGGATGCTCGCTTCTGCTCCGACTGCTCCTGCTGAGTGGAGCGTCCATGGCTCAGTCGGCCATTGAAATGGCATCAGATTAAATAGGAGCCGAATTTGCATATATTTATGAAGTGACTGCCTGAATCAGGCCAGGAAAACAAGAGGTGTACAAATGACCGCAAGGCGGAAGCAGAGCGGTAAGTGTACTGATTTCATTTAACTTCCGTTCTGCTGGTTTCCACTGGGCAGAGAGAGCTAAAATCCCCCTGTTTACGTGTCACTGTCTCTCGGTCTGTCTCATTGCATGTCATTCATTGTGTGTGTGTGTGTGTCTGTTCTATCTCTTCCTGTTTCTGCTGTAATCTTGTGAGTAAAGCTCATCTTGTGCTATACAACTTTCCCCCCAATGATTAAAGTGGAATTTTTCAATAAGGGATACTCTACCATGAGCCTTGCACAACCTTTAACCTCAACCTTTAACACTGAGAAATGGCGACAGTTTTGACTTTTAGTGTTCATAGAAAAAGACTACATGGAGAAAAAGCATTTTAGGGATTGAGAAGAGAGGGGTGGTCTATTTAATGCTAAATCATTCATAGGTTCAGTGTACTTTACCTTTGAAGTGATAAATAAAGCCCATGGCCTGGAGTTTCTGTATGATTTCTGCCCAGATAGCAGCTTAATCTGGGCGGAATCGAATGAAGTAGCGCTAAAGATCGTGGAATTTTAAGCATGAGTGAGCTGCGCTGATAGCCACATTACGCTGGAGTGCCTGCAATCTTTTACGCTGGTTTAAAAGGCCATTCGCCTGAAGCAGTCCCTGCCCACAAAAATGGGCATGTCCCCAGGGGTGAATGGCGAGTTTCCGCCAATTCCACCTGTTGTGATGGGGGGGAGGGATCGCCCGACGTCTCATGAATCCAGCACTAATCACCTGACCTGCAGTGAGCAGCAGTCAGCTGAATCCACTGACCCAGGTCTGTTCCTCCTGCTGCTGATACCATTCTTGCACGTTGCGTGCCATTTGTAATGGATGCAAGACAAGCTGAATGCACACGGGCGTCTTAAACAGCCTTTTAGAAGGTTTTGTTCTAATGCACTAAAAGGCACCAGCAGCTACTGGCCACTCAGGAACAATGTTAAATGCAGGAACTTCAGTTCATATTAATCCCTCCAACCAACATAACCTGATCATGGATCATCTAAATTCAATAATCCCAAAATATGAACCATTAATATATGTAGCAGTGTCATTTTTCAGTAATTTATTGAGGATTAAATTCCAGTAATCTTGATATTATGAATTTATTCCTTCAGTGAGCACCTTGTATTACGTTGACTAAACGAAGCACTCTCACTATTATCAGCCATGTTACTTAATATATATATATATTGTTTGATCTTCTGTGACATTGCACACTGAGAATCAAGACTAAGAGCATTCTTCAAGTGAAGCTTGATTACAGGGTGGGCGGATAATCAGACCAGGGCACATAGACATAATTCAGTCTATATTTTGTTGTGCATTCTCCTTATTTTTATATGATGCTTGTAGCTGTACTATTACTGATTGTTAAATAGTAAACCTTATGCCAATTTCTTTAGGAAGGGAGGTAGAGTTGGTTGCAGCATGGAAATTTCATAGCTGATGGGCGGATATAATTACAACATAACCGGGCAGAAATTCGTTATGGGCTGTTCTCAGCTGCATTACCGACTGTGCGCACACAGAGCGTGCCCAAACTGGGAGGCCCGAGGCTCATTGCCCGGGGCCTCATTGTAATAATTGGAGCGAGCTGCCAGCGTCGGTCACACCTCCAGAGGCAGCTCACCCATTTCAATCCGTTCAAGCCCAGCATGTGAGTGCAAAAGACATGGCTGAAGCATTTGCAACCATCTTCAGCCGGAAGTGCCGAGTGGATGATCCATATCGGCCAACTCCCGAGGTCCCCACCATCACAGAAGCCAGTCTTCAGCCAATTCGATTCACTCCACATGATATCATAGAAACATAGAAGATAGGAGCAGGAGTAGGCCATTCGGCTCCTCGAGCCTGCTCTGCCATTTAATGAGATCATGGCTGATCATCCAAATTCAGTACCCTGTCCCTGCTTTCTCCCCATATCCCTTGATCCCTTTTAGCCTTAAGAAATATATCTAACTCCTTCTTGAATATATTTAATGAATTGGCCTCAGCTGCTTTTTGTGGTAGAGAATTCCACAGGTTCGCCACTCTCTGGGTGAAGAAATTCCTCCTCATCTCTGTCTTAAATGGCTTACCCCTTATCTTTAGACTGTGACCCCTGGTTCTGGACTCCCCCACCATCGGGACATCCTTCCTGCATCTAGTCTGTCTAGTCCTGTTAGAATTTTATAAGTTTCAATGAGATCCCCTCTCATTCTTCTAAACTCCAGCGAGTATAAGCCCAATCGACCCAATCTCTCCACATACGTCATTCCTGCCATCCCAGGTATCAGTCTGGTGAATCTTTGCTGCACTCCTTCCAGGGCAAGAACTTCCTTCCTCAGATAAGGCGACCAAAACTGCACACAATACTCAAGGTGTGGTCTCACCAAGGCCCTGTACAACTGCAGCAAGACATTCTTGCTCCTGTACTCTAATCCTCTCGCTATGAAGGCCAACATACCATTTGCCTTCTTAACTGCCTGCTGCACCTGCATGCTTATCTTCAGTGGTGCATAAGGACACTCAGGTCTCGTTGCACTTCCCCTTCTCCCAATCTATTGCCATTCAGATAATCTGCCTTCCTGTTTTTGCCACCAAAGTGGATAACCTCACATTTATCCACGTCATACTGCATCTGCCCAATCACCCAACCTGTCCAAATCATACTGGAGTTTCTCGGCATCCTCCTCACAGCACACACACCCACCCAGCTTTGTATCGTCTGCAAGCTTGGATATATTGCATCTAGTTCCCTTGTCTAGATCATTAATATATATTGTGAATAGCTGGGGTCCTAGGACCGATCCCTGCGGTACCCCACGAGTCACTGCCTGCCACTTGGAAAAAGACCCGTTTATTCCAACTCTTTGCTTCCTGTCTGCCAACCAGTTCTCTGTCCAAGTCAGTACCTTGCCCCCAATCCCATGTTCCTTAACTTTACATGCTAATCTCTTATGCGGGACCTTATCGAAAGCCTTCTGAAAGTCCAAATACACCACATCCACTGGTTCTCCCTTATCTATTCTACCAGTTACAGCCTCAAAAAATTCCAGTAGATTAGTCAAGCATGATTTACCTTTTGTAAATCCATGTTGACTTTGTCCGATCCTGTCACTGTTTTCCAAGTGCTCTGCTATTACATCTTTTATAATGGACTCTAGCATTTTCCCCACTACCGATGTCAGGCTTACCGGTCTATAATTCCCCATTTTCTCTCTACCACCTTTTTTGAACAGTGGGGTAACATTAGTTACCCTCCAATCCATGGGAACTGTTCCAGAATCTATAGAATTTTGGAAGATGACCAGCAATGCATCTACTATTTCTAGGGCCACTTCCTTAAGTACCCTAAGATGTAGATTATCAGGCCCTGGGGATTTATCGGCCTTCAATCCCGTCAATTTCCCTAACACAATTTCCCTAACACCATTTCCCTACAAATACTGATTTCATTCAGTTCCTCCCTCTCATTAGACCCTATGTTGCCCGACATCTCTGGGAGGTTATTTGTGTCCTCCTTTGTGAAGACAGAACCAAAGTATGTATTTAATTGGTCTGCCATTTCTTTGTTCCCCATTATAAATTCCTCTGATTCTGACTGCAAGGGACCTACGCTTGACTTCACCAATCTTTTTCTCTTCACATATCTATAAAAGCATTTACAGTCAGTTTTTATGTTCCCTGCAAGCTTACTCTCATATTCTATTGTCCCCCTCTTAATTAATCCCTTTGTCCTCCTTTACTGAATCCTAAACTGCTCCCAATCCTCAGGTTTACTGCTTTTTCTGGCCAATTTATATGTCCTCTCCTTGGATCTTATGCTATCCCTAATTTCCCTTGCTAGCCACGGTTGAGTCACCTTTTTTGTTTTATTTTTATGCCAAACAGGGATGAACAAATCCTGTAGTTCATCCATGCGCTTTTTGAATGTTTGCCATTGCCTATCCACTGTCAACCCTTTGAGTAGCATTTTCCAATCAATCCTACCCAACTCGCGCCTCATACCATCGTAGTTTCCTTTATTTAAATTCAGGATCCTACTCTCTGAGTCAACTACTTCACTTTCCATCTTAATGAAGAATTCTATCATATTATGATCGCTCCTCCCCACGGGGCCTCGCACAACAAGATTGCTAATTAATCCTTTCTCATTACATAATACCCAGTCTAAGATGGCCTGGTCTCTAGTTGGTTCCTCGACATATTGGCCCAGGAAACCATCCCGTATACACTCCAGGAATTCCTCCTCCACAGTATTGTTACTAATTTGGTTAGCCCAATCTATATGTAGATTAAAGTCACCCATGATAACTGCTGTGCCCTTATTGCACGCATCTCTAATTTCCCGTTTAATGCCATCCCTAACCTTCGCATTACTGTTTGAGGGTCTGTATACCACTCCCACTAACATTTTCTGCCCCTTGGTATTTCTCAGTTCTACCCATACAGATTCCACATCAGAGCTAATATCCTTCCTTACAATTATTTTAATCCCCTCTTTAACCAGCAATGCTACCCCACCTCCTTTTCCTTTTTGCCGGTCTTTCCTGAATATGGAATACCCCTGGATGCTGAGTTCCCAGCCTTGGTCACCCTGGAGCCAAGTTTCCGTAATCCCAATCATATCATATCCGTTTACCTCTATTTGCGCAGCTAATTCATCCACCGTATTACGAATGCTCCTCGCATTTAGACACAAAGACTTCAGGCTTGTTTTTTTAACACTCTTAGACCTTTTAGAATTATTATTTACTGTGGCCATGTTTGATTTAAACCCTTGATTCCTCTGACTGCCACCTTTGCTTTTCTCCTTCCTGTCTTTTGCTTCTATCCTTGTTTCCCTTTCCTCTGTCTCCCTGCACAGGTTCCCAACCCAGTGCCATTTTAGTTTAAACCTCCCCCCCACCCCCCCCCCACCAGAGCACTAGCAAACACTCCCCCTAGGACATCGGTCCCGGTCCTGCCCATCCCACCTCCCCGAGAACCAGTTCCAATGTCCCAGGAATTTGAATCCCTCCCCCTTGCACCATTCTTCTAGCCATGTATTCACCTGAAATATCCTTCTATTTCTACTCTGACTAGCACGTGGCACTGGTAGCAATCCTGAGATTATTACCTTTGAGGTCCTATTTTTTAATTTACTTCCTAACTCCCTATATTCAGCTTTTAGGACCTCATCCCATTTTTTACCTATGTCGTTGGTACCTATATGCACCACGACAACTGGCTGTTCACCCTCCCCTTCCAAAATGCTCTGCAGCTGCTCTGAGACATCCTTGACCCTTGCACCAGGGAGGCAACATACCATCCTGGAGTCTCATTTGCAGCCGCAGAAACACCTATCTATTCCCCTTACAATAGAATCCCCTATTACTATAGCTCTACCCCTCTTTTTCCTCCTGTCCTGTGCAGCAGAACCACCCATGGTGCCAGGAAGTTGGCTGCTGCTGCCTTCCCCTGATAAGCCATCCTCCCCAACAATATCCAAAGTGGTATATCTGTTTGAGAGGGGGACATCTACAGGGGACCCCTGCACTACCTGCCTGCGCCTACTACTCTGCCTGGCGGTCACCCATTCCCTTCCTGCCTGTGCAGCCTCTCCCTGCGGTGTGACCAACTCATTAAACGTGCTTTCCACAATGTCCTCAGCATTGCAAATGCTCCAGTATATATCCATTCGCAGCTCCAGTGCTGCAATGCGGTCTGCCAGTAGCTGGATACACTTCCCGCACACATGGTCGTCAGGGATACAGGACGTGTCCCTGGTTTCCGACATAGTGCAGGAGGAGCATACCACGGCACCGAGCTGTACTGCCATGACTTACCATTTAATTAATTCAAATTAAATTAAATCAAATCAATCCCACCAATTACACTATAATTAAATGATATACTCAAGGGCCCTTGTTTACCAGCAGTCCCCGCTACACAACAGCGACCTTAGAAACTATAAAGCACAAAATTTAAGTTTGGAAAAAAGCGAGAAAGGGAGAAATACTCACCAACCAATCACTTACCTGTTTTTTAGTGACGTCACACTTCGATTACTTTTTACTTCTCTCTCTTCTCTCGCAGGTCCTCCTCTCCCACTCTCGGAGCCAGTTTAAATCAGCATCTCCCGCCTCTCCTCTTGCAGGTAACATTAGCGCCACAGAAGTGCCAGGCAATGACTATCTCCAACAAGCGAGAGTCTAACCACAACCCCTTGACATTCAATGGCATTACCATTGCCGAATCCCCTACCATCAACATCCTGGAGGTCACCATTGACCAGAAACTTAACTGGACCAGCCACATAAATACTGTGGCAACAAGAGCAGGTCAGAGTCTGGCTATTCTGCGGCGAGTGTCTCACTTCCTGACTCTCCAAAGCCTTTCTGCCATCTACAAGGCACAAGTAAGGAGTGTGATGGAATATTCTCCACTTGCCTGGATGAGTGCAGCTCCAACAACACGCAAGAAGCTCGACACCATCCAGGACAAAGCAACCCACTTGACTGGCACCCCATCTACCACCTTAAACATTCCCTCCCTCCAACTACAAGATGCACTGCAGCAACTCGCCAATGCTTCTTTGGCAGCACCTTCCAAACCCGAGACCTCTTCCACCTAGAAGGACAAGGGCAGCAGGTGCATGGGAACACCATCATCTCCAAGTTCCCCTCCAAGTCACACACCATCCTGACTTAGAAGCATATCGCTGATCCTTCATCCTCGCTGGGTCAAAATCCTGGAACTCCCTACCTAACTATACTGTGGGAGTACCTTCAGCAAACGGTTCAAGAAGGTGGCTCACCACCACCTTCTCAGGGGCAACTAGGGATGGGCAATAAATGCTGGCCTTGCCAGCGACGCCCACATCCCATAGACAAATTTAAAAACATTTGGCCCACCTGCCTCACTGGGGAGTTCTCCCCGGTCTCCTGCGCGATATTGATCCCTCAACCGACATCACTGAAACAGATTATCTGATCATTGTCTCGTTGCTGTTTGTGGGACCTTGCTGGGTGCAAATTAGCTACCACGGTTCCTGCATTACAACAGTGACTACACTTCAAAAGTACTTCATTTGCTGTAAAGCGCTTTGGGATGTCCTGAGGTGGTGACAGGTGCTATATAAATGCAAATTATTTCTGTTAACGTGGTTGCATAAAACTCCTTTGCCCACTATTTTAATGGAGGTATTAACCTGTTTAAAGTAAATAGGTTAAGGCTTCCATTAAAATAGTGCAAAAGAATTTTGTGCGAATGTGTTAAGGGCCCAGTAATTCGGGGCCCAACGCATGAGTATGGACGGGGTACTCGTGCGTGGGCCCGGTGGAAGTGCCGGTTTTCAGCATGCACAGCGCATGCGCAGAAAACCGGCATTTCCTGTCCTCTGAACCAAGGGGTTCAGAGGACGAACGCGTGCGCGCAGGAGTCTGCGCGTGCGCACTGAAATTCCTTTTTTTCCACAGGTTTGCGCGTGTGTAAGGGCCTCTCCTTTTTACGAATGTAAAAAGGAGACGTAAGGACTTCATTCTTTAAGGTAAGTGGTCTATTACTTAAAATTATAACATTTTTTCCACAGCTTTATTGTTTTTAAGCACGGTGGCATAGTGGTTAGCACTGTTGCCTCACAGCGCCAGAGACCCGGGTTCGAATCCGGCCTTTGTTGACTGTCTGTGTGGAGTTTGCACATTCTCCCCGTGTTTGCGTGGGTTTCCTCCGGGTGCTCCGGTTTCCTCCCACAGTCCAAAGATGTGCGGGTTAGGTTGATTGGCTATGATAAATTGACCCTTAGTGTTAGGGGGATTAAATACGTGGGGTTATGGGGATAGAGTGGGATATGTGTTGGTGTAGGGGTTACGGGGATCGGGTGGGATATGTGTCGGTGCAGGCTTGATGGGCCGAAATGGCCTCTATCTGTACTGTGGGGTTTCTGTGATTCTGTTTACAGTAAGGTAAGTGTAGTTTTAGATCCGATTTTTAAAAAAATTATTTTTTTCAAAAATTTGATTAATTGTTTAAAATAGTTTTTTTAAAGTTATTTATCATTTATTTAATTATTGGGAAGTTTTTAAAAATTTTATTTAAAGTTAAACTAGTCTTTTGGGCACCCGTACTTTTCATGAGTTTGACAGTTCTTACTATCAAACTCACGAATGAAGTTTCCCCTCCCCTGATTGGCTGCACAGTGCTCACCTGATCCCAGCCGGCACATCGAACTAACTACGCCGCTGGATCAGGTAAGTACAGCGCGCCGACAGCTGAACCGGGCCTGTGACAGGAATTCCAAGCAGGCCCAAGCTTCAGATGTCGGCGCGCCGGGTGAGTGCACGTCGGGGGCTTGCACGCGCGGCAAGCCCCCGAACCTAATTTCTGGGCCATCACAGCCCAATTTGACTTGAAATAGCCTATATTTAGAGGGATTTCCTCTCAAGCTCTCAATTACGTAATTTTTTTTCTTCCCTTTTTTCAGATTCTTCTTCAGCATTCTTCGACTGAGAAGACAATTAAGCCACTTATGGCCAGGCCAATGCCATTCTTCAACCAGCCAACAGGAGGCACAGCTTGCCTCTCTCTCTGAATTTCCGTTCCTCTTCTAAGTAAGTCGCTCTCCTCTGCACAGTACCTCCCAACAGCCTGGCTGAGAATGGAGTTTACTATGTGTGAGGAATTCGAGGAGACAATCCATTTCCCACATATCCAGCATTTTCATGTAGCGACGCGCTGTTTCAATTGAGCAGCTGATGATAATACTACAACTTACTGCAACTCTGCTGCTGTGTATGTCTGTGTTACACTCTTCCCTCTGCAATGCTTGGCACCTGGTATATTTGGCTGCCACCTGGTGGAAGCTAATTGAAAATTTGTAGAGGCAAAAATATCTGATATTCCACAGCTGGGGAATTCTGTTGCAGCTTTTTTCAAATATGAATTAATAAAAACCACGTTATCTTTTTCATCATCTACATCTGGGGGTGTCCAAACTATCTCTTCTTCTCTTAGGCAGTCCCTCGGAACCGAGGATGACTTGCTTCCACATTAAAAATTCTCAGGTGACTGATGAGTCCAATGCAGGACCTACAGTCTCTGTCACAGGTGGGGCAGACGGTGGTCGAAGGGGCGGGCGGGGTGCTTGGGTTGACGTGCGCTTTCTTCCGCTGTTTGCACTTGGCTTCCGCTTGCTCCCGGCGAAGAAACTCGAGGGGTTCGGCGCCTTCCCGGATGCTTCTCCTCCACTTTGTGCGATCTTGGGCTAGGGATTCCCAGGTGTCAGGAGGCCTTGAGGGTGTCCTTGAAGCGCTTCCTCTACCCGCAACCCCTCAACATCCATCCCACAAAGCGCTTTTCGACTTCCGGCCTTCTTGGGGTCTTGCTGAAGAATGGGTGACCAGCCATTGAAAATTGGGTCGGCATCTTGGCCGCTCCACTGCCACTGAAGCTCAGCCCCTTGCGATTTTCACGTGGGCCTGTACGCAATTTAAAAGGACTGCGGGAGGCTGCTCAAAAAAAAAAACGGCCCAGGAAACTTTAATATTTTACTTTGGGTGGGCCCAGGAAAGGTGCTCTTGATTCCCCCCAAAAAATCTCCGGCCCACTGCCAGTCTAGCTGAGGTCCCCCTCCTCTGTGATCGCCCCCTCCCCCAGACCCGGCCTGTCGAACAGTTCAGCAATGGGAGTTGGCCGATTCCCCCGCCCTCCCATAACCAGCGAGCCGCAGTGGGATGGCCCATTTGGCAGATGTTAATAAGGCCCAGGCGTCACGCTGGCACCAGTGCGGCCACTCCGCTGACTTTCCGCCTGTTTCAGGTGGAAGTCGACGATGGCCCCCCCTCAGTGTCTTTTTGTGTTTAAGTTTTGCACTTCACTCATTCCTCCTGTTTGAGTTTACAAGGCCGGAGTTTTGGAACGATCTCTTCTCAATGCTGCATCCGCATTAGTGGATAAATCCTAAGCACCAAGAAATATTAATTGAAGCTTCGTGTGTGGTCCAGGAGCTCTATAAGAACATAAGAAATAGGAGCAGGAATAGGCCACTTGGCCCCTCGAGCCTGCTCCGCCATTCAATAAGATCATGGCTGATCTTGGGCTCAAAGCCACTTTCCCGCCCTTTCCCCATAACCCTTCACTCCCTTATCTTGCAAAAATTTGTCTATCTCCACTTTAAATGACCCAGCCTCCACGGCTCTCTGGGACAGAGAATTCCACAAATTTACGACCTTCTGAGAGAAGAAATTCCTCCTCATCTCAGTTCTAAAAGGCGACCCTTTATTCTGAAACTGTGCCCCCGAGTTCTAGATTTCCCCATGAGGCGAAACATCCTCTCTGCATCTACCCTGTCGAGCCCCCTCAGTATCTTGTATGTTTCGATAAGATCCCCTCTCATTCTTCTAAATTCCAATGAGTATAGGCCCAACCTGCTCAACCTTTCTTCATAAGTCAACCCCCTCATCTCTTAAATTAGCCTAGTGAATCGTCTCTGAACTGCCTCCAATGCAAGTATAAGGAGACCAAAACTGTACACAGTACTCCAGGTGTGGCCTCAACAATACCTTGTACAGTTGTAGCAGGACTTCCCTGCTTTTATACTCCAACCCTCTTGAAATAAAGGCCAACACTCCATTTGCCTTTTTGATTACTCATGGTATGTAACTAAATGACCCTCAAAAACAGAAAGAGCGGATACTCCATGCTTCGTTAATTATAGTTTGGTATTGTTACTGCAAAGCAATATCTTGTCAAAGCAGGTGACTAAACAGGAAATTTTATGATGAAAATATTTGTACAGTTTCCAATTCAGATGAAGGGCTCGATTTTCCAAGCCCCGAGGAGGCGGGTTTGGAGGCGGGAGTGGTGGGAAAATTGCAGAATCGGGGGGCAGGAACCCATCCCGCCCCCAACCCGCCTCCGTGCCAATGTCCCAGGAGGCAGGTACCCGACCTGTGCTGGGAGCCGCCTCCCCGAGGCGGGAAGGGGTTTACTGCCAATTAACTGCCTGTTAACAGGTAGTTAACAGGCAGATTTTTGCCTAATCCCTAGTTTTAGCCCTGAAGTGTGGGCTGTCCGACAGCTCTGAACCACGTCAAGTTAGCGAGGCGGACCGTCAGTCTGCAGGGGTTGGAGCGGTCGAGATGTCCGTTGTGCAGGTGAATGATGGGTGCATGTGTGCAGAGGTAACTGTGTGAGGTAAGTGTAAAGTGTTTTAATAAGTTTTACTTACCTTTACTTTCTCCTGCAGGCTTCCTTCCTTCAGTTCTTGGGAGTCCCTCAACTCACCGGCACAGAAAGCAGAATGGCCGCTGAAATGTCAAAAGCTGCAGCCTCTGCGTTCTGGTCTGGAGAGCTCTCTAACTGAGTCTGAGTAGAAGGACTCAAGTTAGAAGACAGACTGTCAGTGTTCGACCAGCTTCACCGAGCTGTCAAACGCTGATTTTTCATCTGTCAAAAGCTCTTGACAGATGAAATGTCAATCGCTGACGTCACCAGTAACCAGGTGTCCCTTAATTGGCCTGCTGAGCCCGCTGGGCGGGCTTAACAAGGTCAATCAAGGGAAAATAGTGTAGGTTGGCCACAAGTCGATGGAGGTGGGACTACAACCCAAAAAGTGGGAGTCCCGCCTCCAAAAGCTCCCCATTGACAAAATTGAGCCCGAAGAGTCTGCATCCAAAACATTGACATAGGAACATAGGGCTCGCTTGATGAAAAAGACCAAAGCCCATCTAGTTCACCTTCTACCATCCTGGTAATCGCATGATCCAACGATAATGGAGTTGTTGACTAATCACAGCAATCAATCTCGTTCAATTAGTCTACAACAGTTTGGGAACCATAGGCCCAAAGTCATCTGTTCCTCCCAAGCACGCTGCACTTACCGTGTGTTATGTCTCTTGTTCTATCTTTTTCCTGATGGTGATGCACCGGCTGTGCATTTCCAGCATTTTCTCTTTTTATTTCACAATGACAGCATTTGCAGTTTTTTCTCGTTATATTAGTACGGCACACAGTAGAGCAATATTCCATACTGCATGAATGATGTCTTCCTTTCCATAGGTACCTAAATGCCCTTGGGAGAAGTTTAGCAAACTACCTTGATGGAAGGGAAGAAAAGATTATGGCCAATTCTGCACTTCTTTCAGTGGACATCAGTGCTTGCAGGGCGAGCATCGTATGGCATGCTTTATTATTGTCTATATTATGAGGAGCATTATGAAATAGATTGAAATTCTCTATTAACTGTAATCTGTTCATTCATATATGATGGAGTATAATGTAGGGAAATGTGAGGTTATTCACTTTGGTAGGAAGAATAGAAAAACAGAATATTTTTTAAATGGTGAGAAACTTTCAAATGTTGGTGTTCAGAGAGATTTGGGTGTCCTCGTGCAAGAAACACAGAAAGCTAGCATACAGGTACAGCAAGCAATAAGGAAGGCAAATGGCATGTTGGCCTTTATTGCAAGAGGGTTGGAGTATAAGAGAAAGGAAGTCTTGCTACAATTGTACAGGGCCTTGGTGAGACCACACCTGGAGTACTGTGCACAGTTCTGGTCTCCTTATCTAAGGAAGGATATACTTGCCTTGGAGGCGGTGCAACAAAGGTTCACTGGATTGATTCCTGGGATGAGAGGGCTGTCCTATGATGAGAGATTGTGTAGAATGGGCCGATACTCTCTGGAGTTTAGAAGAATGAGGTGATCTCATTGAAACATACAAGATTCTGAAGGGGATTGACAGGGTAGATGCTGAGAGGTTGTTTCCCCTGGATGGAGTGTCTAGAACTAGGGGCATAGTCTCAGGATAAGAGGTAGGCATTTAAGACTGAGATGAAGAATTTCTTCACTCAGAGGGTTGTGGATCTTTGGAATTCTCTGCCCCAGAGGGCTGTGGATGCTGAGTCTTTGAGTATATTCAAGGCTGAGATAGATAGATTTTTGGACTCTAGGGGAATCAAGGGATATGGAAATTAGGCGGAAAAGTGGAGTTGAGGTCGATGATCAACCATGAACTTATTGAATAGCGGAGCAGTCTCGAGGGGCCGTATGGCCTTCTCCTGCTCTTATTTCTTATGTTCTTATGTTCTTATATTATGTGTAAACCAAACCAGTTGCTGGAGTTACAGCGGGCCACATTCTTTGAATGTGGGGTCGGGAAGAGCACCCCGGCTCTCACTGGCTCAAACCAGCTCTCACCGGCAATCACTGGCTCTCCGTGTTGGCTGCCTCAGGGCAAATCAAATATTGTAGTGGGGGCCTCAAACAGATTTGGCCCCTTATTTGCATATGCAAAGTTTCTAACACCTGTTTCAGGTATGGGTGCTGCATGCTAATTTTTTGGCCTTTACCAATATGGCGGATGGCGCACCTCCGGCTCATAATGAGTGTGCACTTCCTGCCAGCCATATTGGAGGCTTAGGAGGTCATTTAGCACCTACAAAATGGCACTTCTAGGTCAACATGTTTACAATTTTGTTGTGCCTAGCCCACATATGGAAATCTTCTCCCAGTGTTGTCACAGGCTCAAGCTGGCTCACCAGTTCTAACTGGCTCAATCCGGCTCAAACCAGCTCAATCCGGTTCAAACTGGCTCAAACCAGCTCAAACCAGTTCAAACCTGTAAATCAGCTCAAACTGGCTCAAAGCGGCTCAAGCTGGCTGTCACCAGTTCTAACCGGTTCTAACTGGCTGTCACTGGCTCAAACTGGCAGGGTGATCTTGGAGGAGCAGCAACAAATGTGCGAGGCTCTGGCAGCTTTTGCAGCCATGATGTGTGCGAATGTACAGAGAATGGAGGAGTCCATCTCCAACACGAGCAGCACCAAATTGCAGGCGATGGCGACGATGTGCTTTTCCATGGAAAGGATGGCCACCTGCATGGAACATCAAATGCGCCAGTCAAACAAGAACATGGTTGCTGTGAACAACAGATTGCAGACTCTCATTGACCTCATCTCGAGGAGGGATACCAACATAGACTTGGGTGTCCATCGCCCCACTGATGTGCTTCTTCTTCTTAGGCAGTCCCTCGGAACCGAGGATGACTTGCTTCCACATTAAAAATTAGTGATGAGTCCAATGCGGGACCTACAGTCTCTGCCACAGGTGGGGCAGACGGTGGTTGAAGGGGCGGGTGGGTGGGGTGCTTGAGTTGGCGTGCGCTCCTTGCGCTGCTTGCGCTTGGCTTCCGCTTGCTCCCGGCAAAGAGACTCGAGCTGTTCGGCGCCTTCCTGGATGCTTCTCCTCCATTTTGTGCGGTCTTGAGCCAGGAATTCCCAGGTGGGGATGTTGCACATTTTCAAGAAGGCTTTGAGTGTGTCCTTGAAGCATTTCCTCTGCCCACCTGGGGCTCTCTTGCCATGTCGGAGCTCCGAGTAGAGCCCTTGTTTTGGGAGTCTCGTATCGGGCATTTGGACGATGTCACCCATCCATCAGAGCTGATCGCGCGTGGTCAAAGCTTCGATGCTGGGGATGTTGGCCTGAGCGAGAACACTGACGTTGGTGCGCCCATCCTGCCAATGGATTTGCAGGATCTTGTGGAGGCAGTGTTGGTGGTACCTCTCCAGTGCTTTGAGGTGCCTGCTGTACATGGTCCATGTCTCTGAGGCATACAGCAGGGCGGGTATCACTGCTGCTCTGTAGACCATGAGCTTAGTGCCGGGTTTGAGGTCCTGGTCTTCAAACACTCTTCCTCAGGTGACCGAAGGCTGCACTGGCACACTGAAGGCAGTGTTGGACTTCATCATCGACGTCTGCCCTTGTTGACAGTAGGCTCCTGAGGTATGGAAAGTGGTCCACGTTGTCCAAGGCCTTGTCGTGGATTTTGATCATTGAGGGGCAGTACTGTGTGGTGGAGGTAGGTTGGTAGAGGACCTTTGCCTTACGGATGTCTAGTGTAAGGCCCATGCTCTCGTATGCATGGTGAAGGTGTTGACGATGGTTTGGAGTTCAACCTCCGAGTGAGCGCAGACGCAAGCGTCGTCTGCATACTGTAATTCGACGACAGAGGATGGGACGACCTTGGATCTGGGCTGGAGGCGACGGAGGTTTCAAATTTGTTCTGCAAATTAGCTCCACCCCAGCTGGGAGCTTACTGAGGGTGAGATGGAGCATTGCAACAAGGAAGATCGAGAAGAGCGTTGGTGCAATGACACAGCCTTGCTTGACCCCGGTCTGTACGTGAATTGGGTTTGTGGTGGAACCGTTGGTCAGGATCACAGCTTGCATATCGTCGTGAAGCAGGCGGAGGATGGTGACAAACTTTTGAGGGCAGCCGAATTTAAGGAGGACAATCCATAATCCCTCACGGTTGACAGTGTCGAAGGCCTTTGTGAGATCAAAGGAGGCCATGTACAGCAAGGTGCTCGCCAGCTCCTTGCCAGCAGGGAAGTGCAGGCAGCCCATGAGAGGGATGATGGTGAGAGGGCACATGGAAGTGGGGGCTCTGCTCAAAGCGCTCCTACTTCTCCCCCGTTGCCTCCCCCTCAGTCAGAGCCCCACATGCTGCCTCGGATCCCGTTGGCCAAGTCTGCCTCTGCACAGGAGGAGCAGACTTTGGCGGGGCCCTCGTGGGCCCTAAAACAGAGAGGATGCCTGCCAAAAGTGTCAAAACAGTCCCAGCAGGGAAGTGAGAAGCCTGCCTCTACCTCTACTGAAGCCACAGGGGTTGTATCTCGTAGAAGCATGCGGAAAAGAAAAAAGACACAATCGTAGATGTACAGGGGGTATGCACATGGGTGTGTTCGAAAATGAAAGTGTTAAGTTTCAGTTCTATTTATGACGCACATAAATTTATTTCTTTGCACTACTTTCCCGTCTTGTCCATTTTCGTCTGCTACCTGGGAAGTGGCTTTGTCACTTGAAGTGAATGGTGAGACATTACTTAACCTCGAGCAATAAGGGTTTGGGTGACAGGAATGGCTTGGTCATTGTAGGGCCGGTTTGTGGTGTTGCTGGTTGTGGGGGGTGTAGTTGATACAGAATCTCGGAGCCATATGGGTGCATTGGTGCAAGTTAAGTAAATCGGGCCATTATGAGGCCATCCTGGGCCTCCTGGGCAGCAATGTGCGCCGCTGCTGGTGCCATCTGTTCCTCCTCCTCCGATGAGGCTGTGCGCTTTGCACCTTGCTCCTCCTGCAGCTCCAATCCTCACGGCTACACTCTGTTGCACAGCACACAGCATATGACGATGATTCTGGAAACCCTGGCTGGTGTGTACTGAAGGGCTCCTCCAGACCTGTCGAGCACACCTTCAGCATGCTGATTGCTTGCTCTATGTCACATCTGGTGGACATGTGGCTATCATTATAGTGCTCCTCTGCCTCATTCCTTGGCATCCTCAATGGTGTCATCAACCACGTCTTCAGTGGATAGCCCTTGTCTCCAAGCAGCCAGTCGGTAAGTCTCTTTGGAGGAGCGAAGAGCTGAGGGAGGATGGACTGGCGCAGCACAAAAGAGCCATGACAGCTGCCAGGGAATCTAGTGCACACATGCATGATCATCTTTTCATGGTTGCAGACGAGCTGCACACTGAGGGAGCGCAAGTCTTTGCGGTTCACGAACACTCCTGGGAGATGATGGGGTGCCTTGATTTCCACAAGTGTACAGTCGATGACGCCCTGCACCTGTGGGAAGCCGAGCACCCGCTTAGTAACACTGGCTTCATCAGTGGCAAAGTTTACATCATTGGCTGACTTGTGAAACATGGCATCGGTCACCTGGGTGATGCATCTGTGGGCAGCTGACTGTGAAATCCTGCAAATGTCTGCTGCAGATCCCTGGAAGGAGCCTGAGGAGAAGAAGTTGAGGGCAGTGGTGACTTTGACAGCCACCGGTAAAGCGTGTCCACCCGCTCCTCTGGGCAGCAGGTCTTGTTCCAGCAAGCTACAAATGTCTGCGATGACCTGGCACGATAGCCTGAGCCTCCTGAAGCACTGCTGCTCAGTCATGTCCAGGAAGCTCATCCTCTGCCTGTATACCCTGTATTGGGGGTATCGCCTCCAGTGCAGCGCACACCTGTGCTGATCCCCTCTCTCCTGTTAAAGCATCAGGTCGGTGAGGAGAAGGCTGCTGGTGTTGTTACTGCTGCTGCTGGTGTGGCTGGCGTTGTTGGTGCTGGGGCTCATCTTGGTCCGATTCTGAGGTCCAAGTTGAGACACCATAAGCGGCACCCCTATGCTGATCTAATAGATGCCAGGTAAAGTGGAGATCAGAGGCACAATGCTCCAATGTACTGAGAGTGACTAGCAATGTGGTGAGAGAGCCTTCCGAGGCTGCAGAAATCACCTGCAAACTGCTGAAAACAAAATCTCTGCACAAAATGGTGTCAGCCAGAGCCTTTCCCTTAGGCAAGGAAGCAGGTGTAAGGTGTGTGTATTTATGTGTTTTTCCAGCTGTCACTTGATGAACTCATACAATGGCCACTGAGCTCCCGCCTTGCCTTCACAGGCGAGGTTCCTGAGGTGCGTGAATCCTGTGCGCAACAGGTTCAAACCTGATGTTAAAAAGGCAGTTAAGGGTCTGTAAATGAGCAGTTAACAACCACAATGAGATCACCTGCCTCTCCCGAGCGAGTCCGTGGGGCGCCTCGAAATGCACCCCAGTGAAAGGCGGAAGTTGGCAGGATGACGGCGGGTTCTCGATGCACTGTCAATTTCTGTGCCTTTAACTGCTGACCCACCCCAAATCCACACGCTCTCCAATGTGAAAATTCCGGCCACTCGTTCATTGTAGAATAAATTCACTGCTCCTGTGTTCTCAGTGGGAGGGTGAAAACTGAAGCTTTTTTTAAAAACTTGGTAACAGTCCCTTTATAACAACAGAAAATGCTGGAAAAACTCAGCAGGTCAGGCAACATCTGTGGAGAGAAATTTGAGTTGACGTTTCGGGTCGAACCCTTCTTCAAAACTGGAAAGAAAAGAAACTAGATCGAAGGCAGGGCTGCAATCGGACAAAAGAATAAAAGAAACAAAAGAAGTAAAAGAGATTAGAAGCTCACGATGCGGTCTCCTCTACATTGGGGAGACCAAACGCAGATTGGGTGACCGCTTTGCGGAACACCTCCGTTCAGTCCGTAAGGGTGACCCTGAGCTTCTGGTCGCCTGTCATTTTAATTCACCACTCCATTCCCACTCGGACCTCACCGTCCTTGGCCTCTTGTATTGTTCCACGGAAGCTCAACGTAAACTCGAGGAACAGCACCTCATCTTCCGATTAGGCACTCTGCAGCCTTCCGGACACAATATCGAGTTCAACAATTTCAGATCATAACCTCGGCCCCTATTTCATTTTTTCTTGTAATTTTTCCACTCCTTTCCCCCCCCCCCTTTCCTTTTGTTTCTCTCTCACACCTGGCAGCTATCTCTTGCCCAGCCAGTACACTTTACACCTAATCTCAGCCTATTACCATCTCGTCTAGCTTCTAATCTCTTTTACTTCTTTTGTTTCTTTTATTCTTTTGTCCGATCGCAGCCCTGCCTTCGATCTAGTTTCTTTTCTTTCCAGTTTTGAAGAAGGGTTCGACCCGAAACGTCAACTCAAATTTCTCTCCACGGATGTTGCCTGACCTGCTGAGTTTTTCCAGCATTTTCTGTTGTTATTTCGGATTTCCAACATCTGCAGTATTTTGCTATCGTAACAGTCCCTTTAACTCTGTCACAAGATAAAAGGACCCCAAATGTTCCAGTAGACTCCCACCGTACATTCGGTGGGACTTTGTCACGCACCATCTGACTTGGACATATATCACTGTTCCTTCATTGTCACTGGGTCAAAATCCCTACCGAACAGCACTGTGGGAGTACCTTCACCTCATGGACTGCAGCGGTTCAAGAACGTGGCTCACCTCCATCTTCTCAAGGGCAACTAGGGATGGGCAACAAATGCTGGAGAATTGCTAGCTATGCCCATACCCCAAGAATTAATTTCTTTAAAAGGTGGGCACACCACTGAAGGTCATTTCTGGAGGCCCCTCCACCTGACACCATAAGCTTTGGCGAGGTCAATGGTGGAATTCCGTGACTGTCAAAACCCTGCTTTAACTGGAAGGATCACACCCCCGCAGACTTTCTAGGTCAAAGAATTTAAAAAGCCAGTTGCAGTCAGATTCCTGTTTTTAGCCTAACTCAATACAAATGTTGTGAGTATCTGTTGGTCGCCTCTAAAGGGCTGTAGGCTTGAGTACCTGAGGAGGAGCCAGGCCATATTCAACTGGAAAGATATCGCGCTATTTCTTCAGTATGTGAACAATATCACCTTTTGAACTGAGGTGATGATTATTTAAATCCAACATACTCAGCAACTATTTGAGGGGTATTTAAATAAGTTGAACAGTTTGAATAGGAGTTTAGTTGAATCAGTCAGGCCATTTAGCTCTTGCGTTGGAACGACTACAAGAAGAAATTAAACTAGTGTATATAGAAAATAACTACAGAAGAATAGCTTACCAGAAGAATATTGACCATTTATTGTTTGTGGAATTGGCTAACATAATAGCTAATGTAAATATATATGTATTATATTGCTCTGATATGTAACTTGTTTGTCTTTTATTTAATATATTTACTTGTTAGTTAAAGTCTAAAGTGAGGTTTGATGTTGTGATGCTCTGCCACTTTTTGAAGATGGGAGAAAATCCCTGGGGAATTCCAGGATAGATTCAGTAATTTAAACAATTTCCAGAAAGCTTATCTGTTTGTTATCCTAGGCACCTCCATTAAATAACTGCACAGAGGACTGTCGTACATATGCATTAGGCATTCGTACGATAATACATGCATGCTAAAAAGCTGAAGCAGCATGCTATAGACGGGGCTAAGCGATCCCACAATCAACGGATCAGAACAAAGCTCTGCAGTCCTGCCACATCCAGTTGTGAATGGTGGTGGACCATTAAACAACTAACGGGAGGAGGAGGCTCCTTGAATATCCCCATCCTCAATGATGGTGGAGCCCAGCACGTGAGTGCAAAAAAATAAGGCTGAAGCGTTTGCAACTATCTTCAGCCAGAAGTGCCGAGTGGATGATTCATATCGGCCTACTCCCGAGGTCCCCACCATCACAGAAGCCAGTCTTCAGCCAATTCGCTTCACTCCACGTGATATCAAGAAACAGCTGAACGCCCTGGATACAGCAAAGGCTGTGGGCCCCAACAACATCCTGGCTATCGTGCTGAAGACTTGTGCTCCAGAACTAGCCGCGCCTCTAGCCAAGCTGTTCCAGTACAGCTACAACACTGACATCTATCCGACAATGTGGAAAACTGCCCAGCTATGTCCTGTCCACAAAAAGCAGGACAAATCTAACCTGGCCAATTACCGCCCCATCAGTCTACTCTCAATCATCAGCAAAGTGATGGAAGGTGTCATCGACAGTGCTATCAAGCAGCACTTACTCACCAATAACCTGCTCACCGATGCCCAGTTTGGGTTCCGCCAAGACCACTCGGCTCCCGACCTCATTACAGCCTTGGTCCAAACATGGACAAAGGAGCTGAATTCCAGAGGTGAGGTGAGAGTGACTGCCCTTGACATCAAGGCAGCATTTGACCGAGTGTGGCATCAAGGAGCCCTAGTAAAACTGAAGTCAATGGGAATCAGGGGGAAAACTCTCCACTGGCTGGAGTAATACCTAGCACAAAGGAAAATGGTTGTGGTGGCTGAATGCCAATCATCACAGCCCCAAGACATCACTGCAGGAGTTCCTCAGGGCAGTGTCCTAGGCCCAACCATCTTCAGCTGCTTCATTAATGATATACCCTCCAACATAAGGTCAGAAATGGGGATGTTTGCTGATGACTGCACTGTGTTCAGCGCCATTCACAACTCCTCAGATAATCAAGCAGTCTATGCCTGCATGCAACAAGACCTGGACGACGTTTAGGCTTGGGCTGATAAGTGGCAGGTAACATTCACGCCACAGAAGTGCCAGGCAATGACTATCTCCAACAAGCGAGAGTCTAACCACCTCCCCTTGACATTCAACGGCATTACCATCGCCGAATCCCCCTCCATCAAAATCTTGGGGGTCACCATTGACCAGAAACTTAACTGGATCAGCCATATAAATATTGTGGCAACAAGAGCAGGTCAGAGGCTGGGTATTCTGCGGCAAGTGTCTCACCACCTGACTCCCCAAAGCCTTTCCACCATCTACAAGGCACAAGGAAGGAGTGTGATGGAATACTCTCCACTTGCCTGGATGAGTGCAGCTCCAACAACACTCAAGAAGCTCGACACCATCCAGGACAAAGCAGCCCGTTTGATTGACACCCCATCCAGCACCTTAAACATTCACTCCCTCCACCACCGGCGTACCGTGACTGCAGTGTGTACCATCTACAAGATGCACTGTAGCAACTCACCAAGACTTCTTCGGCAGCACCTCCCAAACCCGCGACCTCTTCCACCTAGAAGGACAAGGGCAGCAGGCGCATGGGAACACCACCACCTCCAGGTTCCCCACCAAGTCACACACCATCCTGACTTAGAAGTATATTGCCGTTCCTTCATCGTCGCTGGGTCAAAATCCTGGAACTCCCTCCCTAACAGCACTGTGGGAGTACCTTCACCACACGGACTGCTGCGGTTCAAGAAGGCGGCTCACCACCACCTTCTCAAAGGCAATTAGTGATGGGCAATAAATGCTGGCCTTGCTAGCGATGCCCAGATCCCATAAGCAAATAAAAAAAATAATAAATGGTAATTCATAGCCTGTAGTCAAGAATGTACATTCTCCAAATTTAGTAATATAATAAAAATATAACAATAACAATTTTAAAAAGCTGTTTGCAATATCCATTTATTTGTAAGGGAGATTTCATTTCAATTTGACGTTTCTTTGCTAATGTACATTAATGGTAAGAAACTTTGTTTAACTCGATCTTAAATACTACTGTAACTTCATGTACATATTAATACATATTGTATGTTTATATATTAGTTGCTGATACATGTTTGTTCAATACTCCAACACTAAAATGTACAGGTTTAGTCAATCATTTTTTAACCTATAAGCAAATCAAATCATTAATGAAACTCAATGTTATTATCTCTCGCCACAAAGCAGGATCGTTTGGTTGTCCTGGACTTCAAATCGTTTTAAATTTCTTCTGCTTCCCACCTTTGACCCATATACTTACTTGTCTGTAGCAGTAAGCTATCCTGTTCTGAGTTAATTTAAAAGCCATAGACATGATTGCCATACCCGTAATAATTAAAATGGACATTATCATGAAAAAGTTAGGATGTTCAGGGACAAAGTCTCCGAAGCCAATGGTGGTAATTGTAATAAAATAGAAATAAAAGGAATCAAGATATTTCCATTTTTCCCAAATTGAAAGCATACCTGCACCAAAAAGAAGGTATGCAATCACAACACCTATGATAATGATGATTGGCACGTCAAATTTTTCTAGTTCTCGTCCCAGACGGGGAAAAAAATGGTCATCCTCAACTGGCTTCAGATCCAGCTGGGGACATGATCTGCTTCGACTTCTCTTGCTAATCTGGAAAATATTCTGATTAAAGTTTTCTGGAACAATTAATTTATCGAATATTTCAGCTTTTCTCAGCAGTTCAGTTTTCCTTTTAACGGAAGACTGAGTGTTCAGCACATTTTTTATGCTTATTGGTGTTATGATGACATGTGCACCACTTTTAAAGGAGATAGACCGTGTGGTAACGTTTGCTTCCGATTTTGTGAAGCTCTGTTTGAATGAAGACCATCTTGTTGGTGTTGCGGAGGGTGGTGGAGTAAGATTCTTCTTTGTCCGCTGTCTTACTTTGTTGTAAACTTTGGAAAGCAAAGCTGCCAGCTTGTCTCCAACATCTGTGATGACCAATAGCATAATGGGGATGCCGAATGTTGCGTAGAACATGCAGACAATTTTCCCTCCTACTGTTAAAGGAGAAATATGACCATAACCTAAAATTAAAAAGAAAGATGTTATTCAGGACAACAGTTAGAATAATGTATAACATCTACCGGCAGTTTTTCAGACGACCACATCTGTACGTTACTTGTATTTTTTATTCCCGTGTCTTCTGGAATCTGTTGGTCTGTGGGTGCCATCCGTCCAGTTATAAATGGTAAAGGGAGGTATTTGGGCGATGAATTGCTGTAACGGCTATGTGTAGCATCAATGCCAATGTGTTCATGAAAATTTCCTCTGGCTGATGCTTCTTGCCAAATCAGAAATGCATTCAGAAAGAGTATACCGAGAAGTGGCCTCAGTTTGAAAGGTCAGGTCTATACGAATGAAACCAAGTCCATCAAATTGACAGGCAAATTAATACTGTTGTTACATCTTCATAAATTATTAGTGAAAACAGAGATGAACTTCAGTTTTGGAGTTAACCACATGATATTGGCCAAAGCAGATTTAGTGCCTGATGTTATATTGCACTCTAATATTAACCATCTTGTTTTAGACACTCCTTTATTTTTGCCCCCGTTTGGTCCTCAATGTGATGGTCAGTGACCTTTCATCAGATCTCCCACTGCCACTTCTTTTCCAGTTCTGACGATCGGTCATTGACCTGAAACATTAACCCTTCCTTCCTCTCTCCAAAGGTGCTGCCTGACCTGCTGGGTGCTTCCAGCATTTTCTGTTTTTATTTCAGATTTCAAGCATCTGAAGTATTTTGCTTTTTAAATAATGATGGTGATTGGTAATAAAATGTTCTCCCTGTTTTCACAACAACAAGTATAACACCCAGGTATGACATCTGAGTCCAATATAACGTTGAGCTTCCATCCACTGACGATGCCCTGAACCATGGCTTCAGAAAGAGATTTCTACAATATCATAGTGTGACATTCCAATATCACCTATTCTATATTCTTGTGCTCTCTTAAGATTATTGAATTCCTGCCAATTAGTGTTTATTTCCAGGGCAGGGCCTTATAATGTACAACTAGGAGATGAATTGAGACTTAATTTGTTTAATAATTGTACATCTTATATGAGAATAAATTAGCAGGTAACATAAAGGGAACCCGAAAGTGTTCTATAAACATATAAATAGGAAAAGGGTAATCAAAGGAAGGGCAGGGCCGATTAGGGCCCACAAAGGAGATCTTTTTGTGGAGGCAGAGGGCATGGCTGAGGTACTAAGTGAGTATTTTGCATCTGCCTTCACTAAATAAGAGGATGCTGTCAATGTCGCAGTAAAGGAGGCGCTAGTAGAGAAATTGAATAGGTTAAAATACATAAGTTTGGCAACGCTCAAAGTAGAAAAGTCACCTGGTCCGAATGGGATGCATCCTAGGTTTCTGAGGGAAGTAAGGGTGGAAATTGAGGAGGCTCTGGCCACAATCTTCCAATCCTTCTTAGATGTGGGAGTGGTGCCAGAGGACCGGAGGATTGTGGCGAGGGCGGGGGGCAATTTTCCTTGGATACTTTAGGCACTAACGAGCCTCGAAGGTGGCCAAGATGGGGTCTTGAGCTGAAACGCCAGTTTAGCCCGCGTTTAGCGTAAGACGCCATCTTAGTAAAGGAGTAGAAGCGCGTTAGGAACGGCCACCCAGAGGAACGTTAAAGGGCTGCTTGCCACTTAAATTGCCTGCTCGCGCTCAGTAAGGAGGCTGCGCGGCATTGTGGTGGCTAGCACTTGAACTAACTCCCTTTCCTAACAGCGGCCAGCTGATTGGGAGTAAACTAGTTGTTGCTGAGGATTTCGAGTGCTACTTAAAGGTATATCACCTTTTACTATAGCAAATGACAGGAAACTCTCGGTTTACCGGCACCTAAATAATCGGAAATCTCTGTTAACCGGCAAAATTCAGGAGTAGGTTCAGGTAAGTTTCACTTCATATTAGTGGCAGTTCCTGGATCTGTGGCTGTGTAACTGGGGTTCGTGCACTTGTTGCTAAGCAACAGGGACGCTTGGTCTGTGGCCGGAGTTCCTGCACATGTTGCTAAGCAACAGGGAAGCCTGGATTTGTTGCTGTGTACGGAGCTCTCGTACCTTTTAACTGTACCTCTCTGTAATCCGGACCTCTGTAAGCCGGTCCCGTCGGTGCTGGATACCAAAGAGTTTCCTGTACTGTTCACCTGCTGCTGGAGGTTTGAAGAGGACTTTTGAAACACATCGGGAGAGTTTCTGGGACTTTGTCAAGACTTCACCAACACTCAATCAACATTTATTCTGGAAATTCTCTGAGGACTTCACCTAAAAAGAGTGAGTGCTGTGCTAGTCCACCTTATTGGACACCTTATAGGAGTCACCAAGAGCAAGAGACTGCTTGCTCATCGGCATCTTCGACATTCTCATGTTTAAAATTCCCTGATCTTTTGCGCTGGTTCGGCCAATGTCACCCGGATTGCACTGATAAAACTAACGCAAACTCTACCCCTCTACGTTTATTCCTAAATATAATATGGTCAAAATGGATGGACAAAGTAATATTTAATGGGATAAAAGTACAATTAGCATCATAAAATAGGAGAGAGAGAATGGGGAACAGGTAGTATAAGCAGCTGTAATATATTTCATTATTTCGATTTTAGATTTAAAGTTGTGTTTCAAGAATTTATTTTTGCAATATAAGCTTCATTTTACAGCATTAAAGTTATTCCTTACATTTAGGTTGTCTTGTTTCTGTCCTATTAGTTTTTGTTTCAAAATCACAGCAGTGAGCAGACAACATAAGTCCTGACAGTCATTTTCCTGGATCTGCTGGCAGTCTAAGGTTCAACATACATGTGATCAACCGACCCCCATCAGTGCCTCAACCTAACGTAAGTACTAATAATTACAGAGTTTTTGGCCTAGATTTCTCATGGGTTAGTATGGAGCCTTCTTGCTAACCAGCTAAATAGACTCAGTTGTCACTGAGCACAAAGGCACTGTGGGGGTAGATTTGCGATGTGTTTCTCATGTTTTCCGGGTCCAAAATGTGTGCCACAAAGTCGAATCCTACAGCGCAACATTCCGCTCCAGAACATAAAAACATAAGAAATAGGAGCAGGAGTGGGCCATTTGGCCCTTCGAGCCTGCCACGCCGTTCAATAAGATCATGACTGATCTTCTACCTCAACTGCACAATGGTGCCGGAAGTGTGCATGATGCCATATTGGTTCTGACAACACCATATTGGTTCTGACGATGGATAGGCGTCCCTAGCGGCCATCTGCAACAAACGTAGGCATCATTTAAATATGGTAATAAGGGTCCTGTGTTTGAATCAGTGCCCTTTTGTTAAATTGGTGCCCGTGCATGCCTGAAACATCACTTCCTTAGCCCGTACAGCAAATTATGGTGGGAAAAATTGGCAAACAGCTTTCACAAGTGATATTTACAGGGATCCTCCCCTCTGTTGTTAGTCTCTGGTTAGCCAAGTATTTGTCTGTGAGATACTTTTGCAGAGTGTGCAGGGCAAGAACTGTTTCACAGGATTTGCTTGTTCTCAGTTGCTGAACATGGGAATGCTGCTGGACTTATCACTGAGGCTCCCAATTCAAGAGAAGGAGCAGCAGTAAGGAAGAAGCAGTTAGCAAAGACCTTCGCAGCCTGCAAGAAGAGGGCACAGGAGGTAGGGGCGCAGGAAGCATTACAGCACGCGGGGTTTCAGGAACAGAACATCATACCTGAACCTCACGGTGGCTGCATTTTAACAGGGAGACAGTCATGGATCTGTGTCACCTGTTGGAGCGAGAATTGGAAGCCAACACAGGGCCTGCACTGCACTGCACTGCCTGACATGAATCTTGTCATTCATGTGGAAAAGACTTATGAAATGATACTGGGTGGCCTGCTGGTGGCGCTGTCCAGGGAGAGTATAAATACTCGGGCATGGGCCCAGCTTGCTCAGGACATTCTTTAACAGGAACTAGTGAAGGACACAACTAGATCTCCATGTTGAAAAACAGTTGATTATAGCCTTGTTTAATACTTAGACCAAGTGCCTAGTAGTTTTCTTACGTCACTGCCCGTGGTAGTTAAAGTTACCATGGCTCTAAACTTGTCTGCCTCTGGCTCCTTTCAAATTGTTTCTGGGGACATCAGCAACAGCAGTCATTTATTGTGAACACAGTGATCCGGCAGATCACTGATGCACTGTTTGTGAGGTGTCATAGTTTATTACCCTCCCCGACAAGCAGGAAGAAAGAGTGGTGGGATTTGCCCACATTGCTGAATTCCTGCAGGTGCAGGACATCATAGGCTGAACGGCCCGTGTGCTTCCTATCGCAAGCCACCTCCGCGCCTCAACAGGAAGGGCTTCCAGTCGCTCAAGGTTCAACTTGTTTATGATGAGCACAGGCAGTGAGTCAGCCAGGGCTGTGCCCGGTCTCCTGGCAGTAGTCATGATGCTTTCATAATGTGCCAGTCCTCAATACCCCCTCTGTTTCAACCAGACCATGGGTGGCAGGCTGGCTGCTGGGGGGACAAGGGCTATCCTCAAGATTCCTGTCATGAACCTGGGCACAGACCTGGAAAGCCGATACAATGGGAGCCATGCAGCAACACTGGTTCTGGTTGAACAATGATAACGCTGTCTGGACATTTGGGGGGTTGTGGGGGGGGGGGCAGCGGCGGGGCGGGGGGGCTCCTAGGTCGGTTCTTCAGTATAGCCCAGAGTGAGTGTCAAGATTCATGATCATTTGCTGCATGCTCTGCAATCTTTCTATGCAAAGGGGAGTTGCCATGGAGCTGCCTGAGAAGGAGGAAGAAGTGGAGCAGGAAAATGGAGAGGAACCAAAAGATGCAGCGGAAGAGCACGGCCTAGCAGTACTATGAATTGCCAGAACATTAAGGCAACAAATTATTGAGGAGAGTTTCTACTGAACCATCCCTACTCTCTCCAGAGCACCAACACTCCCTTCGTCCAATTTGACCCAGCCCTGACACCCATCATGTCAATGCCCTCAAACAGTGCAATTTCTGGATGTTCCTGTTACATCACTAAGATTTTGAAGATCAACAGCTATACCAAAGCAGGCTATTTTACTACACTACTTCAAAAGATTCCATTCTTGATTTGACAAATGGTTACAGGACTGATGCCTATCTACAAATCAGCCTTATGCAAACCCCTAGTGACTGTCTTGTGTGCTCGTTTACCCATTCTAGTGCTCCCATGAGGCTTCTTGCTTGGATGTTCCATCCCCCTCGCCCTGCTCCTGCACACTAGTGCTGGGTGCATCTCCACGTGCAGACCCCTCTAGCCTACCCTCTGAGCTACGCACAGTGCCAATCTCTGAGGAAGTGTACAGTCGAGTGACACTTCCTGTTGTGCAGTGCTACCCTCTTCTTCCTCTGCTCCCTGAAGGCTGTGTGGAGCTTCTCAGCCTGAAATGTAAGAAAAGGACAAAAGTTAGCATTTGGTGGCATGTGTAGGCAGAGACAGATGAGTGGCACCCGATGGCAGCAGCAATTTGTCATGCATAATGTGTCAACGTTAGATCTAAGTGAGAAGGGAAGGAGAGGAAGATGGTTCAAAACCCTGCAGCACTTGTCCTCCAGCCTTGCCAGATGCCATGCTCCTGACACGCCCACCTGCCACCAATGTCCTTAACCTGTTCTTCAATTGGGGACGGCACATGGATGAAGAGTAGCTCTCTTCCTGTGGCTGCCTACTCCCTGTTATTGTGTGCGAGCTTGCGCTGCAAGAAAGAAGGAAGTAACTCAGTATTAGAGCAGTGAGAAGTTTTGAGGACATGCATATCAGGGTAGAATAGCATTGCTGGTGTGTGAAAAAGGTGTGAGGAGTTGAAGGAAGTAATAGTGAGGAGAGTAGCAAATGTGGAGGCCTGCAATAGGAGCAGGAGGAGGTGGAGTAAAGTGTGCTGCAGTGATTGGAGGAGAGTGCTGATAATCAGCTAGAAGGTTCACCTTAGTTATCCTTGTGAGGTCATTGAAGTTTTTCGTACATTGCAACCATGTCCTGGGGAGCAATACTTCTGGCACTGACCTGCTCTGCCACCTCTGCCCACTTGTGCCAGGCACCTTGCCTTGATATCTTCCTGCCGCCTGTTTGACAGAAGATAGCCATCTTCCTGCCGACCCCCTCCGCCAATACCTCCATCGCAGTGTCAAAAAAACGAGGGCCCTTACAGTTTCTCCTGTGCCTGCCTTTGTCCACAGTCCTCAGTTATGGTTGCCTTTTGCCAAAGTGACCCTTCCCTTTAAGAGGTACAAGCTCCCGTTAAATGACGTCAGTAACGTACAATATTGACCCCCCACCCCACATTAGGCAAGCAGGCAATGAACAGCGGAAGTAACGCTGACAGTCCACCTATTTTATCTTAATTAATCGAGGGGGGGCAAATTTGGGGCCTCAGTTGTGTTCACATGATTGGGCGCACGCCACATCGAGCACAGTGCCCATTCTGCCCCCGAAAATGTGCTTAAACCAATTTCTACCCCGGGACTCTTTTACAGTGACTACTTACTTTGACAAGGATAATTGGGAACGTTTCATATTAATTGGCAGTAACGAGAGAGCTCGTTCCAGTTTTGATCCCTTGTAAGACATTAGTTGATTTCTAAAGGGTACGATAAAAGCTTTATGAAGTTCCTGGATGATGGAGCTTGCCACTGTTTCTTGGACTAATTTGGCCTCCTTCAATAATGCCTTAAATATTCATTTGAAACTTTATTATTTATTATTTATTATTATTTTTATAATGAAATAAATTTAGGCAAGTTATGTAAGAGGAACAAATTGTTATTTCATATGAACCAATGAGACCTTTTATCATTTTAACGGGCATGTCCAAAAGATCTAACGAAATTAGATTCTTCGAATATTATTGCAGACATTTATATAAATTTTCCCTTGTCTGCTATTTTAAGGTCGATGCTAATCTGTCTAAAATTAACACCTCCATTAAAATTGTGGGCAAAGGAATTTCATATAATGCATTAAGCTTTCCTATGATAATATTTGAAGAAACGAATTTTAAAGTATATTGGTTCCTGTTGCCTTCTCCCATATTAAAGGTTACACAAAATGAAAATGTGAATTTGACTCAGATGATTAACTCATGGCAGGCTGGTGCACTGCGCTTTTTATTTCGGCCCTGATCTTAAATCCAGCCCACAATTAAGAGATGTAAACCTCCTTTTGATGGTTCATAAGGTATTATGTGAATTTCAATTCAGGCAGCGTGATTCCATATCACGTAAGCGTTTTAATAACCATCAAATTGTCAGTCTCAGTCAGACAGGCCACAATGGCTGAATGGGAAATGAAAATGCCAGGCTGATGCCATCAGACAAAAAGATGCACATTCTTGGAGAACCTTGAGGAGAACTTTACTGGAAATCTAATGAACTTTATACCTAACCACTGAGTACCTGATATAAGTGGCAGAACTAATAAGTATATAAGGCAGAGATATTAAACAAATACTCTGTATCTGTCTTCATAGTAGAAGACACAAAGAAATTCCGGAAATAATGGGGAACCAAGGGTCTAGAGAGAATGAGGAACTTAAAGAAATCAGTATAAGTAAAGACATAGTACTGGAGAAATTAATGGGACTAAGTGGTGACAAATCCCCTGGACCCAATGACCTGCATCCTAGGATTTTAAAAGAGGTAGCTGCAGTGATAGTGGAGGCAGTGGTATTAATCTTCCAGAATTCCCTAGATTCTAGAACAGTCCCCAAGGATTAGAAGGTAGCAAACATAACCCCGCTATTTAAGAATGGAGGAAGAGAAAAAACTGGGAACTATAGGCCAGTTAGCCTGACATCAATAGTAGGCAAAATGCTAGAATCTATTATTAGGAACACGGTAACAGGGCACTTAAAAAATCATAATATGATTAGGCAGAGTCAACATGGTTTTATGAAAGGGAAATCGTGTTTGACAAACCTGTTAAGAGTTTTTTGAAGATGTAACTAGTAGGATGGATAAGGGGGAACCAGTAGATGTAATGTATTTGGATTTTCAAAAAGCATTCGATAAGGTGCCACACAAGAGGTTATTACACAAAATTAGGACTCATGGTATTGGGAGTAATATATTAGCATGGATTGAGGATTGGTTAATGGACAGAAAACAGAGGGTAGGAATAAACAGAACTTTTTCAGGTTGGCAGGCTGTAATTAGTGGGGTACCGCAAGGATCAGTGCTTGGGCCTCAGCTATATACAATCTATATTAATGACTTAGATGAAGGGACTGAGTGTAACGTATCCAAATTTGCTGATGATACAAAGTTAGGTGGGAAAGTAAGCTGTGAGGAGGACGCAAAGAGGCTGCAGAGAGACATAGACAGGTTGACTGAGTGGGCAAGAACATGGCAAATGGAATACAATGTGGGGAAGTGTGAAGTTATCCACTTTGGTAGGAAAAACAAAAAAGCAGAATATTTTTGAATGGTGAGAGACTGGGAAATGTTTGCATTCAGAGGGACCTGGGTGTCCTTGTACATGAATCACAGAAAGTTAACATGCAGGTACAGCAAGCAATTAGGAAAGCAAAGGGTATTGTTAGCTTTTGTTACAAAGGGATTAGAGTATAAGAGTAAAGACGTCTTAGTACAATTATACAGGGCATTGGTGAGGCCACACCTGGAGTACTGTGTACAGTTCTGGTCTCCTTACCTAAGGAGAGACATACTTGGCTTAGAGGGGGTGCAGCGAAGGTTCACTAGACTGGTTCCTGGGATGAGGGGATTGCCCTGTGAGGAGAGATTGAGTGGACTAGGCCTATATTCCTTAGTGTTTAGAAGAATGAGAGGTGATCTAATTGAAACATATAAAATTCTTAAGGGGCTTGACAGGGCTAATGCTGGGAAAATGTTTCCCCTGGCTGGGGAATCTAGAACACAGGGCCACAGTCACAGAATAAGGGGTCGGCCATTTAGGACTGAGATGAGGAGAAATTTCTTCACTCAAAGGGTTGTGAATCTTTGGAATTCTCTATCCCAGCGAGCTGTGGATGCTCAGTCATTGAGTATATTCAAGACTGAGATCGATAGATTTTTGGGAACAAAAGGAATTAAGGGATATGGGGATATTGCAGGAAGGTGGAGTTGAGGTAGAAGATCAGCCATGATCTTATTGAATGGTGGAGCAGGCTCGAAGGGCCAAATGGCCTACTCCTGCTACTATTTCTTATGTTCTTATGTTCTTAATGTTCCGTTCACTAACATCCTTCACTTTGATGCGCACATATAGAAATTCAAAACATTTTTTAAAACAAAGGGAAAACATCCATATGTCGTTGCTCCTTTGGGTCTCAAGATTCCTGCTTGGATGTTACATTGAGACTCTCTTTGGAGAATAATGGGTGTTGGTAATGCTGCATTTTTGACTTAGTACAGTGGGTGTCAGGATGGAATACTGCACCTACAATTACATGAGTGTCTACTAAACAGTACAGTAACCTGATATTTCCTTAAATAACAACAGTCACAACATTTCAAAGTGATTCATTTTATGTGATTTACTTTGAGATGTTTCTGAGAGACATGATGAGGCACAATATAAATGCAAGTCTTTCAAAATGTCTGGTAACTGATTTGGTAACTCCATTATTACATGTACCTGCCAAAGCATTGTTTTTAACATTCATTTGTTCCTTTACTATGACTACGTATTAAAATTGATGATAATGAGATCTTCTAATTGATCAGAAGTGGATGAAATGGTTGTTCTTTCTGTTGAAAGCATTTCATCCAAAAGGAAAAGTGACCACATTTCACATATCACACTATTGGCCCAGTAATTCCGGTCCCAACGCGTGAGTACGGACGGGCTACTCACGCATGGGCCCGTTGGAAGTGCTGGATTTCAGCATGCACAGCGCATGCGCGGAAAACCGGCATTTCCTCTCCTCTGAACCAAGGGGTTAAGAGGCGGTTCCCTAGCGACGTTTGAGGCAGCGTGTACGCGTTGAACTTCGTTTTTTTTGACAGGTTTGTCCGTGCGTGAAGGCCTCCACTTTTTACGAATGTAAAAAGCAGACGTAAGGACTTAGTTTTATAAGGTAAGTGGTCTAATAATTAAAGTTAGAATTTTTTTTCCACAGGTTTATTATTTTTAAAGAATTTACAGTAAGGTAAGTGTATTTTTGGACCCGATTTCTTGAAAAAAAAATGTTGGCAGAAATTTGAATAATTGTTTAAAATAGTTTTTTTAAGTTATTAATAGTTAATTAATTATTGGAATTTTTAAAAACTTTTATTTAAAGTTTAAGTAGTGTTTTGGGCACCTGGACTTTTCATGAGTTTGACAGGTCTTATGTCTAACTCATGAATGGACTTTTGTAAACTCCCATTGGTTGCCCAGTGCTCACGTGATCCCAGCCGGCTCATCGCACTAAGTACGCCGCTGGATCATGTACGCACAGCGCGCCAGGAGCTGAACCGGGCCACACGCAGGCCCAGTCTTCAAATGTCAGCGTGATATGTAAGTGTAGGTCGGGGGCTTGCACCCGCGGGAAGCCCCCGACCCCAATTTCTGGGCCATTATGTTTATTTTCTTCCTCCCTTTTAATTTTGATCCTAGTATCAAGTGATGTACTTCTCATGGAAAGCAGCAACCCCATTTAAGCTTGATAACATTGCTCAGAGGAAAGCCTGGTATTCACTGCTCGCATAAGGACATTTCATTTTCTGTACTTTTAATCTATGAGAATACTCTTTTAATAATTAAATCATTGCTTTTTGCCTTTATAATTACCTGCTCAGGTCCTTGAGCATGCCCCTGGGTAGCATACCACAATAGCCCATTTTAATAGGAAGTCACCAGTTGGAGCCATAGCAGAGCTTCACATACAGACAGTGCCCACAGTGGTGGCCTTGCCCGTTAAAACCGAGTATTCTGGGCCTGCAGCCAGTGAGATCTTCTGCTGGAGGGATCTGCCCCATTAGCCAGGCTGCTGTGTACACATGTATCAGGGAAGTGACAGTTGCTATATTTGCAAGGGATAACATCTTCATCACTTTTCCTGTGCTAAGGATGCATCATCTGGACAGGACATTCAGATTTCACCACATGGCAGGGTTTCCTCAACTACATAGATGTTGTGTCCGTGTGTTGATAGAGACACTGAAGACAGGAGTTGGTTTCACAGGTGTTTACTAAACAAAGTCTGGAGGGGAACTAACTGATACAACACAATATACAGGCTTATATAGCCCGAGTGGCCATTACCGGCATTACAGTACACATGGGCCTCTTAAAGGCACATACACTACAATAGAGTCATACATGGTGCCCATGAGGGCATCAAGGCTCTTCAAGTCAAGCCCAGGACTTTCATGAAGAGAAAGGGTTAGCATTCAAGCAATGTTCAGCTGGTAGCTAACCACATAAACTCCATTGTTCACATTAGTGGCTGTTATCCAGGAAGCAGTTCACAGTGCGTGCTTTATTGAAGCAGATAAAGCACCGACGGCTCTTGGAAGATCAGGGCTATCCTCATCATCCCTTACTGGTTACCACACTAAGATAGCCCGTAACAACAGAGGACTGCCTCAGCCTAGTGTCTCTAACAACAGTTTACTGATCCTTTGCTGTCATCTTCATCTTCAAGTGTACTTTACAGCTTAGGTACAATGAAAGAAGGCAATGGGCGTGAGCAATAACTGAAATAGTACCTCCAAGAGGGGGCTGGCATTCCCAACTATGGTTTGTGCCATGGCTGATGGGCCTCACAAGAAATGTGAGTATAATTACCCTCACCTTTGCCCTGCCAGCATACCTCTTCATCCTCACTTGTAGCCAGGTATAAGGGAGCTGGTGTCTGCATTGATTTGGTCACTGACCTTCCTCAGTGCTTTAACTGGTGGTCTATAGCCTTCAATAGAGTCAGCATCTTTTGGAACACCTCCTGCAACAGGACCTCTAACCATTCAGTGTCAAAGTGTTGCCTACATGTCTCCATTGTGCCATTGTGAGCAATTAGGCATATTTTCTGTCCCACCACAACTTCCCTTCTTGTGGCAGGCTGCAGCCCTTTAACAGTTGTGATTGCACCAGATTTTGCTTTCCCCAGCCAAATGCACTACAAGCCAAGCTCTCTGGGCAAGCTTTTCCTGTGTCTGTAGTCTGTTCAGTAGAGCGGGCAGCCCACCTAGTGAACCATGGGTGCAAAAATGGGCCAATGCAACCCCATTTTTGCCAGGATCACAAAACTGGGATTTGTTTTTCCCAGCAGCTATGGCACAGCTCAGCGAGTTCCTATCAAAACCCGATGTCTGTGCAGAAGCTGCACCAAACTCACATCTACAGCTGGAATTTCTGCAGGAGTTCTTCAGCTGGAGATCGGAGGAACCCCTGGAAGAATGTTTTGAATGGCGTGATATCGGGAGACGCCACAGAAATTCAGGGCTGTAGTGTTTAAGAAACTGCATTTTGAAGATTTTAACATTTTTTTCATCCATTTTTCCCCTGACTGATTTGAATCCCCTTGATGTCCTATGGGCAACTAACTTAATAGGACTGATCACATGACTACCTTTGGTAAATGATGTTCTAGAAAGACATTTCAGTACTCATTTTGTTCGTTTCATTTATACTACAATACTTTGAATGTTACAATGACTCTGCCATACACATAATACTTTTTTCATTTACTTTTGTCGTCCAGTTATTATCCGGAGATTGCAAGATCAGTCCACTGGGAGACAACTTATGAGATTCTAAAGATAGTTGAGAAACAGAGAAACTTTGGAGACAGACATAGCAGGAGTAGAGAAAGTTCAAGGTGAGATGATAAGATGGAAATAAAATCACCTCCAGGAACAGAGAGAGTGAGAGAGTACAGAGAATAAATATAGGGAACAATATAGACAGAGACCCCAAGGAACATGATCCAGGAAGAGAGATTCCAACTGAGCTATAAAAGGTAATTAAAGTGAGTCAATCCATCAACAGGAAGAATGAAAGTAGAACAGGGAAACATTCAGAGATGATTAAAAGGGGAGATATAAAAAATAAAGAGACATATGGGAAAAATATGACAAAAAACAGAGAGAGTGAGGTCTGCACAAAGTTAATAACATTGATCCCAATCTGAAAATAATGATTTAAGCAAAATCAAGATGGTGGATAGTGTTACCGTTCATTAATGTCCTTTCTTCAGTTAATTGTTTTCAGATGAAAATCTGAATGTGTTCAACTAAAGATGGTACAAATACAGTCTAGAACTCACAGTGGAGCACTGATCTCACCAAACTAAAGAATGCATCATGCATTTATAATGGAAATGTGGAATGGATAAATCGTCATGGTGTTTGTTTCATTACTTTGGGGATCAGGGGATATTTATATTGAATAAGATCAGTGGGAGGAACAGCCAACTATCCACTCCTATGCTTTCTTATGCTCTTATGAACTACTTGGAACTCAAGGCCAAGCAATGATGGTCATAAAATCTGTGATCTTACAAACTCATTGCAATACTCAAAAATTTGTCATGGTTTCACAGATTGCACATCTTGCTGACTAATTACATATTGCTTTACTATGCGTCCAGATTTTAGATTGCTCCATATATATTTTTAATTATTATAAAAATATTGTATAATAAACTCAGGATGAAGAGCATCAGAGCTGAGACTAGTCCTGTCTGCATGCTCCAGTGATCAGGAGCACAAACCCTGACTGATGTTTTTCCCCTTTCTAGCCCAGAGGCACTGAGGACAATCGTGCCCCTGCTGAGGTCAGCTAACCCACCAGAGATTAGCATATGAACCTTCTTAGCCTATGTGGCTGAGTTTCATATTGGCTTTCCCAACTCAACTGTGATGAGCATGAACTGTGAGTTAGTACCAGTACAATACCATTCCATATTGCATATGAAATAAGTATTGTGAATTACTGAAAGTGCATTAGGTTTTATTGCAATATTTATTAGTCTAGTAACCAATGTTTCCTTTAAGCTGCGCAGCCACGTAGTGATGGAAAAAGGTCCCACGCAGGTCGCTCACCGGCTTCTCCATTGTAAATCCCGCTCATGCATGGAAATTTAAAGGGACCGTGCACTAAAAGAAACAGGCCGCGCAGAACAAAGCGCAGCTTACGGGGAACATTGCTAGTAACTGAGTGACGTTGCCTGAACTATTTAAAGGTTCATTGCTGGACAATAGATAACAGCTGCAGGGTGTGTTAAGCTCCTTGGTCGAAAAGATAGCCAAATATACTTAGTAACATAAGTATGTGTGACACAGACAGTTATCCAAACAATTCAGTTACATAGAGAAATATTGACTGTGTTGATCACACTATGCTGAATCTGTTATGCGTTGACACATTTAGATTATGGCCTTGAAATTAAGCTATGGGATAATAGGTACAAACACTTAATTTATTCCTCTGAAATTTCTCTCTTTGCTATTTTAAATGTGTTAATTCCTCTATATTAAAACATTGGTGAGAGGAATTTAATTCACGGTCTAGGATTCAAAAACTGTCAAACAAATAAATGTACCCAAAATACTTCTTAAAATTCTCCATCAGTCTCAAAATATCTATATAATTCTTATTAATTAAATTGAAATCTCTATTTGATAGAGTATTTTAAAACATATTTGTATACTTTTAATAGCTTGACAGTGGTAATAAACTTCCATTTATTTATCTTCTTTTATCAGCCAGGTATCTGGCACACACAGAAATCCATCATCTTATCTCTGAACCAAGCTACTGAAAAATATATGCATTAAAAATGTCTGTTTGTCCAATAAAGCGGGCACGTTCCCTCCCTATAGAAACAGACCACACTTACACATGTCCAAAGCGCTTTAGGTGCAGTTTGGCACAATCAACACTTAAGGACCCCCAAGTGTGCTTGAATTTAACCAACTAAAACTGCATAGCTTTTCATTTCAAAGCACTGGAAAGCTTTCGACTGCTTTTCCAGTTAGGACCTTCCTACCTGGTAGGTATTACAGGATTATGTGAAGCTGAATCCCAGTGACAAGTCTCCCTTAGTGAGCCAGACTGGTTGGTCAATCATCAATGGTGCCCTGGAGTACCGCAGATCTCTTTCATTCATGTATCAAGTTACTAAAACTGCCACAGAAGGTTGACCTCGTTCTGAATCTTCCTCACCAGGTGCATCATCCTGTAACCAGCTCAACTCCACAGAGGCCCCTCAAGGACAATAGTCACTAGCTGGTCATAAGCTTCTGTTTTAGTTATGCTGGCAATCATCAGACTGAACTTGCCATTTTTTAAAACAGTAACAGGCATAAAAAGGGAAATTAGAGAAGCGTGCGATAAGAGCACAGCTGTCATCATGGGTGACTTTAATTTACATATTGATTGGACTACCCAAATTAGTAAAAATTCTGAGGAGGAGGAATTCCTGGAATGTTTTCGGGACGGTTATCTGGACCAATATGTCGAGGAGCCGACTCGAGATCAGGCCATTTTAGACTGGGTATTGTGCAATGAGAAGGGACTTATCAGCAATCTTCTTGTACGAGGCCCCTTGGGTCAGAGCGATCATAATATGATCGAGCTCTCAGTCGAGATGGAGAGTGAGGAAATTGAATCAGAGACTAAGGTCCAGAACTTAAATAAAGGGAATTACGAGGGTATGAGACGGGAATTGGGTAAGATTGATTGGGTGGTGTTTCTGGGGGGATTGACAGTGGATAGACAATGGCAAGCATTCAAAGATAGAATGGAAGAATTCCAGAACATGTTTATACCGGTTTGGCATAAAAATAAACCTAAAAAGGTGGCTCAACCGTGGATAACGAGGGAAATTAGGGACAGCATAAAATCAAAAAAAAGGGCATATCAACTGGCAAAAAAAAGCACCAGACCGGAAGATTGGGGGCAGTACAGGATACAGCAAAAGAGGACAAAGGGATTAATCAGGAAGGGGAAAATAGAATACGAAAGTAAACTTGCAGCAAACATAAAGACAGACTGCAAAAGCTTTTATCGGTATATCAGGAGGAAAAGACTGGTAAAATCCCAAGTCGGTCCCTTGCAGTCCGATTCGGGAGAATATATAATGGAGAATAAGGAAATGGCAGACCAATTAAACTCATACTTTGGTTCTGTATTCACAAAGGAGGACACAAATAACCTCCCAGGAATATCGGCAAACATAGGGACTAATGAGAGGGAGGAGCTGACAGAAATTAGTATCTCTAGGGATATGGTGTTGGGTAAGTTGAGGGGACTGAAGGCCGACAAATCCCCGGGGCCTGATAAACTACATCCTAGGGTACTTAAGGAGGTGGCCCTGGAGATAGCAGATGCTCTAAGGATCATCTTCCGGAACTCCATTGACTCGGGAACAGTACCCGTGGATTGGAGGGTAGCTAATGTTACCCCAATATTTAAAAAGGGGGGTAGAGAGAAAGCAGGGAATTATAGACCAGTAAGCCTTACATCGGTTGTGGGCAAAATGCTAGAGTCCATTATTAAGGATAAAATAGCGGAGCACTTGACAAATGGGGAAAGGATCGGACAGAGTCAACATGGATTTACAAAGGGTAAATCGTGTTTGACTAATCTGCTGGAATTTTTTGAGGAAGTAACTGGTAAAATAGATGGGGGAGAGCCAGTGGATGTGGTGTACCTTGACTTCCAGAAAGCCTTCGATAAGGTTCCACACAAAAGATTATCATGCAAAATTAAGGCTCATGGGATTGGTGGCAAAGTATTAACGTGGATAGAGAACTGGCTGGCGGATAGAAAACAGAGAGTTGGAATAAACGGCTCGTTTTCGGAGTGGCAGGCAGTGACCAGCGGGGTGCCGCAAGGATCTGTCCTGGGACCCCAGCTGTTCACAATATATATAAATGATCTGGATCAGGGAATTGGATGCAATATTTCCAAATTCGCTGACGACACTAAACTAGGAGCAGGGGTGGGCTCTGATGAGGATGTCAGGAGGCTACAGTGCAATTTGGACAGGTTGGGGGAATGGGCGGATACGTGGCAGATGCACTATAATGTGGATAAATGCGAGGTTATCCACTTTGGGGGTAAAAACAGGAGGGTAGATTATTATCTAAATGGCAATAGATTGGGAGATGGGGAAGTGCAGAGGGACCTGGGTGTTCTTGTGCACCAGTCACTGAAGGAGAGCATGCAGGTGCAACAGGCGATTAAGAAGGCAAATGGTATGTTGGCCTTCATATCAAGGGGGTTCGAGTATAGGAATAGGGATACCTTACTACAGCTGTACAAGGTGCTGGTGAGACCGCATCTGGAGTATTGTGTACAGTTTTGGTCGCCCCATCTGCGGAAGGATGTTCTTGCCATGGAAAGAGTGCAGCGGCGATTCACCAGGCTGATACCTGGAATGGCGGGAATGACCTACGAGGAGAGATTGAATAGTTTGGGCTTGTACTCACTGGAGTTTAGAAGATTGAGAGGGGATCTCATCGAAACATATAAAATTATGGCAGGCCTGGACAGGCTGAATTCAGAGAGAATGTTTCCAATGGCAGGGGAGCACAGAACCAGGGGCCACAGTCTAAAAATAGCGGGCAAATCATTTAAAACAGAGATGAGGAAGAATTTCTTCACTCAAAGAGTGGTGAGCCTGTGGAATTCCCTGCCACAGAGGGCTGTGAAGGCTAATTCAATAAATATTTTCAAGAGAGAATTGGATATATTTCTGAAGGCTAAGGGGATTAAGGGTTACGGAGAAAAGGCGGGGACGGGGTACTGAACTGGTAAGATCAGCTAAGATCTCAGACGAAGATCAGCCATGATCTCATTGAATGGCGGAGCAGGCTCGAAGGGCCGAATGGCCTACTCCTGTTCCTATCTCTATGTTTCTAAACATGATAACATAGCCCTTGAGGAAATCACAATAATCCCATGATTGAAACATAAAATTACAATTTGATAATTTTACATTCACTGCTTTTTTATTTGGGTGCTGCCTATTACACTCCAGTGTATACAAAGCTTAGTTATGGTGGAAGTCCTGTGTTAGACAACCAGCTTCATGTTGACTTATGTGACAGCATGTGGGACTGAGATGCTCCTTGAGAAATGTAGGATCAGAGAAGTTCATTGAAACAAGGAAAATTTGTTTCAAAGATATGTCCAAAATAAAAAAAAATCTACATGTAAGATAATAACATTATAACATCATAGTCACTACCATACGTCTCTGTGTATATTAATTTATACTATTGCTGCTGTTGCAAATGTGACTTCATTTAAAATTGCCCTTTTCCTGCATCTCTTACGCCTCTATACCGGGAAAAATTATACAGTATAATCACAACTCCCCTTCAGCAATGATTTCCTGCAAAATTATTACTTTTTTATCATAGACATCTGTTCTATTTAATGATAGCCTTGCTTCTAAATCAAACCATCTACACAGAAGCCACTGGCTGGCTGATTTTGAATCACTGAAAGTGACTCGAAATTAACAAGATGATTGCTTCAAGTGTGTACTGGAGCTGTAGGATTTTCACAGAGCATACAATTATAGTATTCATACTTTTCTCTTTCTGAGTTTAAATATTAAACCATTTCTTTATAGGTCTGTTCTGAGATATACCAAAATGCATTTTCTTAAATTTCTATTTGTCTCAAGGAGGGTGGTGACAATTTTTATTTTGTTCAGACAGAGACGAATGTTGGCGCAAATCAACAATTCCTGGCAGAGTGTCCGTTTTGCTAAGTTGGTGGCACTCTTGTCCCTTCGTCGGAACATTGTGGACACAAGTCCCGCTCCAGGACCTGAACACGCACGGGTGAATTTTGAACTCTCGGGCAGTCAGCTGGCGGAATGTGCGGGCCTACCGCCCGGGAAATGCCGTGAGTGGGCCTGTCCCATTTTAACGGCCAGGCCTCATGAACATAGATCCGGCGAACTGCCCACCCGAAACGGATGTCCAGGGGCAGTTCTCCAGGTTCTGCCCGGCCAATATCGGGCCGTGCGGAGGCCCGCTCCGCCGGCTCTCAGGTAAGACGTCAGCCCATCAACCAACAGCACCATCTACTTTTTATGTTTGTTTGCGATCTTGCTTCCAAAATTAGTTTCAATTTATATTAATTACTCATTGATTTTAGAGCTGCAGTGTCCCCATGAATATATTTATGTCGTTTGAAAGATAGGCATGAAAAGGTTTTTAATCCCCAAAAATGACTTTTGTAAGAAATCACAGCACAATGAGAATTGCAAACCATGCACACACACACACACACATACACACACACAAAGGTGACTGACATATGTTTATAAAAGGACTTTATTCCCACTCTTCCTTCAGAATGAACTCCATATGGTAGTGAACGCATGAGGAATGATTCTTCAAATGTGCCTTTCTGGTGCAAAGTTTCACCCAGTGAAACAATGGATGGTAAATCATGGGTGGCACATATTTTAACATGCATTCCCGGCGGTAGAAGCTCTGTAATGGAAGGGTGCATTCAGAAATTTATCCCTGTGAAGTGATTTTAAAAAATATTTTCTCCCCTCTTTTCCTGAAGACACTTATTCTTGTTGGGGTACAGTTGCATGTGTATCGAATGCCCACAGTAGTTTGATTTATTCTTCATGTACGAGCCTAGACAGTGGATGTTAGCAGACTATTCAATCACAGCTTGTGTTCAATCCTGTCTTCTTTCAGGATCCATGCACATTTTTCATCAAGGATCACTGGGTAGCTATCAGGAGTAGGATTTTTGACTGATATTTCCTCTCCATAGTCGAGGTCTACCTATGCCTATTTTAGCTCCTTGAACAGACATCAATTAACTCAGCACAAATTGAACCTGGGAATGACTGAACTGCATGGCTACATATTGTGCGTTTAGCAAATAAGCCACCAGGGCAGCTCTAATACGGCAATTCAAACTCATTAGTGTAGAAATCACTGTTGGCAAATTTATTATACAAACACTTGTACCAAAGTCCTCTCTCTGCTATTTTAACCCATTGGTTATCGACACCATTAAATAATAGAAAGAGGAACTTGGTACTAGTATTTAAGCTTTTGTACAACAACACTGCCAACAACAATTTCTAACTTACTGTTACTGATGGGTGAAGCTAAGAATAAATAGGAGTGATTAGAATGTGTAATAAAGTTGCCATTGCTTTTCCATTATTTCAGTTTTAAAAAGAACATGTACATCATCCTATCCCCTCCCCTCCCCGTCCAGTTTGCCTCCCATACTGTTTGTATTCTCTGAAAAACACCGATGATTCTGAACAACTCCCTCGGATCCTTCTAAGATATTTAATTGTGTTTGCCTGTGTGAAATTGTACTCTTCCAATCGTGCTTACAAATCATGCTGATATCAGCCCTGTGCTGGTCGTTCCAAAAGGTGCGAAGCTTTTTTTCTCAGGACTGATTATCAGCACAGCCCATAAAGACTGCAAAATGTGAGACTGTGATCACACGGCGGGGGGGGGGGGGGGGGACGTAAATATTTTAAACACCAACTAATTACAGATACCGCCTTGGCAAATGAAGTATTTTAAGTGGTGGCTTGGATAAAGATGTGCAGCAAGACCATATAGGATCAGCTGGAAATCAGCAAGACGTCAGCCGGAAGATTGGCGTAACTCTGAACTACAGACATACTTGGAAAATTAAAATAGAGTCAAATTGAAAACTGGAGCATTCCCTGCGTCAGTTGCATGCTAACTTGTCTGATTAATTTGGCGGCTGACTTACCCACAGTTGTGAACACGGTGCAGCAGAAAAACAGGGAACCAAGAAAGTTCCATTGAGTTTGATTTTCTTTAAGACTGGACCAATAACATTCGAAATCCTTCAGTTTTTCCCTTACTCCATCTTTAAAGTACAGTTTCCCAGCTGCAGTTTCAATCCCTACAAGTAAATATTATAAATATATAAATGTCCTGCTTTGACTGGCACAGACACTAAAGATATAATTTTTTAAAAATTTAAGGAGAAAAACATTACATTGCGTATAATAAACTCATGCATTATTTCATTTAGGATAGATATGAATTTTAAGGAAGGATTCACGGGACACATTGATTATAGAAACTGAAAAGCTACTCGGTGAAGTTAACCCAAGATAAAACCGGCATACCTTCTTCACCGTGAGTTTTGTTGGCAATTTCCCAGAGCTGATTCAAAAAATTGTCGTAGTTCTCGGCGGACTCATTGGCGCTCTCCAGCTGCTCAAAGAGAAACGCGCCGAAAACAGCGTACATTACCAGGAGAAAGACCAGGAATAAATGAGGAAAAATAGCATGCAGAACTTTGAGGCTCCGTAACTTGCATTTCGCCGCGGGGCTTTGCTCTTGGACAGACATTGCAGAAGGCGATGTAATGGGAGTGCCAGTTACAGCCGTGCCCTCTCCTCTCTCTTTTGAACGCATTGCCCGAGATAAAGTGCCTCACTTAAAAATAACCACCGATTGTACGGCCATGAAGTGCTTGAGGCAGTCGGCAAATTAGCTGGGCTTTCTACTCCCCAAGGGGGAAACAAACAGCCTTAATAGCAACATTTACTAGAAATTAATATTGATTCTTGCAGCTTTAATGTGGGCTGGTGAAAAGACGTGCCCTCCTATAGCAGCTTTCAGGCTTCATGTAATAAAGTCACCAGTTATTGCAGGTAGCACACTGCGCCCTATGGTCCGAAACTTTATGTAACCTGTTCATGAATAGCATTATTTATGGTCAGAATGACACATTTATATTTTCAAAATGTGTAAGTACTGAGGAAATATGCAGCTGCCATCACTGTAGTATTCACTTGGAGCTATGCAGCTATCAGAATAGTTTTCACATTAGAATAGTTTCATTGTTTTAAGATTTAATTTAACTTATTGTGTCTTTATTTAATATATTTCCTTACAGAATTGCAACAGTTCAAAAGGGAATTGTATATATTCTTCAAGGGTAGAAAATTGCAGGGCTGTGGGGAAAGAGCAGGGGAGTGGTAGCGCCTTCAAAGAGCCAGCACCGGCACAATGGGCCGAATGGCCTTCTTCTGTGCTGTAGGATTCTATGATTCTATGGGAGTAATTTTAACCCCCAAGAGGTGGGTTTGGGTCGGATGAGAAGTTCAATTTTTTTACATTTCAAACCCGACCCCAACCCATCTTGAACCCGCCCACTTCCAGTTTGAACGGAGGTAGGACAGGGGGCGGGCGACCAATCCGCTCTCAGGAGGTGGGTCGGTCGGTAACAGCTTTTACAGAGGCTGCGTGCCTCCATTTTAAACAAGCTTTTTATGTTTAACCCAATTTGACCGGGTTTCCTACAAGAGACCACCACAAGACTTGCCCCACCACCCCACCCAACCACCCAATTGCGATCTCTCCCTGCCTCCTTACCTGCCCTCTGCTCTTCGGCTGCGCGGCCTTGTGCCACAGGCTTTTCCGCTCAACAAGCACTAAATAGCCACAGGACGTCCTTACTTCTGAGTTTCCCATCCAGAAATTCCCTCACCACCCCCCGCTCCGAACACGCCTACCGTAAATATCGGGGCCTATGATTCTATTAAACTATAGATGATTGCGATGGAGCCATATTGTAAAGGGTCATTTTCTGGACAAGGGCATCCCTTGTACCTATCCTGGAATGCTACATGATAATTGTAGCCTTGCTCGTTCAATATTTTCCTAAATTTGATTCAATATACCCTTGCTTGGAATGAAAGACTTTAATTCTATTCCAAAAGTTCCTGAAGCTATCCTGAATGCAGCTGCAGTCCTCTGTAATTAAATGAAATTGTTAAATTTGAGCAATTGTCAAACATTACCGATTCAAATACAGCCATTGAGACAGCACAGTGTGCAAAAACATCTTGTATGGATGCTTCATTTTGCTTTGACTCATAAGCAACTAAGTTTTAATATAACTGTGCCCAAGGTGTAATACTGCACTATCAGGTTCATATTTCTTTTATGAGCACTAATGCAAGTCATTTCCAAACCCATTTCTGCTTTACTTTAAATTGACAGAGGCCATTGTCTGATAGCTCTGACCACATATTTCCTGTAAATTAAGGCATTATGAAAGACTTTCACAGCTTTAAGCATTAAAAGGCGGAGATTCCTACTCTCATTACTTTACCCCAAGCAAAATGAACCATTAACATGAAGAAATTTGTGAAGATTGCACCGGTGAAACATTCACCTTAGTCCAGTGCTCTCTTATAATTCCTCCTTTGTGTGAACAGGTGTACCAAACTGTTGCAAATAGTCTAGCGTTAAGTTGTGTTTAGCATGTTAAGGCTCTTTGAAAGGCCAGTTAAGAGTACTTTGTGCAAAATTGCTCAGCCTTGATCTTTCCACGTACAGTGCATGTATAATGCACAGTTAAAAACTGCCGCCAGAGCAGTGGAGGGACCTGCGAGGGTTGTCTGAAGGAACAGAGGAGCATTTTTTCCCCTGCATTTTGCCATGGACACAGCATCCAGTACCACGCTGGCAGACATCTTGAAGGAACACAGAGAACAGGACAGCACAACCTGGCTTTCACAGGACATAGTAACCCATGTGGGCAGAGTGAGCTACCTGGGCATAAGAGAGGATGATTTACTAAGGAGGTTCCAACTCAGCAGGAAGGCTGTCACTGACGTCTGCCATTAGATAGGACAAGACCTTCAGACACAGTATACCATTTACAGTGTCAGTGGTCGCTCAGTTGGTAGCACTCTCGCCTCTGAGTCAGAAGGTTGTGGGTTCATAGTCCCACTCCAGAGACTTGAGCACAAAATCCAGGCTGACACTCCAGTGCAGTACCGAGGGAGTGCTGCACTGTCAAAGGTGCCATCCTTCAGATGAGATGTTAAACCAAGGTCCCGTCTGTCATTGCAGGTGGATGTAAAAGATCCCAAAGCACTATTTTGAAGAAGAGCAATAGAGTTCTCCCTGGTGTTCTGGTCAATATTTATCCCTTGACTAATACCACTCAAACAGATTATTAGGTCATTTTCACATTACTGTTTGTGGGAGCTTGCAGTGCGCAAATTGGCTGCCACATTTCCTACATTGCAACAGTGACTACACTTTCATAAAGTATTTCATTGGCTGGAAAGGTGCTATGTAAATGCCAGTCAGTCTATATAAATGCAAATCATTTACTCACTGCACTACCAGTGGCACTGAACGTCACCAAAACCCTCAATGTGTATGCCACAGGGTCATTCCGTCACCATAGGAGACACCTCTGGACTCAGGCATTTTGCCATGCATTGTTACATAAAAGAGGTGAGAAACACCTTACTTCACCACGTAAACACTTACTAGACTATAGCAACAATCCACAGAAGCACCAGGACAAAGATGTGCGGGTTAGGTTGATTGGCTATGGTAAATTGACCCTTAGTGTTAGGGGGATTAAATACGTGGGGTTACGGGGATAGGGTGGGATATGTGTTGGTGTAGGGGTTACGGGGATCAGGTGGGATATGTGTCGGTGCAGGCTCGATGGGCCGAAATGGCCTCTATCTGCACTGTGAGGTTTCTGTGATTCTGTGACATGCAAATTTGTCCGTAGTTGTTGCTTTCCAAGGGTACACCTGTGCACAATGCTACTCTGTACCTCAACGGAAGGATTATTACTCCATAAACATGCACATGGTACATAAGCAACATCAGAAAATCATACGTATGAATGTATAATTCACGGGGAGTGCTCACAGCTCCTACATTCACAGGCACCATGGGTACTCCAATAACTTGAAGGAAAAAGAAGGCAGAGAGACTTTGATAACCCACTGTAACAGTACTTTACGGCACGTCTGTGCACACTCTGTACCCCAATGGAATGTAGCTTCAACGACGCACATGGAGACTCATGAAGCAGACACTTGGAGTATTCCGCTGGAGAGGAGTGAAGAGAGTTTTACCATGAGGTTCAGAGTGAGTTTTCAAAGTTATAGTAGTGAATTGCATGCTGTACAATATAATTATGAACAGAGGCCTCACCATGGAATTTGTTGGAGGATTAGCAAGAAACTATGGAAGATCATACTCCATACAACCGTGAGGGATTATGGAGTGTCCTCCTCAAATTCGGCTGCCCTCAAAAGTTTGTCACCATCCTCCGACTGCTTCACGATGACATTCAAGCCGTGATCCTGACCAACAGTTCCACCACAGACCCAATTCACGTACGAACCGGGGTCAAGCAAGGCTGTGTCATCGCACCAACGCTCTTCTCGATCTTCCTTGCTGCAATGCTCCATCTCACCCTCAGTAAGCTCCCCGCTGGAGTGGAGCTAATTTACAGAACAAATGGGAAACTGTTCAAACTCCGTCACCTCCAGTCCAGATCCAAGGTCATTCCATCCTCTGTCATCGAATTACAGTATGCAGACAACGCTTGCGTCTGCGCACACTCTGAGGTTGAACTCCAAACCATCGTCAACACCTTCACCAAAGCGTAGGAGAGCATAGGCCTTACACTAAACATCCGTAAAACAAAGGTCCTCTACCAACCTGCCCCCACCACACAGTACTGTCCCCCAATTATCAAAATCCATGACAAGGCCTTGGACAACGTGGACCACTTTCCATACATTGGGAGCCTACTGTCAAAAAGGGCAGACATCGACGACGAAGTCCAACACCGCCTTCAGTGTGTCAATGCAGCCTTCGGTCGCCTGAGGAAGAGAGTGTTTGAAGACCAGGACCTCAAACCCGGCACTAAGCTCATGGTCTACAGAGCAGCAGTGATACCCGCCCTGCTGTATGCCTCAGAGACATGGACCATGTGCAGCAGGCACCTCAAAGCACTGGAGAGGTACCACCAATGCTGCCTCCGCAAGATCCTGCAAATCCATTGGCAGGATAGGTGCACCAACGTCGGTGTTCTTGCTCAGGTCAACATCCCCAGCATTGAAGCTTTGACCACACTCGATCAGCTCCGATGGGCAGGTCACATTGTCCGCATGCCCAATACGAGACTCCCAAAACAAGCGCTCTACTCGGAGCTCCGGCATGGCAAGAGAGCCCCAGGTGGGCAGAGGAAACGCTTCAAGGACACCCTCAAAGCCTCCTTGAAAAAGTGTAACATCCCCACCGACACCTGGGAATCCCTGGCCCAAGACAGCACAAAGTGGAGGAGAAGCATCCGGGAAGGCGCCGAACTCCTTGAGTCTCTTTGCCGGGAGCAAGCGGAAGCCCAGCGCAGGCAGCGCAAGGAGCGCACGTCAACCCAAGCACCCCACCCACCCGCCCCTTCAACCACCATCTGCCCCACCTGTGACAGAGACTGTAGGTCCCGCATTGGACTCATCAGTCACCTGAGAACTCATTTTTAATGTGGAAGTAAGTCATCCTCGGTTCCGAGGGGCTGCCTAAGAGAGAGAAGATGGAAGATCAGAAGGACAACAATATACAGAGCAGCCATTGCTGGAAGGGCAACTGTCATGCTCTCAATGATGAATTCTTCCCTTAAGCTCTACACATTACTTTTACAACAGTCACCATTACAGAACAGCTTTTAGACTCGAATATCTCAAAAGCAACAGTTGAAGTATTTGTGAAAGATATCCCTATTGTGCTTACTGTCTGCATGCCTGTTGCTTGCAATAGATGTCATTAATGTTGCCCTATGGATAATAATAAAATACAATGCAGAAACCTTAATACATGCCAACCATCAGGGTTTCACCCTGTGTTTTAGAGGCCCAGGCCGTATTTGTTGCATTTGTTGACAAAGATAGAGGGCCTGGTCTGTCCTGAATTTTGTCAGCAAATGCTGACGCACAGGCCGGAATTTTTACCTTAGAGTCGGGGTGGGTGCGTGCAGGCCGCGTAACGGGTCGCTGTCACAATGTTTTCAACAACGCATTCTGCACTGCGTGTTTAACTGAATTCGATCAATTGAGTGAGTCATGCGGGATTCCCGGCCAATTAACTGGAGCGGGTCTGATGACGTCACCGATGACTTGCTTTCAGCTCCGCTGTTTAAAGGAGCCTTGCACACATCAGCATTGAAGGTTGTTGGAGAAGGTTTACAGGTTGGTTGGGAGAGGTGGCTATTGTTATATATCGAAGACTCTTGTGAGGGTGCAAGGAAGGATGGAGTCTCAGTGCCAGAAGGCTGCGTCCAGGTTCTCGGATGCCTCACTGGAAGTCCTGGTCCAGGGAGTCAGAGCACAGAGGGAGGTCCTGTTTCCTGGTAGCGGCAGGAAGAGACCAGCCAGTGAAACCAAGAGGGCATGGCTGGAGATCGCACAGGAAGCCAGCAGCAGGGGTGTAGTGAGCCGCTCCTGGGTGCAGTGCCGCAAGAGATTTAATGATCTCACGAGGTCAGGAAAGGTGAGTGCAATGCCACACTCACCTACATCCTGATGTGTGTGTCACCCCAACCCCATCACTCTGCCTTCCCAAGCCTACTCCTGCACATCACTCCTCACACCAGCCTACCTTGCAGGTGCACCCATCCCTCACTGTCTAAGCACCCACTCACATCCCCATCTGACTAACCACCACTGACACTCACCCTCAGCCTAATGCAATCCTAGAAAGTAACGCCGCAGAAGGAGGCCATTTGGCAATGTCATGCCACTCCCTTATAGTCACTCTCTATAGATGTAGCCCATCCATCCCTTACACTCATTCCATCACTCTCACTCAAAGTTCTCTTCTTCCCCTCCTTGCAGGAGAAGAGAGTGCAGAACAACCAAGAAAGAGAAAGAACCGGAGGTGGCCCTCCAATAAACACTCCTTCTTCTTAGGCAGTCCCTCGGAACCGAGGATGACTTGCTTCCACATTAAAAATGAGCTCTCAGGTGACTGATGAGTCCAATGCGGGACCTACAGTCTCTGTCACAGGTGGGGCAGACGGTGGTTGAAGGGGCGGGTGGGTGGGATGCTTGTGTTGATGTGCGCTCCTTGCGCTGCCTGCGCTTGGCTTCCGCTTGCTCCCGGCGAAGAGACTCGAGGTGTTCGGCGCCTTCCCGGATGCTTCTCCTCCACTTTGTGCGGTCTTGGGCTAGGGATTCCCAGGTGTCGGTGGGAACGTTACACTTTTTCAAGGAGACTTTGAGAGTGTCCTTGAAGCGTTTCTTCTGCCCACCTGAGGCTCTCTTGCCGTGCCGGAGCTCCGAGTAGAAACACTAATTTGACGCCAGCAGAGGAGGAAGCGCTGGAAATAAGTGGAGTGGCAGAGCCTCTGGCGGTGGAAGACGGAGAGAGGGGGACCTCCCGGCAACCTGGTGACAGAATTAAATATCCCACATGGAATACAACAGTCACTCATGGTGACTGATGTCAGCAGCCAGTGAAATATCATCATGTGCATACTGTTAACGTTACACATTCTTATCATAAGAGTTCTGATTCATATCTTTACTCTCCCACAGGTCCATCAAGCGCCCCCGCCCACTCTCCAGCCAGAGGAGGATGACGATGCCTCCATTCTCTGATGGTGCACCATCACCAGACCCATGCACACCCAGCGCCAGCACAGATACGCACATCTCGGTGGGTCCTGCGAGAAATAGAGTAGTGTTGTCACCTGGTGTCTTACACATCACAAGTGAGCAAGAGCAGATGGTGGAGACAGGGCCAGCAGTGGAGAGTCCTCGCTGGAGGGCGCAGGATGCTCCGAGCTCTGCTGAGCTGGATGCAGATGCTGAACCTCGGGGGCCATTGAAAAAGAGGTTGATCTTGGAGGAGTAGCAAAAAATGTGCGAGGCTCTGGCAGCTTTTCCAGCCATGATGTGCACAATTGTACAGAGAATGGAGGAGTCCATCTTCAACATGAGCAGCACCATATCGCAGGCGATGGTGATGATGTGCTGTTCCATGGAAAGGATGGCCACCTGCATGGAACATCAAATGCGCCAGTCAAACAAGAACATGCTTGCTATGAACAACAGCTTGAGGCTCTTACTGAACTCATCTCTAGAAGGGATAGCAATGTAGACTTGGGTGTTCATTGCCCCAGATGTGCAACAAAGTGCTCTCCAGCTACTTGCTAGCAGGAAAGTGTGGGTGGCCCATGAGAGGGATGATGGTGAGAGGGGACATGGAAGTGGGAGCTCTTCTAAAAGTGCTCCTACTTCTCCCCCACTCAGTCAGAGCCCCACATGCTGCCTCGGATCCCGATGGCCGAGTCTGCCCCTGCACAGTTGCAGGAGGAGCAGTCTTTGGCGGGGCCCTCACAGGCTCCAAAACCCAGAGGACGTCCGCCAAAAGTGCCTAAGCAGTCGCAGCAGGGAAGTGAGCAGCCTGCCTCTACTTCTGCGGAAACCACAGGGAATGCATCTCGTAGAAGCACGCGGAAAAGAAAAATGGCACAATTGTAGATGCATATGGGTAATTGCCCAAATGTTAGTGTTAAGTTTCAGTTCTATTTATGATGCACATAAATTTATTTCTTTGCACTACTTTCTCGTCTTGTCCATTTTTGCCTGCTACCTGGGAAGTGGCTTTTTCACTTGGAGTGAATGGTGAGACATTAATTAACCTCGAGCAAAGGGTGTGTGTGTGACAGGAATGTTTGGTCATTTTAGGACTGCTTTGTGGTATTGGTGGCGGGAGTTGGCACAGCATCTGGGAGCCAGATGGGTGCACTGGTGCAACTTAACTAAATCGGGCCATTATGAGGTCATCCTGGGCCTCCCGGATAGCAATGTGCGCCGCTGCTGGTGCTCCTCCTCCTCCTCATGTTCCACCTGTTCCTGCTCCTCCTCTGAAGAGGCTGTGTGCTCTGCACCATGCTCCTCCTGCATCCTCGCTGCTGCACTATGATGATCATTCTGGAGACCCTGGCTGGTGCATACTGAAGGGCTCCTCCAGATCTGTCAAGACATCTGAAGCGCATCTTCAGCATACCGATTGCTTGCTCTATGACACATCTGGTCATCATGTGGCTTTGATTATAGCACACCTCAGCCTCATTGCATTGGCTCCTAAAGGGTGTCAGTAGTCACGTCTTCAGTGGATAGCCCTTGTCTCGAAGCAGCCAGCTGGTAAGTCTGTTTGTAGGTGTGTGGGAGGGTGAACTGACGCAGGATGAAAGAGTCATGACAGCTGCCAGGGAATCTGGCACACACATGATGATCTTTTTATGGTTGCAGATGAGCTGCACTTTGAGGGAGTGGACACCTTTCTGGTTCCCAAACACTCCTGGGTGATGATGGGGTGCCTTCATGGGCACATGTGTGCAGTCGATGATGTCCTGGACCTGTGGGAAGTCAGTCAGACCCGCAGAGCTGAGTACCCGCTCAGTAACACTGGCTTCATCAGTGGTAAGGTGCACATAAGTGATTGACTTGTGAAACATGGCATCGGTCACCTGGGTGATGCATCTGTGGGCGGCCAACTGCAAGATCCCGCAAATGTCTGCTGCAGATCTCTGGAAGGAGCCTGAGGTGAAGAAGTTGAAGGTGATGGTGACTTTGACAGCCACTGGTAAGGTGTGTCCACCAGGATCTCCGGGCAGCAGGTCTTGTTCCAGCAAGCTACAAATGTCTGCCATGATCTGACGCGATAGCCTGAGCCTCCTGAAGCACTGCTGCTCAGTCATGTTGAAGAAGCTCATCCTCTGCCTGTATACCCTGTGTTGGGGGTATCACCTCTGGCTTGGTGCAGCCCTGTGCTGACCCCCTCTCTCCTGTGAAGCATCAGGTTGGTGAGGTGAAGGCTGCTGGTGTTGCTGCTGCTGCTGGTGTGGCTGGTGCTGTTAGTGCTGGGGCTCAGCTTGGTCCGAATCTGAGGTCCAAAGTGAGACACCATAAGCGACACCCATGCTGATCTGATAGATGCCAGGTAAAGTGGATCTAAAGCACAATCCTCCAATGTACTGAGAGTGACTTGCAATGTGGTGAGAGTGGCTTCCGAGGCTGCAGAAATCACCTGCAAACTGCTGAAAGCAAACTCTCTGCACAAAATGGTGTCAGCAAGAACCTTTCCCTTAGGTAAAGAAGCAGGTGTAAGGTGTGTGTAATTATGTGCTTTTTCCAGCTGTCATTTGATGAAGTAGCACAATGGCCACTGAGCTCCCGCCTTGCCTTCACAGGCGAGGTTTCCGAAGTCCATGAATCCCGTGCACAAGCAGTAAAAGTTGAAACCTCACATTAAAAATCAGTTAAGGGTCTCTCAATGAGCTGTTAACGACCTCAATAAGGTCGCCCACCTCTCCCAAGTGGGTCCATGGCACGCTTCGAAACGTGCCCCAGTTAAATGCGGAAGTTGGTGGGATGAAGGCGGGTTCGCTGTCAATTTCAGCGCTTTTAACTTCTGATGCACTCCCAAACCTGCATGCTCTGCAATGTGAAAATTCCAGCCATAGACTTTCCCTTCACTGCCATACCTTGAGTCCTGTGACAAATTGATTACCACCACTACATACTGTAGGTGGGAATTCTTATGAGAACGGGAATTCCTGCCTACAGTATTCCGTAGTTGGAATCAATTTGCAATGTGTAGATTTGGGTAGGAACAGCACTGCGCAGAGAGAAGGGAGAAATGAATGGAAAAGGAAGAGGACAGAAGCTCCTTCTTGGGACTGTTTGTGGATGATAGCATTGGACTTGCCTGATACCAACCCATTGGCCTGGATTAAAAGATATTAGCTGAATATCTAATTCTTAGGTTGTCGCCAGTGCTTTCAAGTGGCACTTACCAATAACATACCGATGCTCAGTTTGGGTTCCGCCAGGACCACTTAGCTCCAGACCTCATTACAGCCTTGGTCAAAACAAGGACATGAGAAAACTAAACTCCAGAGGTGAAGTGAAAGTGACTTCCCTTGACATCAATGCAGCATTTGACCAAGTGTAGCATCAAGGAGCCCTAGTAAAATTGAAGTCAATTGGAATCAGGGGGGAAACTCTCCACTGACTGGGGGCATAACTAACACAAAGGAAGATGGTTGTGGTTCTTGGAGGCCAATCATCTCAGCCCCAGGACATCATTGCAGGAATTCCTCAGGGCAGTGTCCTAGGCCCAACCATCTTCAGCTGCTTCATCAATGACCTTTCCTCCATCATCAGGTCATCACTGTGCTGATGATTGCACAATGTTCAGTTCCATTCACAACTCCTCAGATAATGAAGCAGTCCGTGCTCACAAGCAACAACACCTGGATAACATCCAGGCTTGGGCTGATAAGTGGCAGGTAACATTCACGCTACACAAGTGTCAGGCAATGACCATCTCCAACAAGCGAGAGTCTAACCACCTACCCATGATATTCAATGGCATTACCATTGCCGAATCCCCCACCATCAACATCCTGGGGTCATCACTGACCAGAAACTTAACTGGACCAGCCACATAAATACTGTGGCTACAAGAGCAGGTCAGAGGCTGGGTATTCTGCAGCGAGTGTCTCACCTCCTGACTCCCCAAAGCCTTTCCACCATCTACAAGGCACAAGTCAGGAATGTGATGGAATACTCTCCACTTGCCTGGATGAGTGCAACTCCAACAACACTCAAGAAGCTCAACACCATCCAGGACAAAGCAGCCTGCTTGATTGGCACCCCATCCACCACCTTAAACATTCACTCCCTCCACCACCAGCGTACCATGGCTGCAGTGTGTACCATCTACAAGATGCACTCCATCAACTCGCCAAGGCTTCTTCGACAGCACCTCCCAAACCCACGACCTCTGCCACCTAGGACAAGGGCAGCAGGTGCATGGGAACACCACCACCTCCAAGCCCCCCTCCAAATCACACACCATCCTGATTTGGAAATATATCACTGTTCCTTCATCGTCGCTGGGTCAAAATCCTGGAACTCCCTCCCCAACAGCACTGTGGGAGTACCTTCACCACACGGACTGCAGCGGTTCAAGAAGGTAGCTCACCACCACCTTCTCAAGGGCAATTAGGAATGGGCAGTAAATGCTGGCCTTGCCAGCGACACCCACATCCCGTGAATGAATTTTAAAAATCACATGGTACAAAGCAGTGCATTTCTGTTGGTGCATTACAATGCAAAATTTTTACAAATGCTTTAATACATTTTCTGTATGCAAAGAGTGTTTTCACCCCTATGCCAATTTTATTGCTGGGTATTTGTAACAGAGCACAATTGCACCCTACAGAACTGTAAATGTTTTGGCTTGCAGGAAAATTGAACTTCAAGTGCATATTTAGAGATGAAAGTGATTACCTTCTAATTAAGAATGAATGAAAGAACTTTCCTTTATACAGCACCATATCCCCTCATCAGGATGTCTCAAAGTGCTTGAAATCCAATTAGTTATTTATGAGGTGTAATCAGTGTTGTTAGATAAGGAAACATGACTGCCAATTTGTGCAAAATCCCCACAATCAGCAAATGTCAGAAATGACCAGTTAATTCGTTTTGGACGGGCTTCTTGAAGAACCACTGGCTAGGACATCAGAACATCCTGCTCTTTTTCCAAATGGTGTCATGGGATCTTTTATATGAACTTCAACAGGCTGACGGGCCTTCAGCTCAGCAGAAATCTGGAATGATGTTTAACAAATCCTCGCCCCTTTGCTCCTCCACTCCATTTAATATCTCAGCACACAGAGAAAGTTATGCCAGGAACAGAACCTCATAAAATCAGCCTTAAATTCCTGAACATATTACATAGAATTATATAGAATCTACAGCACAGAAACAGGCCATTCGACCCAACTGATCTATGCCATCATTTGTACTCTACACGAGCCTCCTCCCACCTCTCTTCATCTAACCTTATCAGCATATCCTTCTATTCCTTTCTCCCTCATGTGCTTATCTTCCCCTCAAATGCATCTATGCTATTCACCTCAAAAACTCTTTGTGGTAGTATCACATTCTCACCACTCTTTAGGTAAAGAAGCTTCTCCTGAATTCCCTATTTGATTTATTGGCGACTATCATATTTATGGACCCTAATTTTGGTTGCCCCACAAGTGGAAACATCTTCTCTACGTCTACCCTATCAAACACCTCCATAATCTTAAAGACGTTTATTAGGTCACCCCTCAGCCTTCTCTTTTTTTTAAGAGAAAATAGCCCCAGCCTGTTCAGCCTTTCCTGAAAAGTATATCCTCTCAGTTCTGGTATCATCCTTGTAAATCTCTAGGGCCTTTATGTCCTTTTTATAATATGGAGATAAACCTTATCTGAGGAAGGATGTTCTTGCCATGGAGGGAGTGCAGCGAAGATTCACCAGACTGATACCTTGGATGGCAGGAATGATGTATGAGGAGAGATTGGGTCGATTAGGCTTATATTCGCTAGAGTTTAGAAGAATGAGAGGGGATCTCATTGAAACTTATCAAATTCTAACAGGACTAGACAGACTAGATGCAGGAAGGATGTTCCCGATGGCGGGGGAGTGAGTCCAGAACCAGGGGTCACAGTCTAAGGATAAGGGGTAAGCCATTTAGGACTGAGATGAGGAGGAATTTCTTCACCCAGAGTGTTGAACCTGTGGAATTCTCTACCACAGAAGGCAGTTGAGGCCAACTTATTAAATATATTCAAGAAGGAGTTAGATATATTTCTTAAGGCTAAAGGGATCAAGGGATATGGGGAGAAAGCAGGGATAGGGTACTGAATTTGGATGATCAGCCATGATCTCATTAAATGGCGGAACAGCCTCGAGGGGCCGAATGGCCTACTCCTGCTCCTATCTTCTATGTCTATGTCTATGCCTATGGAGGCCAGAACTGTGCACAGTGCACTAAGTGTGGTCTTACCAAGGTTCGATACAAGTTTAACATCACTCCTCTGCTTTTCAATTCTATCCCTTTAGAAATGAACCCCCAGTGCTTTGTATTTTTTTACAAAAGATATTTGAAATAAATTAGATAAAAAATTTAATCCTGTTAATTGTAGCATTAGACAATTTACCACATCAAACCACTAAACCACAAATAAAACTAACTTTTGCGGGAAAAAGAAGAGTTCAGCAACATATTCTTGAAACAGCAGCGTCAGGCTTCTCACACCATGTTCGTTCGCATGGCATGGAAATCCAGTGTGGCATCAAACCTGGTTTACAAAGCACTCAGGGAGCCCGTGCACCCTCTGAACATTTTGGAAACCTACCTGATCCTAATTTAAATGTCTAGAGATCAGGGGTATTCCCCTCCTGACTCTTTACCATTTCCATTTCTAGTTTTCGGTGTGCACACCTGGATAGACCTGCTGCAGGATTTCCACGCTCTTGCTGCAGATTTTGGTTGAGCTTGCCACAGAATTCTAGGGCCACTGTATCAAACTTTATCAAATGCCAATTGTTTTGATGGTTAAATCAATCCCTACGAACCACTTCTGACAGTTTTACTGAAACCGGGTGGTCACTAATTGTGAGAAGAAACCAACCATGGTTTTGAAGTCAAAATATTTGCTGTAAAACAGGGTGCGTCAACACTCTGACTGAGGCCAAACAAGATCAGTTTACTGTTATAGTACAAACACTGTGTGCAGCAAGGCAGAAGCATTTTCCGGACAAGTGCCAGAGTAAATGAAAGATTTCCTCCAGTGTTGGCAATAGTGATAATATTTTTGCCGCCCTTGTAACTGCAGTGCCAGACGGTTAGCCCAGTGAAATCGTAAGTGTAATCGTGAGGAAGGTCAATTAGTCTTTAGTAGTACTGGGATTTCTAAAATAGCTGAGTCAGTTCATATGAACACTTGGAACCTTTGCCTGCGGGCTCCTGCCTCGAGGATTGTAACATTCTATGTAGAGTGTTCTACCTCATTCTATGTTTTATAGAAATTTGAGGGCTCACATTTTACTCACCACATGACAACCATTTTTCCAGAGGCACAAATCCAATGTTCCAGCAGAGAAGATAACAAGGTCTTCATCTGTTGTGACTGTGTTACTTAAAGAAATGAACAGTGAAATCAGAAACATTCTTTTTATTTCTTGGCAAATGCAATGTTTTTCCAATGATTTTGCATCAGAGATAGTACTGAATCCTACCACAGTACTGACTGATGTCATTTTGGTAAAAAGCGAGATATAGTAAGAAGTTCTCCTTTTAAAGATTGTGCAGGGACAGAGGGACCTGGGAGTTAATGTGCATAGGTCCCTGAAGGTGGCAGGACATATTGAGAAAGTGGTTAGCAAAGCATATGGGCTTCATAAATAGAGGTATTGAGTACAAAAGTAGAGAAGTTATGCTGAACCTTTACAAAGCGCTGGTTAGGCCACAACTGGAGTATTGCGTCCAGTTCTGGCCACCACACTTTAGGAAGGATGTGAAGGCCCTTGAGAGGGTGCAGAGGAGATTTACCAGAATGATTCCGGGGATGGGGGAGCTTAGTTACAAGGACAGGTTGGAGAAGCTGGATTTGTTTTCATTAAAGCAAAGGAGGTTGAGGGGTGATTTGATAGAGGTGTACAAGATTATGACAGGTTTGGATAGGTTAGATGGGGAAAGGCTGTTCTCACTAGTTGATGGTACAAGGACTAGGGGACACAGATATAAGGTTTTGGGCAAGAGATACAGGGGGGATGTGAGGAAAATCTTTCTTACACAGTGAGTAGTGAGGACCTGGAACTCGCTGCCGACGGAAGTGGTGGAAGCGGAGACACTCAATGTTTTCAAGGGGAGACTGGGTAGGCACTTGAGGGAAATAAACTTGCAGGGCTATGGGGATAGAGTGGGAGAATGGGACTGACTGGATTGCTCTACAGAATGTCGGCACTGATTCGATGGGCCAAATGGCCTCCTTCTGTGCAGTTATGACTCTATGGGGGAGAAATTTGGTTGCTTAGCGCCTCCCGTTAGCGCCTCGGGGGGTGCCTCCGGGGCGCTAGGAACTTAGCGCCCGAGCGTGGCGATTTTAGCGCTGCTCGCAAAATTGACCAGTTGTTTTGCGGTGGCACCAAACACTACCGCCACAATCTCCTGTGCCCGCAGATCATGACGTCAGTCGAGCGTGCAACGCCCCGGTAGCACCCCAGACCGGATATTGAGTCGCGCCCCCTGCCTTACCGCCAACTGCTAGGAACGACAGGTAGAGGGGAACATTTTCAAGTCGGGAAGGGGCTGGGGGAGCGCTATTTAAAGGTGGGCACTTCCTGCCTTTTCTTGTCGGCAACATTTTTAGTTTTACCGCTGTCCTAAGGAGTTTTGGCCCTCAGCACCACTTTTGAGGTTCCTAGGTGCCGAGCTCTTTTCATGGGCCTATCCATTAGTGCTTCCAACATTATTGCTTTTGAGGTCTCTCCAGGCCGAGATTCAAGGCTGCAATGAGCAGGGAGTGGTTGGCCAGCAAGATGGCCCCTCCCCTTTAAGAACTGGATGGCGCCAGTCTGTCAGGCTTCTATGGTAATTGGCATCGCCTGAACTTCGGTAGCGTTCTGAGGTAATGCCTCGCTCCCTAATGTTTGCACCTTAAGAGAGGTGTGTAGTGCCTGATTTAACGCTCAAATCACCTCCATGGGCGATAGAGGCGAATTTTGCAGTCGGAGGTGATAGTTAGCGCCGGCCGCTAAACTTTGCACCCGGTCGATATTAGCGCCCCAAAATGGGCGATACTGTAGGAATTGATGTATTCCTAACTAATAACTGAGGTCGACTCAGGAGAATAATCCAACAGGTCTTTAATGTAGGATTTGACGAATTACAGAAAACAACAAAGATCGATGCAGGAGAGCCGTGGAACAGGTCTTTCCCGAACGGGGATGCCACGAGGACTGACTCGGCAGCCCCGTGGATTGCGTCGTGATGTAATCGCATTTTCCCGCGCTTGGGTGGTCACGTGATGTGCGATGTGACGTCATCGCATTTACCCGCGCTTGGGTGGTCATGTGATGTGCAACATGACGTCATCGCGTTTTCCCGCGTTTGGGCGGTCACGTGATGTGCGACGTGACGTCATTGTGTTTGCCCGCGTTTGGGTGGTCACGTGATTTGCGACGTGACGTCATCGCGTTTGCCCGCGTTCTTAAAGTGGCAACGCTCCGTACATTCAAACTCTATATAAACAACGTTAAAGAGAATTATGTACAGTAAGTAACAGACATTCGGTGTTACCGCTACATGCGCCCCCCCAGAATTCGCTTTAACGGACAAAGTCAAACGGTGAAGTGGTCTGACGAGCCTGTCTGAATGACTCCTGTAGTCTCGAGGCAGACGCGGCTGGCGGTCTGGCGGGCGGTTGTACTTGGTCTGCCGTGTAGTCTCGAGGCGGAGGCTGCTGGCAGGCGTACTTGGTCTGCCGTAACGCCGATGGGTGTCCGACCTCATCGCGGCGATTGTGCTGTTCCGACGGGGCGGTGGAGGTCTAAATGTGCTGGTCGTGCGCGGATCCTTACGTGCGTCATGGCGAATAAAACATATTCAGCCTTGTGAAGGACCATGGAACGTGTGATCTCTGCAGCCCGTGGTTCGAAGCGGGCACCGGTGCGAAAAATCTGGCCGCCTCGTAGTGACTGGCAGGCTGGGTAGATGCGGACCATGGCTCTGTCGGTGTTGTTAGGAAGTCCCCTGTTGAACGAAATATCAGTGGGAACGCCAAAATGGGCGATCCAGGAGGAAATGAACGTGGGTCTTGCCGGTCGAGGAACTCGCTGAGCAGGCGAGCGAACTCTTCAGGAGTCAGGAACGCACAAACGGTGCGTACCGTAGTGTTACGGCGGTAACACAGAAGAGAAGAAACAGTTGCTGCGTTGATCAGCCGCTGGTTCAAGGGTGAGGCCATGATCAGTGAGGAACAGCAATTGTCCCGCGCGGCTGATCATGATCGCGGCCGCGGGAGGCCCGTTAGACCCGTACCTCATTGGTCGCAGTGTCGGTTGTTGTTTCGTTCTTGGGGGAAACTGCCGGGAGGGCGGCAACGCTTCACTTTCGCACCGAACTGCGCGTGGCAGAAAACACAACCAGCAGGCTGATGGGCTAGTGCGTCATTGGCGGGGAATGAGTCTTCGTGTTTCGTGAGGTATGGGTCCTCGTGTGTCGCGAGGAGTGCGTCCTCATGGTTCGTGAGGAGTGAGTCCTCGTGGTTCATGAGGAGCGAGTCCTCGTGGTTCGTGAGGGCTGGGTCCTTGTGGTTCGCGAGGGATGGGTCCTCGTGGGTCGCGAGGAGTGCGTCCTTGTGGTTCGTGATGAGCGAGTCCTCGTGGTTCGTGAGGAGCGAGTCCTCGTGGCATCTCCGCGGAGGCGCGTTCCGATCTTGTGGGCCCAAAAACCTGCAGAACCCGCACCTTAAGGGTTCCATACTTGCTGATCCGTTGAGGATTGTCGAGGAGGCGGACGTTCTGAGAGGCGGTAGAGCTGTAGAGTACGGAGACCGTATCGAAGTATGTGGTCTGCGCTGCATCGATGTTCTTCGGAGCGAACGGGGCTTCTACCTGAATAAAGCACGAGGACGATTGCTGCATCCGGAATTGCGGTAGCGATAGCGAAACGGCTGTTGCTTCCATGGCGTGCTTCTTTTGTGAAAAACGTTCACAAAAATCAGGGTCCGGCTGCGTTTCTTTCGTGAAAAACGTTCACGAGAAACGGGGTCACCAATGTAGGAATTGATGTATTCCTAACTAATAACTGAGGTCGACTCAGGAGAATAATCCAACAGGTCTTTAATGTAGGATTTGACGAATTACAGAAAACAACAAAGATCGATGCAGGAGAGCCATGGAACAGGTCTTTCCCGAACGGGGATGCCACGAGGACTGACTCGGCAGCCCCGTGGATTGCGTCGTGACGTAATCGCGTTTTCCCGCGCTTGGGTGGTCAGGTGATGTGCGACGTGACATCATCGCGTTTACCCGCGTTTGGGTGGTCACGTGATGTGCGACGTGACGTCATCGCGTTTGCCCGCGTTCTTAAAGGGGCAACGCCCCGTACATTCAAACTCCATATAAACAACGTTAAAGAGAATTATGTACAGTAAGTAAGAGAGATTCGGTGGTACCGCTACAATTCCGAATTTTTCCCTCTATGACTCTGTATCTGGATTTTGCAAGTAAGTGCTCAGGAATATCCATTTTGAAACAGTTTGTATCACCATACAAGTGGCTTAACATAAATGCATTTATATTATTAAAAGCCTTATGCCTGTGTGAATCTGTACCTGTGTGTGAATATATATCTGTGTGACTGTTTCTTTGTTTGAATCTGTTTGTGTGTAACCATGTGTTTGAATGTACATCTGTGTGTGAATATGTACCTGTGTGAATGTCTGTCTTATTACATAAGAACATAAGAACTAGGAGCAGGATTAGGCCATTCAGCCCTTCGAGCCTGCTCCGCCATTCACTGAGATCATGGCTGATCTTCTGCCTCAACTCCATTCAACGGCCCTATCGCCATATCCCTTGATGCCCTTACTAGTCAGAAATCTATTGACTTCTGTTTTGAATATACCCAATGACTAAGCCTCCACAGCTCTCTGGGGTAGAGAATTCCAAAGATTCACCACCCTCTGTGTGAAGAAATTTCTTCTCATCTCAGTCCTGAATGGCCTACCCTTTATCTTGAGGCTGTGGCCCCTGGTTCTAGACTCCCCAGCTAAGGGAAACATTTCCCCAGCATCCATCCTATCAAGCCCTGTAATAATTTTGTATGCTTCAATGAGATCCCCTCTCATTCTTCTGAATTCAAGAGAATACAGGCCTAGTTTACTCAATCTCTTCTCATACGACAGTCTCACCATCCCAGGAATCAATCTCGTGAACCTTCGTTGCACTTCCTCTATGGCAAGTATATCCTTCCTTAGGTAAGGAGACCAAAATTGTACACAGTACTCCAGGTGTGGTCTCACCAAGGCCCTATATAATTGGAGTAAGACTTCTTTACTCCTGTACTCCAATCCTCTTGTAATGAAGGCCAGCATACCATTTGCCTTCCTAATGGCTTGCTGCACCTGCACATTCACTTTCAGTGACTCATGTACAAGGACACCCAGGTCCCTTTGAGCATCTGCATTCCCCAATCTTTCACCATTTAGGAAATACTTGTGCATTTAAATATAGGGCTGTTAAAGTGGACCTCACAAAGTGTTCCCAGTGCCATCACTGTTCAGCCACTCAGCTTGATGTGCACAAAAGAGCTGAATTTGTGCCATAACATGAGGTTAACTTATTTACATAATTTACGAGGGCTCCTGAATGTCTCTCATGAAATGCCAAGAACATCAACGCTGTGTAGCTCGCTGTGTAGCAAGAGGGATATCTGGCATAGGGCAGGGGGATGGGTAGGGGGCGGAAAGGCTATGGTGCTAGTGGCCAAGGATGTTAAGCGGGTTGGGGGGCGAAGTAATGGTTGAAACTTTTCTAAATTTTAAGATAGTCTCCCCTTTGACACAATTCCAGACAGGGGTAGGGAAATGGAGGCAGGGAACAGATGCTTGGAACAACAACTTGCATTGACATAGATGACTTATATGTAGAAAAAGATCCCAAGGTACTTCAAACAGACAGGTGCTTGTTTGCAACATTTAAGTGGAGAAGGGGGGAGGGAGAGTGGGGGGGAAGAATGCCATGCATGCAAATTACTATCGTTCGTGCATGCAAGATGCTTATTCATAATTATACCTATGAATAATGGGTATCCAGGGTTGCTCATGACAACTATGCAGAAGTTCATTAAAAGGTCATTGTATGATCTATTCAAAAAAAATTTAAGCTATTTCCGTACCAATTTCTTCATTATTGGGGGGTTTATTCTACTGTCATTTAGGTTTCATTCGCCTTTGTGACAATTGTATGTTTTTTTTAGAACTACCAATGGCTTTCCCAATGAGAATCCACTGCATTTGTGTGTTTTCAGGAAAGCGATCCAGTGGAAGGTGTCAGACAGATCAAACTGTAGCAGTGGTGTTCTTACACACCTACCAGTACCCTCACAATCACATCAATAGACAGAGCTGGACATACATGGCTTTGGCAGAGAATTAGTGTGTTTAGAGGCTCCAACTCCTAATCAATACATGAATCCTGACTAACCATAATGCTAGATAGTTCTTCAAAAAACACCACAATCTCAGTATATCAATCTTTACATGGAACTGCATGAAAGAATGTAAGCAACCGTGACTAGCAGTCAAAATAGCTTGATTAGAACATCGCCAAGACGCCATATCTGCAGGCCCTGGAACACCAACCTGCCAACCACCATGGGGAACTATCTTCAGAAGCTGTGCAGCTAACATGCAACAAAGGGCTGGCAAAGCCAAGGACTGCCACCTCAAATCTACCACTTCCTGTACCTCCTTGCATGCGTGCTGCAATGATGGCATATGGGGATGGCGTCACGGCGTGGCAAACAGGGCCACAATCCTCGCAACCACCCTATGCAACATCATTTCCACTTCAGCAGCCATGAAACAAGAGGATCAGGCTGCTCCATTTCTTGCCTGACGACTTGTGCCTCCACACTGGGTTTCCTTTCAACTTGCTTTTATCGTCCACTTCTTTTCTCCTCTCCCCTTCAGCCTTGGCAATGGGTTGAAATGCCTTCTGAACTTTTTTAAAGGCTGTAAAAATTTTAGTCCCCCCATTCTGATGTTTCCGTTTAATTTTCCGCAACCCTTTAATTTGCAGTTGCTCTTCAATTTTCCAGTCCAAACTACTGGTACATGTCTAAAGTCACACTTGCAGCGATACATAATTATAATAATGAGCTGACCAGGGAAAGTTGCATTTAATCAGCACATTTCACTGGGAGTAAAGAAAGACTTGCATTTATATAGCGTCTATCCCAACCACTAGACGTCTCAAAGCGCTTTACAGCCAATAAAGAACTTTTGAAGTGGAGTAACTGTTGTAACGTGGCAGCCAATTTGCACACAGCAAGCTCCCACAAACAGCAATTTGATACTGACCAAATAATACGTTTTTTTTTTGGTTATGTTGGTTAAGGGATAAATATTGGCCAGGACACCGGGGAGAACTCCCCTGCTCTTCAATCTTTTACATCCACCTCAGCTTACCGTCTACATCTGAAAGACAACATCTCTGACAATGCAGCACCCCCTCAGGGCTGTCACTGGAGTGTCAGCCTAGCTTTATGTGCTCCAGTCCCTGGAGTGGGATGTGAACTCACAACCTTCTGACTCAGAGGGAAGGGTGCTACCCACAGAGTCACGGCTGACACCTGAAAAAATTTGAAAGAACAATCTTATTGTGAAATAAACTTAGATACCTGCAGCACTATACAATACTGCAATATAGTTGTATATTCATGTCCATTATAAAAAAAGAAGTCGAGCATTTTTACTATCATTGTAACATCTATATAGTAGATTGGGACAGTACACTACTTCTCCATTCATTATATTGATTACTTCTTAAATGCACACCCATTTAAACATGTCAATATAATTTATCCCTAGCACAGAGTGTATCACAGAGATGCACACTATATAGAAGTCTGTCTGGGAATAATCCGATCGTTTTTACATATGAAAAGGCAGCTATTTCCACATATTTGGCAGTGAAGATCATTTTTTAAAAGTAAATGTGGAACAAAAATGGATTCATTTTAATAGAAATAAGTCTCATGTACATGTCTGTGATTATGGGGGGAATTTTAACCTAAAAGAACGGGTGGGTTGGGGGCGTGTGGGTTGTTAAAGTGTTAAAAACCTGAATCCCGACCTGTACCCACCTCCAACTTGCCCACTGCCAGTTTTCACAGAATCACAGAAACCCCACAGTGCAGATAGAGGCCATTTCGGCCCATCGAGCCTGCACCGACACATATCCCACCCGATCCCCGTAACCCCTACACCAACACATATCCCACCCTATCCCTGTAACCCCACGTATTTAATCCCCCTAACACTAAGGGTCAATTTATCATAGCCAATCAACCTAACCCGCACATCTTTGGACTGTGGGAGGAAACCGGAGCACCCGGAGAAAACCCACGCAAACACGGGGAGAATGTACAAACTCCACACAGACAGTCGCCCGAGGCCGGATTCGAACCCGGGTCTCTGGTGCTGTGAGGCAACAGTGCTAACCACTATGCCACCGTGCTGCCCTTAACGGAGGCAGGACAGGGGCGGGCAGCCAATCCACTGCCAAGAGGCGGGATGTCTATTTAAATATTATAATGAGGCTGGAAGCCCCTGCTTTAGCCTCCATTTTGAATTTAACTTTAGCTGGTCGGGTTTTGCAGGCCTCGTGAAACCCACCAGCTAAAGCAAGGCGAGGACTGCTGGATCCAGGGTACCTACCTAACCCACCCGCCGCATTCAGAGACCACCCCACGAAGCCTCTGATCCCCTCCCCCATGAGGCCTCCCCACACCCAGGCAACCAAACTCCCCCCAGGCCTCTGATTCACCCCCCCCACCCCACCAAGCCCCCGATACTCCACCCCGGCCTCCGATCCCCCCTCGAGGCCTCCCCCTCAAGCCTCCGATCCCCACCACGAGGTCTCCCCACGGCCCATTCTCCTCCGACCCTCCGATGTCATCTGCCTCTTCCCCCACCCCGCTCCGGCTGTCGATCTTTGCTGACACCACCCGCCACCCCACTCCTCCGGCCTGCTGGAAACCCGTGCTGGTCCCAGCCCCCGATCTCTTCAACACACCCTCCCCACCCCCCCACCGTGCTGGTCTTGGCCCCTGAACTCTTCGGACCACTCCCTCTTCTCTGTGGCCTAGTGCCACGGCCTACCCGCCTGGAGCCAGCCAGCCTCAGCACTGTGGTCCCCAGGACCCACACATAGTGCAGGAGGAAATTTAACAACCTCACTCGGGTGAGTCAATGCTTCAACAAATGCTACATACCACCAGCTGAACCTCAGTCTTCACACACTGCCCAAAGCACCAAGCCCCCAGCACTCACCCACCAACTGCACCAACTCACACCCACATCTCACACCTTGCACACAATGACAGCTATTCCTGCCCCCCTCCCCTCACCTTAACCCGACTCTTGTGCCTTTATGCTTTCAGATAATCAGCAAGCACCCGAGCAGCCTGTCCTTGAGGGCACCGTAGAGAGCGAGGCAGGAGAAGAGGAGGAGGAAGAACACACTGCGTCACTGCATGTTTCACCTGCAGGCACCAGCTCAGATGCTGGCACTACGTGTTCTTTAGAGGCTAGTATAGTAAGAACATAAGAACATAAGAAATAGGAGCAGGAGTAGGCCAATCGGCCCCTCGAGCCTGCTCCACCATTCAATAAGATCATGGCTGATCTGATCCTAACCTCAAATCTTCTATCACTCTGCATCCACCCGAACCCATGTGATCTCCCGGGAGAGGCGAAAAACCAGATAAAAGACCCCATGGCTAATTTGGGAGAAAAAAATCTGGGAAATTCCTCTCCGACCCATCTAGGCGATCGAAATTCTTCAAGGAGATCACTCTGTCCCTATATTTTCTACAGTACTTACCTTCTGTAAAGGCGAACTCCACCCCAGCCAGGAACAGGAATAAAACCATCTCCTGAAATCTAACACAGAATTAGAACACAGTAGGAGCAGAACCAGGCTACATGGCCCCTGGGCCCACTCCACTACCCACAGGGCCATGACCATTCCGAACCTAGACTCATGTCCAATTTCCTGCCCGCTCCCCGTAACCCTTAATTCCCTTTACCTCTAGGAAACTATCTATTTCTGTTTTAAATTTATTTAATGATGTAGCTTCCACAGCTTTCTGGGGCAGCAAATTCCACAAACCTACCACCCTCTGAGTGAAGACGTTTCTCCACATCTCAGTTTTGAAAGAACAGCCCCTTATTTTAAGGTTATGCCCCCTAGTTCTAGTTTCACCCTTCATTGGGAACATCCTCACCGCATCCACCCGATCAAGCCCCTTCACAATCTTATATGTTTCAATAAGATCGCCTCTCATTCTTCTGAACTCCAATGAGTAGAGTCCCAATCTACTCAACCTCTCCTCATATGATCACCCCCTCATCCCCGGGATTAACCGAGTGAACCTTCTTTGTACTGACTCGAGAGCAAGTATGTCTTTTCTTAAGTATGGACACCAAAACTGTATGCAGTATTCCAGGTGCGGTCTCACCAATACCTTGTACAACTGCAGCAATACCTCCCTGTTTTTATATTCCATCCCCCTAGCAATAAAAGCCAACATTCCATTGGCCGTCTTGATCACTTGCTGCACCTGCATACTAACTTTTTGAGTTTCGTGCACCAGGACCCCCAGATCCCTTTGTACTACAGTACTTTCCAGTTTCTTGCCATTAAGATAATAACTTGCTCTATGATTTTTCCTGCCAAAGTGCATAACCTCACACTTTCCAGTATTGTATTCCATCTGCCAAATCTCTGCCCACTTAGCCTGTCTATGTCCCTTTGCAGGTTTTTTATGTCCTCCTCACTCACTACTTTCCGTCCCATCTTTGTATCATCTGCAAACTTTGATATGTTACACTCGGTCCCCTCCTTCAAATCGTTAATATAGATTGTAAAGAGTTGGGGACCCAGCACTGACCCCTGCGGAACACCACTAGTTACTGGTTGCCAATCTGAGAACGAACCATTTATCCCAACTCTCTGCTTTCTGTTAGAGAGCCAATCCTCCACCCACACCAGAATATTACCCCCAATCCCGTGATTTTTTATCTTGAGCAATAATCTTTTGTGTGGCACCTTGTGAAATGCCTTTTGGAAGTCTAAATACAATACGTCCACTGGTTCCCCTTTATCCACCCTGTATGTTACTTCCTCAAAAAACTCAAGTAAATTTGTCAAACATGACTTCCCCTTCATGAAACCATGCTGAGTTTGTCCTATTAAATTATGTTTATCCAAATGTCCCGTTACTGTCTCCTTAATAATGGACTCTAACATTTTACCAACCACAGATGTTAGGCTAACAGGTCTATAGTTTCCAGCCTTCTGCCTACTACCCTTTTTAAATAAGGGTGTTACATTAGCAGTTTTCCAATCTGCCGGGACCTTTGCTGAGTCCAGGGAGTTTTGGAAAATTATTACCAATGCATCCACAATCCCTACCGCCACTTCCCTCAAGACCCTAGGATGCAAGCCATCAGGTCCAGGGGATTTATTCGCCTTGAGTCCCATTATTTTACCAAGTACCACTTCCTTAGTGATTTTAATCGTATTTAGTTCTTCCCCCCCTAGAGCCCCCTGTTTGTCCAGTTGTTGGGATATTCTTAGTGTCCTCTACTGTAAAGACTGATACAAAATAATTGTTCAGTGTTTTTGCCATCTCCATGTTTCCCACCATTAATTTCCCGGTCTCATCCTCTAAGGGACCAACATTTACTTTAGCCACCCTTTTTCTTTTTATATAACTATAGAAACTTTTGCTGTCTGTTTTTATATTTTTTGCTAATTTACTTTCATAATCTATCTTCCCTTTCTTAATCAATCTTTTAGTTATTTTTTGCTGTCTTTTAAAGACTTCCCAATCTTCCATCCTCCCACTAGATTTGGCTACCTTATATGCCCTTGTTTTTAGTCGGATACTATCCTTAATTACTTTACTTAGCCACGGATGGCCATCTTTTCTTTTACACCCTTTTTTCCTCAGTGGAATATATATTTTTTGGAAGTTGTAAAATAACTCCTTAAATGTACACCACTGATCATGTACCGTCTTACCCTTTAATCTATTTTCCCAGTCCACTCTAATCAATTCCGCTCTCATACCTTCATAGTCTCCTTTATTCAAGCTCAGCACGCTTGTTTGAGATCCAACCTTCTCACCCTGTAATTGAATATGGAATTCAACCATATTATGGTCACTCATTCCAAGGGGATCCTTTACTAGGACATTTTTAATTAATCCTGTCTCATTACACAGGACCAAATCTAAGGTTGCTTGCCCCCTGGTCGGTTCAGTTACATACTGCTCAAGAAACCCATCCCTAATACACTCAATGAACTCATCCTCAAGGCTTCTCTGCCCAATTTGATTTGTCCAGTTAATATGATAATTAAAATCCCCCATAATTATAGCTGTTCCCTTATTACAAGCCTTGTGATAAAAATGATAACTTCCGGGAAGTTATGTCATCACTTCCTGTGAACTATGAACTATGAACTGTGTACATACCTCACTTTCTGTCATATGTCACTTCCTGTTGGACTGGTATAAATACTGGTCTGTTCAGTATTGTAAGAGGCTTCTACCAGAGGCATGGTAAAGACCTCTCTTGTGTATATAGTGTGTTTATAAGTTACTTAAAGCTTACTTTAAAGTTACTTGATGGTAAGTCTCCTTTTTCTTACATCAATTTAAGTAACTTAGTATTTACACTGACAAATACTAGACCTTCAGACAAACTCGGAAGTTAAGGATCCAGGGAACCACCCATCATGGAGAAAATCCTTAGACCTATTCGTCTGGACTTGGACCCGAATACACCAGCAGCTGGCAGGGTATGGAAGCATTGGTATCGTACTTTTGAGAATTTTCTGGATGAATGTAAAGCGGATGCTCCTGCTAAATTGAAGATACTTGTCAATTATGTGACCCCAAAAGTGTTCGAATATGTTGATGAATGGGATAATTACGAAGAGGTGATTCGGGCACTTAAGAAACTGTATGCGAAGACCCCAAATGAGGTCTATGCTAGACATCTACTGGCCACAGCCCGACAAGGGCCAGGGGAATCAATTGACGAATTCCTGCAAGAACTTCGCAGGCTCAGCGTAGATTGTAACTTTCAGGCAGCCTCGGCTGAGCTGTACCGCCAAGAAATGATTCGTGATGCTTTCATCTGCGGGATTGCCTCTCCATTTATACGCCAGCGTCTACTAGAAAGTAAAACACTTGAGCTACAAAAAGCCTTTGACCTAGCTTGTTCACTGGATTTGGCAAAGAGAAATGCAGACCTCTATCAGCTGCCCAGATCTCGATCTGCTGCTGTAGCTGCAACCAGACAATTCAAGCGGTCTCAGGTGAACCCTATCATGGGGGAATCTAATTCTGATAATTCTGATGAAGAAGAGGAGGACGACCCCACTTCAGCAGCCTCTTGGCAATCTAGGAAGGAATGCTTCTTTTGTGGAGATGCTTTTCACCCTAGGAAAACCTGCCCTGCTCGCAATGCAATCTGCAGTTATTGCGGGAAAAAAGGACACTTTGCTAAAGTTTGCCTATCAAGGGCCTCTACGAGGGCCAATCCAGCTAAGGCCTACCGAACTGCCCCAATTAGGGCCTATCAAGATGCTCCAGCTAGGACCTATCAAGCTTCCTCTCGAGCTCTCTCCCGAAGAAGCACACCGAGAGTTTTAGCCACTCTCTGTGCAACGACACCAATTTCAGCTGCTTGCCCACAGAACCTGTCTCATGCAGCCACAAAAATTTCAATTAAAGGGCATACCTTAGATGCCTTAATTGACTCAGGAAGTACTGATAGTTTCATTAAGGAACAGATTGTTGCGAAATTGAAACTACATGTCTTCCCATCGGACCAGGCAATTGCGATGGCCCAGTCATCACTTAATACCAGAATCTCCGGCTTTTGTGTTGTTGATATGACACTTCATGGTCATATGTATCCCTCCACCCGACTTTCGGTGCTCAAAGACTTATGTAGTGATCTCCTCTTAGGGCTGGACTTCCAAAAACAGCATAAGAAACTCACCATTGAGTTTGGTGGATCCAAACCCGGACTTACTATTTCTAATATACCGTCTAAATTACCATTTTGTGCATTATCAGCAGCTTCACTTGATGAACCCTCATTATTTGCCAGTATTCCGCCTCAATGCCAACCGATAATAACGAAATCGCGGCGCTTTAATCAGGAAGACCAATCTTTTATTGCGGCTGAAATCTCTCGACTTCTAGCAGAGGATATCATCGAACCATGTTCGTCGCCCTGGCGGGCTCAAGTCGTCATTGTCAAGAACCCTCTAAAACCTCACAAACAGCGACTATGCATCGATTATTCGCAAACCATCAATCAATATACCGACTTGGACGCCTACCCATTGCCACGCATTGATGATATGGTTAATAAACTGGCCGAATACAAAGTGTTCTCAACTTATGATTTAAAAAGTGCCTATCATCAGTTACCCTTGAAGGTCTCAGATAAGCAGTACACAGCCTTTGAGGCTAATGGACGGCTGTACCAATTTCGTCGCCTCCCATTCGGGGTTACTAATGGAGTGGCTGTCTTTCAACGGGCAATGGATGGCCTGGTTAAGCAGGAAAACCTAAGGGACACTTTTCCCTATCTTGATAACATTACCATTGCAGGTCACGATCAACAGGAACACGACTCCAACCTCCCAAAATTTCGGGATGCCCTCCATCGCCGTAATTTGACCCTGAATGAATCCAAATCTGTTGAGTCGCAACCGACCATCAACATCCTTGGCTACTGCGTAGGCAATGGTATCATTAAGCCAGACCCAGAAAGACTTCGCCCGCTCCAAGAGCTCCCGTCACCTAAGAATCCGGCTTCTTTACGTCGGGCTCTCGGTCTGTTTGCATACTACGCTAAATGGATTCCTCATTTTTCGGACAAAATCCAACCCTTGCTGCATGCTAGATCATTTCCACTGGGAACAGCGGCTGTTGCAGCCTTTAACCTTCTCAAAAAACAGTTGGAGAAAGCGGCTCTTCACTCCATCGATGAGAATCTCCCTTTCGTGGTTGAATGTGATGCCTCGGAGGTGGCGATCTCGGCTACTCTGAATCAGGAAGGTCGTCCTGTAGCATTTATGTCCAGGACCTTACAAGGTGCCGAGCTACATTATCCTCCGGTTGAGAAAGAAGCCACAGCCATCATGGAGGCAGTACGGAAGTGGAACCATTTTCTAGCTCGCCAGCACTTTACATTGATCACGGACCAACGATCAGTCGCCTTCATGCTCGATAATCGAAAACGAACCAAAATTAAGAATAATAAAATACAACTTTGGAGGATGGAACTGGCCTCTTTTGGTTATACCATTCTCTATCGGCCTGGCAAGGAGAATGTGGCCCCGGACACCCTCACACGGGCATTCTGCTCCACTATGTCATCCTCCACTCTCATGGATGTCCACAATGGTTTGTGTCATCCTGGCGTTACGCGCATGCTACATTTCGTACGATCACGGAATCTCCCTTTTTCCACTGGAGATGTAAAGAAAATATGCTCAGAATGCCGGCTTTGTGCGGAATTAAAACCTCAGTTCTTCCGCCCCTCAGATGGTATACTCATACATGCAACCCAACCGATGCAACGACTTAGCATCGATTTTAAGGGCCCAGTGCCCCCTTCAACTCGGAACACATATTTGCTCACCATGATCGACGAATGTTCACGTTTTCCGTTTGCCTTCCCCTGCTCCAATATGCTGGCGTCCACAGTAATCTGCTGCCTTGAGCAGGTATTTTCTCTCTGTGGCATGCCGGCTTATATTCACTCAGATCGGGGTCCATCCTTTATGTCAAGGGAACTCAAGGACTACCTCTCAGAACGGGGAATTGCTACAAGCAAAACAACACCATACCATCCCATCGGAAATGGGCAGGTAGAGAGGTATAACGGTATCATCTGGAATTCCGTACGTCTCGCTTTAAGATCTCGGGGCCTACCAGACCAGCAATGGGAAACAGTGCTTCCGGATGCATTGCACTCTATACGGTCCCTGCTTTCTACAGCCACAAATACTACACCTCATGAGCGGTTCTTTGGATTCCAGCATCGCTCGTCTCATGGGACATCACTCCCATCATGGCTAACTACTCCTGGACCTGTATTACTCCGAAGATACGTTCGGACGTCTAAAAATGACCCTCTTGTAGACGAGGTCGAACTAACCGATGCCAACCCCACCTATGCAAACATACGATATTCCGACGGCCGAGAATCTACCGTATCATTACGGGATCTGGCTCCCTGCCCACCAGGACCTAGTGGGACATCGGGTGATGGCATTTCACCAGGAAACTCTTGGGACCTATCGGGTACCCCTCTCCAGGATCCTGATCGGACACCAACTAGCTTGGTACCGGTAGAACCCCGTGCTCAAGGTTGCGACCCTCCCAGTACCGCGCATGAATGTACTGATCCACCACAGACCAGCTCTGCACCTCCCTCTGAACAGAGGCAGTCCGACTTTGAACCTATTGGGGCTCGTACTCAAAGCCATGATCTCCCCGACCCTTCACAGGGCAATCCAGGCCACACAGACTCTGACCAATGGCCAACCGCATGTAAGCGGACCAGCGACCCTCTACGACGGGAATCCAAACGGGTGCGACTCTTCCTTGTTCGGCGGCTGCGGACCAAAAGGTAGACCACAGCCTCCTAATCCTGCAGGAGGGAAGAATGTGATAAAAATGATAACTTCCGGGAAGTTATGTCATCACTTCCTGTGAACTATGAACTATGAACTGTGTACATACCTCACTTCCTGTCATATGTCACTTCCTGTTGGACTGGTATAAATACTGGTCTGTTCAGTATTGTAAGAGGCTTCTACCAGAGGCATGGTAAAGACCTCTCTTGTGTATATAGTGTGTTTATAAGTTACTTAAAGCTTACTTTAAAGTTACTTGATGGTAAGTCTCCTTTTTCTTACATCAAGCCTCAACTATTTCCTGATTAATACTCCGTCCAACAGAGTTGCAACTGTTCGGAGGCCTATAGACTACACCCACTAGTGTTTTTTTCCCCTTATTATTCCTTATCTCCACCCAAACTGTTTCACTATCCTGCTCCTTTGACCCAATATCATTTCTCTGTATTATAGTGATTCCATCCTTTATTAACATAGCCACCCCACCTCCTCTCCCTTCCTGCCTGTCCTTCCTGATTGTTAAATAACCTGGTATGTTTAATTCCCAGTCATGGTCACCCTGCAGCCATGTTTCTGTAATGGCCACAAGATCATTCCCATATGTCGTTATTTGTGCCGTTAACTCATTCATCTTGTTATGAATGCTACGTGCATTCAGATAAAGAACTTTCAAATATGTTTTGTAACACTTAGTTCCTGCTTTTTCCCTTTTTAGTACTTTACTTTTTACTCCATACCTTCTGTCCCTTCCTGACACGTTCTGTTTTTTAATTCACCCACTGCTACCTAAGTCTATGACCTTCTCTGTTGTCATTTCTATTATTTGCTCTCTAGAAACCTCCCCCCCACTAATTAGTTTAAAGCCCTCTCTACAGCCCTAGTTATATGATTCGCCAGGACTCTAGTCCCAGCACTGGCCAAGTGGAGTCCGTCCCAACGGAACAGCTCCCTCCTGTCCCAGTACTGGTGCCAGTGTCCCAAGAAGCAAAACCCATTTCTCCCACACCAGTCTTTGAGCCACGCATTTAACTCTTTAATTTTATTTATCCTAGCCAAATTCGCTCGTGGCTCAGGTAATAACCCAGAGATTATTACCCTTGTGGTTCTGTTTTTTAATTTGACCCCTAGCTGCTCATACTCCTTTAACAGAACCGTCTTCCTTGTCCTATCTACGTCGTTTGTACCAACATGGACCACGACAACTGGATCCTCCCCCTCCCACTCCAAGTTTCTTTCCAGCCCAGAAGAGATGTCCTTAACCCTGGCACCGGGCAGGCAACACAGCCTTCGGGACTCCCGCTCTTGACTGCAGAGAACCCTATCTATCCCCCTAATGATACTATCCCCTACCACTACAACATTTCTTTTTACTCCCTTCACTTGAATGGCCCCCTGTACCACGGTGATGTGGCCAGGTTGCTCATCCTCCTTGCAGTCCCCGCTCCCGCCCTCACAGGGAGTAAGAACCTCGATCCTGCTGGACAAGAGCAAGGGCTGCGTCTCCTTCAACACTACATCCTGGATCCCTGTACCTTCCTCACTCGTAGTCACACTGTCCTGTCCCTGACCACGGACTACATCTGCAGTAATTAACTTCATAGGTGTGACCATCTCCTGAAACATAGAGTCCAGGAACTTCTCCCCCTCCCTGATGTGTCGCAGTGTCTGAAGCTCGGTCTCAAGCTCCATAACATGGAACTTGAGTTCCTCTAGCAGCAAACACTTGTTGCAGATGCAATCACCGTGAGCCTCAATGGGGTCCACCGGCTCCCACATCTCACAACAGTAACACATCACCTGCTCCATTCTATATAATTAATTAAATTTCTTATTATTAGTTATGAAGACCCTGCCCGGATATAGATGATACTATCACACCACTATTCAATAGGACTTACCAACTTAAAGGTATAAAAGAGAAGAGAAGGATCTGCACAGGGTGATTCACTGGGGACAAGTGGGCTGCAGCAAGGCCAGGGGGAAAGGGTAGCTCGGGAGTCAGCTACCCGGAGGGCGAGTTCACATGCAAGTTCTGCTGCACAGGACTCAGATAAGGACCTCGTTGGGGAGGCATTTAGAAGAAGGGTGATGGGCATGCACACAGAGATGATAGGTACAATGGCAAGAGTGCCCGAGAGCCTCTTGGCAATGGTAAGGAGCGTGGAGGAGTCCGCCTCCAACATTACACAAGGCTCTGCGCACACCATGGAGCCCATCATTTCCAGTCTGCAAAGGATGGTCGACTCCCAGAGAGACCATGACGACCCAGACCTGATGCCGTGTGTGATGGGCGATCCGGTAGCTTCCATTGCAGCACAGGTAGAAGCGACGCAACGTCTTACTGCAGTAATGCAGTCTATGCTTGGTGCCATCGTTTCTCAGACTGCACTTATACTTGATGTAGCACAAGCTCTGACTGCTGCCATCGTGGCTGGATCTACCACCGTCAACCGGGGCTTTCACGGTGTTGCAGCCGGCCAGCAATCTGTGCTCCAACAGATTGCTCGGGATACTGAGGTGCTACCCTGGGGGAGATGCAGTGGGTCAGTGGAGTGGGTCAGTGGAGCAGGAACCTGGTGACCTCTCTCAGGATGACAGCATTCCTGCTCCCACCACTGCCACTCCGCCATTGCCCTTGCCGCTGCCTGTCATCCAGCGAGCCCAGACTCCTGCAAGGCCATCTGAAGTCTCCCGCATGGACACTCAGCAACCTTCCACCAGCCCTGCTGCAGCCACCAGGCCAACACTTCATAGGAGCACTAGAGTAGGCAAAGGCACAGTAACGAGAGGCACTAAGTGATTGCACAGGGGTGATAAGTTAATATTTTTGTGTAAATATGTGTTCACTGATTATTGACAAATTTATTAATTCAGTGTGGATTATTTTGTGGTGTCTCTCATTTCAGCTTTGCACTGTGAACTGGCCTGTGACAGGGATGGAATGATGGGGATGTGGTGACCAACGGGGATCTGGGGTTTAATTTATTGGAACCACAGTCTGATGAGGCGATCATGGACCACCCTTCTGGAAGGCCAATTGAGTGGCTGCCTCCTCCCTTGCTCCTGTTCCTCCTCCTCATCGTCCTCCTCATCTTCCTCCTCCTCTCCCTCTTCCTCCTCCTGAGGTGGTCCCGCAATCCCTGGTGGCAAGGGCTGGGCCCTCATGATGGCCTTGTTGTGGAGCATGCAGCAGACCACCATGAAATGGGACACACGCAAGTACTGGAGGGCTCCTCCCGAGTCTTATGTTCATTAATAATTAGACATTCTTATTATGAACACAGCTAGCTTCTAGCTAGTCATTTATTCAGTACACATTCTCTAGGTACAGTATCTGTAGAGATGCAGCATGTGTGCTCCTGTGTGCAGGCTGCCATATTGACTGTTGCCTTGTGGGTAGCCTAGTGCCTCATGGGTAATGTAGTCTTAATATCTATACAGCTGGGTAGTGTAGTCTTATATACATACAGCTATATACAGCTCTACATAGCTCTATGGCTCCACCTAGTGTCCACTACAGAATGACATGTTATTGATCATTACATCCCCCTTTGAGGTTTAACAAAATCAATATCAATCAACTTTCAAGAAAATAATAAAGATAATATCAGTAACACTTTTGTTAGTGCTCTATAAACATAAACAATTTCAAAACGGTCAACACATTTTCAAAGCTTTACATTTACTCAAAGATTAAGTCTATCAGGCTTTTTTACTTCACGTGTGGATCTTCTCAACACGGGTAAGTCTGATGTGTCTTCATGAGATTGTTCTGGCGGTGAATGACAAGATGCAGTTGCGGCATTGTCATCAATCTGGTCTGCTTATGGCACAGTTTATACGGTAGACTCTCTTGACCAGTTTTAAGTCCTCTCAAGCTTTGTCACCCAGCAGTGAATCAAGTCTTTCAGCCACAACAGAAAACATGAGATGATGCACTTTGTCTTTGACTGTCACTTTAAGTCTGCATACACCTAAGCTATCTATTTTTTGTCCATTATAGTCCTTCAGTAGTACTGACTTTTTCTGTATTTTGGGCTTTTCTTTCATATTGTTAATGTCACTCATACTGATTAAGTTTGCTTTTGCCCCAGTGTCTAGTTTCAAGGTAACTAATGCTCCATTTACCTGCAGTGGGATCATCCATTTGTCCTCTTTTACTGCATTAACTTTATGTTCAGCATTGTCCATTTCTGAGGGCTGCACATTTTCTGTAACCTTTTTGATATTGTCACATGACACCATTCCTACAAAAAATGTCTCACTTAAATCAGTGTCCTCAATTACATTAACTCGTTGCCCTTTCTTAGTTTTTACTTTTGAAAAGCATTGTTTGGCAAAGTGATTCTTTCCATTACACTTTGTGCACATTTTTCCAAACGCTGGGCATTGTCTTAACTGGTGTTTGTAACCACAGCGTTTACAATTAAAAATGTCATCCTCCGATTGCTTTTCATTTCTGTTCTGCCCACGTTTCTTCCCCTTGTAGGACACAGCACTGACAGCAGCATTATCACTCATTACAATCGCATCATTATTGATTTCACTGAAAGTCTTCGCGTGCTTTCGAGCTAGCTCGCTGGCTTGGCATATTTTCACTGCATTTTCCAAATTTAGTTCGGTTTCTCTCAACAGACGTTCCCTGACTTTTTTATCATGAATACCAAACACAATCTGGTCATGAATCATGGATGCTTTGAGCTCAGGGAAATTACATGTCTGTGCTTTCAGTTTCAGATCAGTTATAAAGCTATCAAAAGTCTCATTTTGCTGCTGTGTCCTTGAACAGAACATGTATCTTTCATAGGTCTCATTCTTTTTGGGAGAACAATGTGCATCAAATTTCTTTAGCACATCGTCTAATTTGTCTCTGTTCTCTGCTGGATTAAATACAAATGTATTAAATACCTCTATCGCCTGTGGGCCTGCAACCGTAAGCAGCAACGCTATCTTCCTTGCGTCTGGCTTCGTACCGAATCCAATGGCTGCAATGTAGAGTTCGAATTGTTGTTTAAGAGTCTGCCAATTGTAGTCAATGTTTTCTGTGAGTTTCAAACGCTCTGGTGGCTTCAAATTCTCCATGTCGCTTTTCACAATTTTCAGCAGATCTTCACCATCCTGGTACCATCTTATGTTCATTAATAACTAGACATTCTTATTATGAACACAGCTAGCTTCTAGCTAGTCATTTATTCAGTACACGTTCTCTAGGTACAGTATCTGTAGAGATGCAGCATGTGTGCTCCTGTGTGCAGGCTGCCATCTTGACTGTTGCCTTGTGGGTAGCCTAGTGCCTCATGGGTAATGTAGTCTTAATATCTATACAGCTGGGTAGTGTAGTCTTATATACATACAGCTATATACAGCTCTACACAGCTCTACGGCTCCACCTAGTGTCCACTATAGAATGACATGTTATTGATCATTACACCGAGCGGTCAAGGAAGCGGAACCTTTGCTTCAGCAGGCCGATGGTCTGCTCGATGATGTTCCTGGTGGCAGCATGGCTCTCATTATATGAGTGCTGGGCAGGAACGTTGGGGTTGTGGAGGGGAGTCATGAGCCAAGTGGAGAGCGGATAGCCCTTGTCTCTGAGCAGCCAGCTACGAGCTTCACGTGGTGGCTGGAAGAGTGCTGGCACACCGGTCTGGCGCAGGATGAAGGCATCGTGGCTGTTGCCAGAATAGCGGACATAGACTTTGAGGATTCGCTGTCTGTGGTTGCACACCAACTGCACATTAAGTGAGTGGTGACCTTTGCAGTTACGGAAGATGTCAGGATTGTTATTTTTTTTTAAATTCATTGATGGAATGTGGGCGTCGCTGGCTGGCTAGGCCTGCATTTAGTGCCCATCCCTAATTGCCCTTGAGAAGATGGTGGTGAGCCGCCTTCTTGAACCGCTGCAGTCCATATGGTGTAGGTACACCCACAATGCTGTTAGGAAGGAAGTTCCAGGATTTTGGCGTTTCCGGTGCCGAGGTCGATGCCGGGTGGTCCATCCGGTTTTATTCTTCTTGTTTTGCGTAGCGGTTGTTTACAACTGAGTGGCTTGCTAGGCCATTTCAGAGGGCATTAAGAGTCAACCACATTGCTGTGGGTCTGGAGTCACATGTAGGCCAGACCAGGTAAAGACGGCAGATTTCCTTCCCTAAAGGACATTAGTGAACCAGATGGGTTTTTGCAACAATCGACAATGGTATCATGGTCGCCATTACTAAGACTAACATTTAATTCCAGAATCAAATTGAATTGAATTTAAATTCCACCAGCTGCCGTGGTGGGATTTGAACCCATATCCTCAGAACATTTGACTGAGCCTCTGGCTTACTAGTCTAGTGACATAACCACTACGCCACCGCCTCCCCTTGCGGTGCCCGCAAAGCCACGTGGGTGCAGTCAATGGCGCCCTGCACTATGGGGAAGCCCACTAACCTGGCAACGCCGCATGCACGCTCGTCCTGCTTCTCTCTGGTGATGGGGAAGGAAATGTAGTCCCTTCTCCCACTGTAGAGAGCCTGTGTGAGCTCCCGGATGCAGCGATGGACGGCGAACTGCAAAATGTTAGCTATGTCTCCTGTTGCAGACTGGAAGGATCCGATGGCAAAGAAATTGAGGGCAACGGTGACCTTGACTGCCACTGAGCGAGCCATGGTTGCCCTGATCTGAGGCTGGAGGTCTGGTTGCAGGAGGTGGCACAGTTCTGTGACCACCTCCTTGCTGAAGCAGAGCCTTCTAAAACACTGCACCTCACTTAATTTAAGATAGGAGAAGTGCTCTCGGAATACCCTCAGAGGGTAAGGCCTCCTGTTGATGGCCATAATGGCCCTCCTCCTCCCTCTGGCCACATGCTCCACTCTTTCTCACTGCCTCTCCTCCCTCCACCGTAGATCCTGGAGGGCCAGGTCGACTGCCAGTACAGCCCTCATTAATGTAGACCAAGTGTAGCGGTTTGAGTTTTTTAAGAATAAATGCAGCTACTTTTTAGTTCCCACAACACTCCTGATACAAAATAACCTTTAAATGACTGAATTAAACTGTTGCACATTGTGAGACGGACAAGACAGCACTGAAACTCCACTAACCTACAGCTGTGACTCATTACTCATGATCCCTTTAAATAACATCCGTGCAGCTGGCTTCTGGCTGCTTCATGCCAGCGCTCCCTGTCGCTGTTTGCTCGAGGTGCTAAGGTAGGTGGTGACAATAAATGTTGCCAATTGGGCGGTGAGTGAGCATTGCACGTTCACTGATGTCACGATCTGCCTGGTGTTGAAGTCCCTGGCAGTATCGTGTACCAGTGGCACAACGGAAGGGCTGGATTTGCTGTGCGGTGCTGGATTCACCTCGCTCCCGTGCATCAGCACCCCGTTACCACCATCTGCTGGTGCTTAACAGGAGGCGCTAAGGTACCGAATTTTTCCCCCATTGAACTTCAGCCAAAAGCAAATCTTTTAATTATATAATTATAGGGTTCTAAATCATATTTTATGTCACTATAGTATCTAAATTTGCTTCTCTCATGATGTTACTTTACACGTATCTAAGAGAAGCTGCCCCCAGAATTTGGTCTCATTGGGCACAAAGAGGCATAAGGCTTCTTAAATTGCAAATCAGAGTCCTACATTGGTTGTAGGACCCCGATTGCAAAATGCAGGTACAAATGGGTGGAGCGTGCACCACAGCTTGGGGGCGGCGTATCAATGAAACCTGAACCAAGTGGAATTAGAGGACATGCAGAAGATTCGCCAGGATCTGAGTCCAGACGTGGCGTGAACCCCAGTGAATGGCTCTATCTGCATGGAGATTTGGGAGCAGAAAAGGAGTGGAATGGAACTTGGTTCGGGCCTCAGGCTAACACGAGCGAACGGGCTGAACAGCCGCTCTAGCGACCTCACGCCCATTTCAGGTGGAAGCCAACTATCTCGGCCATAAACTCTGCATTATGCCTGAGCTTGTCTGTCTTCCATGGGCTATGTTAGTGAACCAACCCACCAAATTTAGGGGCGTGATCTTGCCAGCCCTGGGGAGGCGGGTATAGAGGCGGGACTGCCGAGAAAATGGTAGAATTTGGGGGCGGGTGCCCATCCTGCCCCCAACCCGCCTCCATGCCATCTTGCCAGGAGGCGGGTAGCCGTCCCGTGCCAGGTCCCGTCTCCTTGAAGGCGGGAAGGGATTAAAGCCAATTAACTGCCTGGTAACAGGCAGAAAATAGGCTTATCACCATTTTGACCACACAAGTGCGGGCTTCCCGAAGGTTCCAAACCCCGCCAGGGTCACCGAGGCGAGCAGTGGGTCTGCGGGGGTCGGAGGGGTCCAAAAGTGTGCTGTGGAGGTGAGTGATGGGTGCAAGTGTGGAGAAGTGAGTATCTGAGGTAAGTGGAAAGTGTTAGAAAAAGTGTACTTACCTTTCTTTCTTCCTGCAGGCTTCAGTCGTGGGTATGCGGAGAGTCTCGCACTTCTGCGGTAGAGATGACAGATGGACGTTGCATTCTCCAATGCAACAATGATCTCATTTCTGTAAAAGAAAGAGGTTTGATGAGGCCTTGAATTCAAGACCTCATCAAACTACAGAGAATGTCAGTGTTTGACAGCTTCACAGAGCTGTCAAATGATGACAATTCATCTGTCAAAACTTTTTGACAGATGAAACGTCATATGTTGACGTTCTCTGCAACCGACTTTCCCTTAATTGGCCTGCTGAGCCCGCTGGGTGGGCTGACCAAGGTCAATCAAGGGAAAATAGCGTGGATTGGCCAGAAGTTGATGGAGGCGGGACTGAAACCCGACAAGTGGGAGTCCCGCCTCCAAAAGCTCCCCATTGGCAAAATTGCCCCCTAGGTGTTTTGAGGCCAGGACAGGTGCAGCACACTCCAGATCTGATCCGCCTGTTCAGTGTTTGGGTAGGTTGGGTGGGGTGAGGAGGGGTGGTGGGTGGTGGACAGAAAAATCAGCCCAATTTAGCTTAGGGAGTGCTTCAGATTCCTCTGATATAAACAGACTCCCTTCCTCGTTATAAGAAGCAAACACATTTTTCAGCAGCTCTGTAATTTTAGGAGTAGAAAGTGAAGGTGTGAAACACATTTATGTATCCAGAATAGGCATCAATAACAATAAAGTCCATCCAGCTGTCTCTTTCAGCAAAATCGCTATGAACTTTCTGTCACAATTTACTTTCTCATTTCCAGGGAAACGCAGCAGTAATTCTGTTTGACAAACACATTTGGCAGCAGATTACACAGGCTTCAATATCGTTATCAAGTTTGGACCATCAAAAATAGATTGTAGCTAATGCTTTCATTTTACATGTCAATGTCCCTTACATAGCTTTAACAGCAGTCTTGGTTGCAGAACACTAACCATCGTCATTTATAATCCCCATAGTGCAAAATCCATTTCACTAGACAGCCCTGGGTGTCGATTAAGATATGGTTTTAAGTTATTATTAAATTAAGATTGTTCAGGCCAACCTGTTAGTATGTACTCCAGTAAATTTAACAGCATTTGTTAATTCTTGGTTCGTTGCAGTGTGTAGTTTTGCTTGAGATTCTGCCAGCATTGGCAAGAGGGGTAACGCATCAACATCTATATCATTCGCTGATATTTTTTTCTGCCCGGCATTCTGACTTTCTCTGCTTCCATTCCACTCTCTTTCTGCTCCCAAATCTCCATGCAGACAGAGCCGTTTATTGGGGTTTACGTCACTGCTGGACTCAGATCGTGGAGAAGCTTCTGCAGGTCCTCCAATTCCACTCAGCCAATCAACTCCAAGCACTGGACTCTGAACATCACCTCAGACTGCTCCTATTTCTCTTTGCCCCTTTGGCGTTGAGTCCACGTTTCTTCCACTGCCTGCTGGAATTGAGTTTTATAAAGAAGCCCCGTTGGCAGCAAAATATTTTCCAACCATTTTATTTTGGCATCAATGCCAGATAAGCAACTCCTATCAGGTCTTCATTTCAGCGCATTTATTCTTTCACAAGTCTTTGAAGTTGGCAGGAGAAGTTGATATAGCTGTTAAAAATGCATATGGGATCTTTGGCTTTATAAATAGAGACATAGGCCCAGAAATTCGGGTCGGGGGCATCCCGCGGGTGCAAGCCCCCGACCTACACTTACCTAGCGCGCCGGCAGTTGAGCTCTGGGCCTGCGTAGAATTCCTCTCCGCGGCCTGGCCCAGAGGCCGGCGCGCTGTGCTGGCATGTCCCAGGGGCATAGTTAGTGCGATGCGTCTCCTGGGATCATGTGAGCCATGGGCAGCCAATCGGACGAGGGAAAAGCCCATTCATAAGATTGACAGAAAGACCTGTCAAAACGTATGAATGCTGAGGGCCCAAAACAGTAGTTAACCTTCAAATAAATTTTTTAAAAATCACACTTTTTAAATAAACTATAAATTACATTAAATAACTATTTTAAACAATAATTTAAATTTTTGAAAAAAATAATTTTATAAAAAAACGGGGCTAAAAATAAACTTACCTTACTTTAAAGTATTTAAAAATAATAAACCTGTGGAAAAAATGTTTTAATTTTAATTAATTGACAACTTACCTTTTAAAATGCAGTCCTTACGCCTGGTTTTTACATTTCTAAAATCTAAAGACTTACCCTCACGTTAAAAACCTGTAAAAAAAAACGTAAGTTCAAAGCGCACGCGCAGACTCCCGCGCGCACGCGTTCGACCTCTGAACCCCTTCGTTCAGAGGATCGGAAGTGCCGGTTTCCCGCGCATGCGTAGTGCATGCAAGAAACCGGCACTTCCATCGGGTCCACGCGTGAGTACCCCGTGCGTACTCACGCGTTGGGACCCGAATTTCTGGACCAATGAGTATAAAAACACAGGTATATGCTCAACCTATATAAATCACTGGTTAGGCCTCAGCTGGAATATTTGTATTTATTCATTCACGGGATGTGGGCGTCGCTGGCAAGGCCATCATTTATTGCCCATCCCTAATTACCCTTGAGAAGGTGGTGCTGAGCCGCCGCCTTGAACCGTTGCAGTCCGTGAGGTGAAGGTACTCCCACAGTGCTGTTCAGGAGGGAGTTCCAGGATTTTGACCCAGCGACGATGAAGGAACAGCGATATACTTCCAAGTCAGGATGGTGTGTGACTTGTAGGGAATTTTGGAGGTGGTGGTGTTCCCATGCGCCTGCTGCCCGTGTCCTTTTAGTTGGTAGAGGTCGCGGATTTGGGAGGTGCTGCCAAAGAAGTCTTGGTGAGTTGCTGCAGTGCATCTTGTAGATGGTACAGACTGCAGCCACGGTACGCCGGTGGTGGAGGGAGTGAATGTTTAAGGTGGTGGATGGGGTGCCAATCAAGCGGGCTGCTTTGTCCTGGATGGTGTCGAGCTTCTTGAGTGTTGTTGGAGCTGCACTCATCCAGGCAAGTGGAGAGTAGTCCATCACCCTCCTGAATTGTGCCTTGTAGATGGTGGAAATGCTTTGGGGAGTCAGGAGGTGAGACACTCGCTGCAGAATACCCAGCCTCTGACCTGCTCTTGTTGCCACAGTATTTATGTGGCTGGTGCAGTTAAGTTTCTGGTCAATGGTGACACCCAGGATGTTGATGGTGGGGGAATCGGCAATGGTAATGCTGTTGAATGTCAAGGGACGGTGGTTAGACGCTTGCTCTTTGGAGATAGTCATTGCCTGGCACTTGTGTGGTGTGAATGTTACTTGCCACTTATCAGCCCAAGCCTGAATGTCATCCATGTCTTGCTGCATGTGGGCATGGACTGCTTCATTATCTGAGGAGTTGTGAATGGCACTGAACACTGTGCAGTCATCAGCGAACATCCCCACTTCCGACCTTATGATGGAGGAATGGTCATTGATGAAGCAGCTGAAGATGGTTGGGCCTAGGACACTGCCCTGAGGAACTCATGCAGCGATGTCCTGGGGCTGTGATGATTGACCTTCAACCACCACAACCATCTTCCTTTCTGCTGGGTATGACTCCAGCCAGTGGAGAGTTTTCCCCCTGATTCCCATTGACTTCAGTTTTACTAGGGCTCCTTGATGCCACACTCGGGTTAAATGCTGCATTGATGTCAAGGGAAGTCACTCTCACCTCACCTCTGGAATTCAGCTCTTTTATCTATGTTTGGACCAAGGCTGTAATGAGGTCTGGAGCCGAGTGGTCCTGGAGGAGCCCAAATTGAGCATCACTGAACAGGTTATTGGTGAGTAAGTGCTGCTTGATAGCACTGTTGATGACACATTCACTTCACTGATGATTGAGAGTAGACTGATGGGGCGGTAATTGGCGGGATTGGATTTGTCCTGCTTTTTGTGGACAGGACATACCTGGGCAGTTTTCTACATTGTCGGAGAGTGCCAGTGTTGTAGCTGTACTGGAACAGCTTGGCTAGAGGCGCAGCTAATTCTGGAGCACAAGTCTTCAGCACGACAGCCGGGATGTTGTCGCGGCCCACAGCTTTTGCTGTATCCAGTGTGCTCAGCCGTTTCTTGATATCACGTGGAGTGAAGACTGGCTTCTGTGGTGGTGGGGCCTCAGGAGGAGGCCGAGATGAATCATCCATTCGGCACTTCTGGCTGAAGAAGGTTGCAAACGCTTCAGCTTTATCTTTTGTACTCACGTGCTGGGCTCCACCATCATTGAGGATGGGGATATTCATGGAGCCTCCTCCTCCCGTTGGTTGTTTAATGGTCCACCACCATTCATGACTGGATGTGGCAGGACTGCAGAGCTTTGATCTGATCCGTTGATTGTGGGATCACTTAGCTCTGTCTATAGCATGCTGCTTCTGCTTTTTAGCATGCATACAGTCCCGTGTTGCAGCTTCCCCAGGTTGGTATCACATTTTTTTTAGGTATGCCTGGTGCTGGTCCCCTGGCTTGATGGTAATGGTAGAGTGAGGGATATGCCGGGCCATGAGGTTACAGATTGTAGCGGAATACAATTCTGCTGCTATGGCCCACAGCACCTCATGGATGCCCAGTTTTGAGCTGCTAGATCTGTTCTGAATCTATTCCATTTAGCACGGTGGTAGTGCCACACAACACGATGGAGGGTGTCCTCAGTGTGAAGATGGGACTTCGTCTCCACAATGACTGTACGGTGGTCACTGCTACCAATACTGTCATGGACAGATGCATCTGCGACAGGTAGATTGGTGAGGATGAGATCAAGTAGGTTTTTCCCTCATGTTGGTTCTCTCACCACCTGTTGCAGGCCCAGACTCGCAGCTATGTCCTTCAGAACTTGGCCAGCTCAGTCAGTAGTGGTGCTACCGAGCCACTCTTGGTGATGGACATTGAAGTCCCCCACCCAGAGCACATTCTGTGCACTTGCTACTCTCAGTGCTTCTTCCAAGTGGTGTTCAACATGGAGGGGCATTGATTTATCAGTTGAGGGAGGGCGGTAGGTGGTAATCAGCAGGAGGTTTCCTTGCCCATACTTGACCTGAAGCCATGAGACTTCATGGGGTCCGAAGTCAATGTTGAGGACTCCCAGGGCCACTCCTTCCCGACTGTATACCACTGTGCCGCCACCCCTGGTGGGTCTGTCCTGCCGGTGGGACAGGACATACCCAGGGATGGTGATGGAGGAGTTTGGGACATTGGCTGAAAGGTATGATTCTGTGAGTATGACTGTGTCAGGCTGTTGCTTGACTAGTCTGTGGGACAGCGCTCCCAATTTTGGCACATATCACCAGATGTTGGTGAAGAAGACTTTGCAGGGTCGACTGGGTTGGGTGTGTCGTTGTCGTGTCTCTAGCCAGTGCTGGTGGTCCCTCCTGTTTTATTCTTATTGGCCCTGAATTTCCGATCGGAGGCTTCCTGCGGGCGGATGCCACCGATCAGAAAAAATCTGCGAACCTACCTGCTGGTTCCGTAGATCCAAAGGCTTGCGATCCTGGGCCTCTCCTGTTGGAAATGCACAGAGGCCCAGGTATCCCAGGGGCGCATGCGGTTCACAAGTGCCCCATGGATCACATGGGCCAGGCGAACCAATCAAAGAAGGGAATCCCCCTTCATACTTTTGACAGATCTGTAAGGACAAGCGTAAGAATTCTATGGCCTTTCAGTGGGCTGAACTCTCCACCCACAGAGGCACTTTTCCCAGGCAGGCGGATGATCTGTCAAGAGTCTTGACAGATTGCAAGATGCCGGTTCTCAGCATATGCCCTTGTACGCACCCATGGGGGTCAGAAAATCCAGCCCATTGTTTTCATTTCAGAGGGCAGTTAAGAGTCAACCACATTGCTGTGGGTCTGGAGTCACTTATAGGCCAGACCAGGTAAGGATGGTAGATTTCCTTCCCTAAAAGGCATCAGTGAGCCAGATGGGTTTTTACAACAATCTGATAGTTTCATGGTTATCATTACTGATACTAGTGTTTTACTCCAGATTTATTTAATTAACTGAATTTAAATTCCCCAGCCACCCTGGTGGGTTTATGAACTTGCATCTACACAGATCATTAGTCTAGGCCTCTGGATTACTAGTCCAGTAACATAACCACTATGCTACTGTGTCCAATTTTGGGCACTGCATTTTAGGAATGATGTCAAGGCCTTGGAGAGGCTGCAGAGGAGATTTACTAGAATAATACCAAGGTTGAGGGTCTTCAGTTATGTGGCCAGACTGGAGAAATTGGTTTGTTCTCCTTAGAGCTGAGAAGGTTAAGGGGAGATTTAATAGAGGTGTTCAAAATTATGAGGAATTTTGATAGATAAAATAAGGAGAAACTGTTTCCACTAGCAGGTGTGTCACAGATTTAAGATGATTGGCAAAAGATCCATAGAGGAGATGAGGAGAATTTTTTTAATGCAACGTGTTGTTGTGATCTGGAATGCACTGCCAGAGAGGGCAGTGGAAGCAGATTCAATAGTAACTTCCAAAAGGGAATTGGATATATACTTGAAAAGGAAAATCTTGCAGGGCTATGGGGAAAGAGCAGGGGAGTGGGACTAATTGGATAGCTCTTTTAAAGAGCCGGACAGGCACGATGGGCCGAATGGCCTCCTTCAGATGACTCTATGATGCAAATCCATCTTTGCTGTTATTTACTGCTTGCTGTTTTAATGAATTACCCATTCCTGGGTAATGTGTTTCCTTAAACATGTTTTATTTCCCTGATATTACTCTTTTTACTGTTGTTTCTAACTTTAAAAGCACCTTTTCCTCTCTTTTAGATTGGTACGACATTTTAGCTTTCAATGTCACCTGTTTTTTGTTTATTAGAATCTGACATCAGAAATATCGATGGATTTTAGTTAAAAGCCAAATTTTTATGCAGCTGAGGTGTCTGATGCTGTGATGTATTGTGCCATTTGAATATCTATCATAATGAGCATTCAGCATCTGTTCACGATAGACTTGTGGTGAGGTGTATTGCAAACATTGTTTGCATGTTAAAAACAAGAGCTCTGAAATTCCTGGGCCCCGCTCCGCTGGCAAAGCTGCAGAGGGGCAGGATTCCATGTACTGATTGTCCCCAGTGCCAGACAAGCCTGGCTTCCCATTTGGCCTCTTGCTCCTCCTCTTCTTCCTCCAATGTGTAGATCATGTATGTTGTGGGATTTCTCTCTGCCCCAAAGCAGACAGAGACGAGCGTATACTGGTTCCAAGCGATCTTTATTCAAGCACGTGCAGGGAGGGGCCCTCTCAGTCTGAGCTGAGACGGGAGTCTAATTTTTACATTCGAGCAGTTGGCGTATATACAATCTTACATCTTGTTTCCTTCACATCTTCGGGACTTGGCCAATTAATTGTCCAAGTCACATACACTTAATCACATCTCCACAAAACACATCGGGGTCGATTTTCCTGGAGCTGTCAGGCGGGGTTTCAGGTGTGTGGGGTGGGAAAATCCCGAATTCGGGGGTCCCGACACCATCCCGCCCAAAACCCCGCTCTACGCAAGTTTCAGAGGCGGCGGGTACCCGCCCCGCACTAGGACCCGCCGACCCCAGGCGGGAAGGGATTAGTGCCAATTAACTGCCTGTTAACAGGTAGTTAACAGGCAGTTTTTAGCCTAATCCCTATTTTGAGGGGTGTCGTGTGGGATTCCCGGCGGCTCCAAACCACACCAGGTTAGAGCAGGCGGGCCGTTGGGTTGAAGGAGTTGGAGGGGTCGCGATGTCGGTGTTCAGGTGAGTGATGGGTGCATGAGTGCAAAGGTAAGTGTGTTTGGTGTGTCTAAAGTGTGTAAAGAACTTTTACTTACCTGTACTTACCTTAACAGCCTTTCTTCCTGTAGGCGTCGGGAGCGCATCACTCAGCCGGCACTTAAAGCTGAATGGCTGCGATCTGTGAAAAGTGACAGCCTTCAGCTTTGAGTGCTGCTGAGAGTTCTAACTGAGTCTGTGCAGAAGGACTCATGTTAGAACTCAGACTATCAGTGTTTGACAGCTTCAAACAGCTGTGAAACACTGATATTTCATCTGTCAAGAACTCTTGACAGATGAAATTGCAGTCTGTGACGTCACCTGTTGCCGGGTGGCCCTTAATTGGCCTGCTGAGCCCACTGGGTGGGCTCAACAAGGTCAATCAAGGGAAAATCATGCGGATTGGCCGGACGTCGATGTAGGCGGGTCTAAAACCTGAAAGTTGTAGTCCCGCCTTCTTCCCGACAGCTTCGGGAAAATCGACCCCATCTTGTTTATCTCATTTGCCCTGTTTCCACATCTGCCATTGTTCTATCCAATTTACGTACGCTTGACCTCATCTTCGCAAATCACATCTTGGCGGCCCATTGTTCAATGTATGGCTTCCTTGATTCTTTTACTCCCCCAATCATCGTGTAATATGCTTTTTCCAACTGTCTTTGTTCTGCCAGACTTCTCCTTTATTATATCAGCCAGCTAGTCAGTTGAGCCGCTAATCTAACTTTTAACCCCTTCAGTGTATAATGAAATTCCCACACCTTATTGCAATTTTAATTGATGTTTCACTAATTCCCCTGTGTGAGCACTCTCGCCACAGGAAAGGGAAATTGTTGCTGAATTTTTCAGAAAAAACTTCTAAACCGATAGAGGCAATGCATAGTTATGGACAAACACCTTTTAGCTCAGATAAAACTGCAGCAGTTTACCTTTAAGAAATCCCTTCCACCTTGATCAAGAACACTTGCTTCCCATTAGGATTCTTCGGAAGAGTGGATGTGAAGGTGAAAATGATGGAATTTAGGACTAAATGTGTTATTTACATGGCAGCGCAGGTAAGAGGGCGGGCACTTCTTTAGTTTGCACCCCCCTCCCCACCCCCCCCCCCCCCCCCGCTTCTGCCAGAATTTGGGATGTTGCAGAAATGGGACAGTAACCCGGGCAGATCTAGGGCACTTCCCAAATTTAGGCCCTGCCCCTGCACGAGCAACGCCTGACTTGCACCCTCCCCCTCCCCGGTAACTTTGGGCTTTTTTAAGGCTATTAATCAAAGAACTATTACTCCTGTAATGCTCTTTATTGATTTCACCTCGTTGCCTTTTTCCCCAGTGAATGTGCTCACCTTGTGATAGGTGAAGGAAAATGGAGCGTCAAGCACTCACAGATTGGGTATAGCCTACAAAAATACAACATAAAACTCCCTTTACTCCAGCCCAACAAGGTAGCACCACTGACTGCAGCATTAGTTAATCCAGATGCAGAATAAAAATGTCGCAGAATTTAACTCCGAACGTCTTACAGAAGTTTTTCAATTCAATGTGTGTAAAAAAATCTTCAAATATCAATGGTCTTAAGAGACAACCACCCACATACTGACTAGTTCTGAAAGTGATGATAATTGCAATTCAGAATACTTTCATTCCTTGTATACCAGTTAATGATAAGTGCAAAAAATAGCAAATAGCATTCCAATGGCAGATTAATGTAAAATGAATCATTTGAAAGGTTATTCTAGACTGGAAGCTGTATTCCATTATGAATAACACAATGTTCTATATGATCAATGTCCATTGTAACAATTTATTTAATTTGCATTCTACAGCAGTTGTTGTAGATGTTCTTAAGAACATTAAAATCCACACCAATGCAAACCACAGCAAGTTTTAAGATTATTTTCATTAACACTTTCATGCTCAGCCATTCCTCAAAGTTAGCTCTACTTCTGCTCAATAAACTCTCGTCCCTTTTTCAGTTGATAACACAACTGTCACTTCAGCTTAAGAGGTATAATCCACACTGGGGTAATTTTAGGCATGGTAGGGTAATGGTTGCAGCACTGGGCTAGCAACCCAGAAGCTGTAAATTCAAATCCCACCAAAGCAAATTGTGAAATTGAATTCAGTATATCTGGTCATATGTGGGCAAGCACCAGAAAGAATGATCATCAAAGCTGCTGGATTGTTGTAAAAGAAGTAGGCCAAATGCTGGTTTCAGGCATGTGTCCTGGATGACTTTGGGCATCCTGAACAATTTGGTATGTGGTGCTTGCGATATGGAATGAGCACACGCGTGCATTGGACCCTTCACAGCCTGAAATTTAACACAGGGAAATGTGAGGTGATACATTTTGGGAGAAAGAATAAGTAGAGGATATCCCCACTAAATGGTAAAGCTTTAAAAGCAGAGGGGCAGAGAGACTTTGCGGGGTGGGGGTGGGGTGGGGTGGGAGGTTAAATTGGATAACACCCAAAAGCGGGCATGGGGATCGCGGTACACAATTAACTGGTTCTCTGTGTTGCAGGCAGTATGTTAAATTGGTGCTGACTGTAGTTTTACATGATTGCAGCTGCAGCCAGCATGACCTGCAGCGAGCCCGATTTTGTGAGTGGCCAGCCCTACTTAAAGGCAGCCTGCACCTCTTAAAGGGGAGGTGCATTGTGGGCTGCAAGAAGTAGTAGGAGGTATTTGAAAGCTGAATCTGACACTCTGAGGAATGGCTGAACATGCAATAGAGTGTGCACCAAAGATTTCTGATAATGCACTGGAGGCCTTGGTAGAAGAGATGGAGAGAAGGAGAGGCAACCTGTACCCGCAGAGGGGTAGGAGGCCCTCGAGACATATGCTCAGGAAAGACTTTAAAAGTGACAGGACAAGTTGATAAAACTGTTAAAAGAAAGCATATGGGATCCTTGGTTTTATAAATAAGGGCATAGAGTACAAAAGCAAAGAGGTAATGCTAAACCTTTACAGATCATTGGTTAGGCTACACATGAATATTGTCTCCAATTTTGGGTGCCTTAACTTAAAAAGATGTCAAGGCAATGGAGAGGATGCAGATGGGATTCACTAAGATGACACCAGGGATGGAAGGCTTTAGTTGTGAAGAGACACTGGGAAAAACTGGAGCTTTTTTCATTAGAACAGAGGAGGTTAAGAGGAAATCTAATGATTAAAATTAGGAGCGATTTTGATCATTTAAATTATTAAAAACTATTTCTACTGGTTGGTTAGTTGTTAACTAGATGTATAAATTTAAGAACATCACCAAAAGAACAAAGAAAGAGGTTAGGAGATATATTTTTATTATGAAGAGGGTTGTTAGGAATGGCTTATCAGAAACAGTGGTGGAAATAGAATCCAAAGTAGCTTATAAGAGGGAAATGACTAAATATTTGAAAAAAGAAAATTTAAAAGTGGACGGAATAAGGGCAGAGGAACAGGACCACGTGGGTGTCTTTCAGAGACCTGGTACATATCTGATGGGCTGAATGGCCTCCTTCCATGTTGTAAAATTCTATGATTTTACCCATTCTAAAAATGGAGGAAATTAAATCAAATTTGGGAACATTATTGGATTCTTTTATTTGTTGCAGTTGTGTGGTGAAATATCAATTTAACCTGATATTTTTGGAGCCAAACAGAGTTACAGAATTACTCCTTTAAAGTCATGTTTTACAATTGAAAACCAACTACAAGTATTACAGACGGGTCATTTTCAGCCATTCCATTGTGAAGTGACCATAACTCCTTTTGAGGCTATGCGGTATTTTCTATGTCATTTACTTCTTAAAAAGCTGAATAACTGAAAGATATTTTCTATTTTTCTGAAATTGAAAATGATCGTTCATATTAAATAAGAAGACATTAGCAAATGGATGATAATTTTATTTGCCTTTAGATGTAACTAAATGTGGGACAAATCCGATCTCTAACATCACACAGTTTAACATTTCTAATGTTATTAAATGTGATGAATCATGTGGCTACTTACATCAAAAGTTGCCACATCTCATATAGCTGGAGCGAAATCTTGATGAGCAGGGGCAACCTTATATTTTATTTTTATATTTTTTAAGGCCCCATTTGCTCACGACTCACTCAGATAATGTCAACCATGACAATAAATTTTAAACCATCTGATTTGGTAATTCACAAAATTTTAATTTTATTTTAACAACTGGCTCTTAGCCTGGAAAAACAACTCTCACCCCTTTCAGGATATTGATACTGGTAAGGCAGAAATATGTTTGTCTCTTTTCTTCTCTTGTTTCTGTGTCACGTTCTTCCTTCCCTCCTGTTTCTCGCTTCCCTTCGCTCTCACCTTTTCTCTCTCTATCTCTTACATACACACACACTATCTTTTTTTAATTCATTGATGGGATGTGGGCGTCGCTGGCAAGGCCACCATTTATTGCCCATCCCTAATTTCCCTTGAGAAGGTGGTGGTGAGCCGCCTTCTTGAACCGCTGCAGCCCGTGTGGTGACGGTACTCCCACAGTGCTGTTAGGTAGGGAATTCCAGGATTTTGACCCAGCGACGATGAAGGAATGGCAATATATTTCCAAGTCAGGATGGTGTGTGACTTGGAGGGTGTAATGTATATACCTTTAAGTGGGGAACTATCTTTTACAGCTCATGTATACTGCAGTACCGGCAGTGACCACACCTGTATATAGCCCTGAATAGTAATCTGTACAGATCAGTTGCAGTGTGAGCCACGTTGAGTAAACACCTGTTGTACCGTTCTCCGCAGTCTGTGTCTTATTATACATGGACGCAACATTGGCGACGAGGCAAGTTCGAACCTACCTGCAACCCTGCATCACCTCCCGGGGGATTCGTTCCTGGAGATCAATGGATTGGAGGTCAAGGCCAGAGACTCGGGCGTCAACCACGGGCAACCGCCCAGTGATCCAGCAGAGACTCGAGAATTGCGGGGGAGGCTGTCAAGAGCCAGGCTTGGCTTTCCAGTCGAGGTGGTCCAGCGAAACGGGCTGGCAACAGGTAGTGCGCAGACCCTTCCTGGACAGCGGCGGGCTAGAGCCCAACCGAGCGGCACAGCAAAGGGCCAAGCAGCGTCGACGGGGGAGAAAGAGAGAGGACAGAGCGCACAGGGCGCAGCCGGTGTTCAGGGGCCGAGCAGCATCGGAGAGAGGGAGAGAGAGACGCGCAGAAACCCGCGGGGCGCCGCCATTGCCACGAGAACCGCCTGGAGTGGCGTTGGCAGCAGCGGGGGAGGAAGGAAAGCGCGGGAGATGCCATTTTAAGCAATTGGGAGACGCCATTTTAAACCACACCCAAAATGCCGAAGAGTGGCAGTATCACCGCATTTGACAATGAAGTCGAAGATTGGACTACATATGTCGAACGAATAGAGGTGTACTGCAAGGCAAATGAGGTGTCAGATGACAAGAAAGCGTCGGTATTGTTAAATTTAATGGGTGCAAAGACGTATAGTTTATTATGAAATCTAGTAACCCCAACGAAGCCAATGGAAAAGAGTTTTGAAGACATAGTAACGATACTAAAGGAACATTTAAACCCCACACCGCTGCTGATAGCAGAAAGATTCAAGTTTCACAAACAGAACCAGCATAAGGATGAAAGCAATGCTGATTATTTAACAGAACTGCGCAAACTATCGAAACATTGCCAGTTTGGAGCGGGACTGGCAGATACCTTAAGGGACAAGTTTGTGTGTGGGCTTCAAAGTGAAGGAACCCAGAAACGGCTTTTATCTGAAAAGGACCTTACGCTGGAAAAGTCTTTCAGCATTGCGGTATCATATGAAGCAGCAGCACGGGGCGCTGCAGAGATACAACAGAGACTGCAAGAATATGGCACAAACGAAATGTCATATGGAACAGAGAAGTGCTATCGCTGCAGCAGAACAACACACGACCAGAATGATTGCTGGTTCAAAGACAAAGTGTGCAGACAGTGTGGAAAAGTAGGACACATAGCACGAGTCTGCAGGTCGGGAAAGAAAACCAGCAATAAGAAACCTATCAAAGAAAAGTACAAGAAGGTACATAAGATGACAGAGAATAGTTCAGATGAACAAAAGAGTGATAACGACTCCGAAAGCAGGGAACTGAGTTGTCTGAAACTACATAATGTGATCACAACGGAGGATCACCGAACCATTTGGGTCACTCTCAAGATAGCAGGAGTCCAGGTAAAGATGGAATTGGACACAGGATCACCCTAACAGTCATAAACCGACGGGACTATGAGCGGCTATTCTCACACATACCCTTGAGAGACACAAAAATTATTTTGAAGACATACACGGGGCAAAAAGTCTACCCCAAAGGAAAAATAAGGGTGAACGTTATATATAACGGTAAGGAAACACCAAAACTAGACCTGTATGTATTGCAAGATGGAGGACCACCATTACTGGGACGTGAATGGATTCAGAAAATACAACTGGATTGGCATTACATACAGGCACTGACTGTGGCTGACAAAAAGGATGACGACGTCACACCTGGGCGACTGTCAAAGATCCTAACTGACGCGAAAGAAGTGTTCCAGCAAGGACTCGGAACACTAAAAGGCATGACAGCGACGATTAAAATTGAAGAAAACGCAAGCCCAAAATTTTTTAAGGCCAGACCGGTACCTTATGCGATCCGCCCAACTGTCGAAGCAGAGCTGGAGAGTCTGGAACGTTCAGGTGTACTGTCCAAGGTAGACTGGAGTGAGTGGGCTACTCCCATCGTCCCTGTGATGAAAAAGTCATTGAGCAGCACGCCTGGGGAACCAAGGAAGGTTCGCATCTGTGGGGACTTTAAGGTAACAGTGAACCCGGTCCTTCACACCGTACAATATCCACTTCCGCGGATTGAAGATATTTTCGCCTCGCTATCTGGAGGGAAATGCTTCACTAAGATTGATCTGGCCCAGGTGTATCTGCAAATGGAGGTAGAAGAAGCATCAAAAAAATACCTCACAATCAACACCCATAAAGGTCTCTACCAATACAACCGGCTGGTATTCGGGGTAGCATCAGCTCCGGCTATTTGGCAGAGGGCAATGGAACAAGTCCTGCAAGGCATCCCAGGGACCCAGTGTTATTTGGACGACATCCTGGTCACGGGCGAAAATGACAGTGATCACCTTGCCAACCTGGAGCAGGTGCTCACTAGATTGCAGGAATATGGGCTCCGAGCTAACCGCCCCAAATGCGAGTTTTTTAGAAAACAGATCTCATATTGTGGCCACGTTATTGATAAAGAGGGGTTACATAAGTCCCCAGAGAAGGTTGAGGCAGTAGTCAAGGCTCCAGCACCGGAAAATGTGTCATAACTGAGGTCGTTCCTCGGGCTGGTAAACTACTACCATAAGTTCTTGCCAAATTTGTCTACAATACTACACCCACTGAACACCCTACTGCAAACTGGGGTGCCATGGAAGTGGAGTGACGAATGTAGATGAGCTTTCCAGAAGAACAAAACACTAATCACATCGAAAGAGGTATTGGCCCATTACAACCACAACCCAGCATTACCAATTCGGTTGGCATGTGATGCGTCACCCTACGGCATTGGAGCGGTGCTGTCGCACAAATTCTCGGATGGCTCAGAGAGGCCAATAGCATTTGCGTCACGATCACTAACCTCAGCCGAGCGTAACTACGCCCAGATTGACAGGGAGGCCCTCAGCCTAGTGTGGGGAGTGAAAAAGTTCAATCACTATCTGCACGGGCAGAAATTCACCTTGCTGACTGATCACCAGCCTCTTGTCTCCATTTTTAATCCGAAGAAGGGCGTTCCGGTGATGACTGCGCAACGACTACAAAGATGGTCACTTTTTCTAAGGGCGCACCACTATGAGATTGAATATAAGGGCACGAAACAGCATGGAAATGCTGATGGGCTATCACGCCTGCCACTGCCTACTGCAGAGGAAGCACCAGCAGTGGATCCTGTCAAAATATTCCATTCGACTATAGTTGAATACCTACCGGTAACTAACGCTTGTATCGAAAAGGAAACCCGAAATGACCCGACACTGTCTCGGGTGTATGATTTGACGGTGAAGGGATGGCCAGCACATGGTGACTCACTGTTGCCAGCATTCTCGACAAGGAGAGAACAGCTGTCAGTGTGCCTGGGGACCTTGATGTGTGGATCCCGAGTGGTAATTCCACCCAAGTTAAGGGATAGAGCGCTCAATGAGCTTCAGGAGGGTCATCTGGGAGGGGTAAAAATGAAAAGCCTAGCCAGGGCTTATATGTGGTGGCCGGGAATCGATAAACAAATCGAGGACCTGACCAAGAGCTGCTCAGGATGCCAGAAAGTCCAAAATGCACTACCACAGGCCCCTCTACACCCATGGGAGTGGCCCTCATCTCCATGGCAATGGGTGCATATTGATTTTGCTGGTCCATTCATGAAGTCAATGTTTTTAATAGCCGTGGATGCGCACTCGAAATGGCCTGAGGTCATCAAAATGTCCTCCACCACCACGGAGAAAACTATTGCAGTCCTACGGACCATTTTTGCCAGGAATGGCTTGCCAGAACAGATTTGCTCCGACAACGGACCACAGTTTGTGTCCGAAGAGTTCCGGAGGTTCTTGAAAAAGAATGGGGTAAGGCATTACACATCCGCCCCGTATCATCCAGCCACAAATGGATTGGCTGAGAGGTTCGTACAAACCTTTAAGAAGGCAATAAAGGCTATGTACAATGACAACATTCCGCTGCAGCACAAGGTGGACAATTTCCTGTTCGCCTACCGGAATGCGACACATGCAGTCACCAACCAGGCCCCAGCCATGATGTTCTTTAACCGAAGGTTAAGATCTCGCCTGGATTTGCTCAGACCAAACGTACGAAGAGATGTTGAGAGTAAGCAATTCCAGCACATCCATGAGAAGCCAACAAGGAGCTTCAATGTAGGGCAACCAGTCTTGGCCCGCGACTACCGAACAGAAAAATGGCAGCCAGGAACGACATGCACACGGCAGGGCCCACTAATGTACACAGTGGACGTTGGGGAGAGCATCGTGAGACGCCATGCTGACCAGATCCTAGAGTCACAGGAACAAGTCAACCCCATGCCTCGCCCATACGTACCTGGTGATGAACTCGACGTACAGGCCGCATCTACCCCAGAAATAGTAGCATCGGAAGCTGATGAACCAACCGATGACAGGGGGCCAGAATCGCCTCCGCACCAAGAGCAAGACACTCGGGAAAGGCGCCATCCAGAAAGGATCAGGAAGCCTCCCCAAAGACTGAATATATAAATAGACTATTTTCAGCTAATGTTGCATGTTAAAAGTGTTAATTGTAATTAGTTTGATATTTAATTGTTAAATGAGTGTTATGGTACTGTTAATCTAAAAGGGGAGGAATTGCAATGTATGTACCTTTAAGTGTGGAACTATCTTTTACAGCTCATGTATACTGCAGTACCGGCAGTGACCACACCTGTATATAGCCCTGAGTAGTAATCTGTACAGATCAGTTGCAGTGTGAGCCACGTTGAGTAAACACCTGTTGTACCGCTCTCCGCAGTCTGTGTCTTATTATACACGGACGCAACAGAGGGGACCTTGCAGGTGGTGGTGTTCCCATGCGCCTGCTGCCTTTGTCCTTCTAGGCGGTAGAGGTCGTGGGTTTGGGAGGTGCTGTTGAAAAAGCGAGTTGCTGCAGTGCATCTTGTAGATGGTACACACTACTCCCATGGTGCACCAGTGGTTGAGGGAGTGTATATTTAAGATGGTGGATAGGGTGAGTATCGCTGGTCTTACCCACTATAGCCACTCTCCCGTTGGAGAAGTAGTCATGAATGTTCTACTGAGCATGATGATTTCTGTGCTACTGAGAGAATAGGTGACGTCTCTGGAATGTTTGTGTTCAGAATTGGATAGTGTGGTTTGTGAAATTGGATTAATATTCTGCAGTTTTAATTCAGGCCGATGTTTCCCACAGCTTTACTTCTTTGGTGATTTATCTGTGGTTGATGCCCTCCCTCAGGAGATTGAATAGATTTGATATAAGAGTATAGAAATTGTACATGATTCATGAGGGAATGGGGCTGATGGACCACTGACTCACCTCTGAATCAGAAGGCTTTCAGTTGAAGTCCCGCTCCAGGTACAGTGGTGTTCCCCAGGGATCAGTACTAGGACCACTGCTTTTCTTGATATATATTAATGACTTGGATATTGGCTGGATCTGGAATGCACTGCCTGAAAGGGTGGTGGAGGCAGACTCAGTCATGGCTTTCAAAAGGGAATTGGATAAGTACCTGAAGGAAAATTGTTTACAGGGCTACGGGGAAAGGGCGGGGGAGTGGGACTAGCTGAAGTGCTCTTGCAGAGAGCCAGCACGGGCTCGACAGGCCAAATGGCTTCCTTCTGTGCTGTAACCATTCTATGATTCTATTATCTAGGCTGACACTTCAATGAAGTACTGAGGGAGTGCTGCACTGTCGGAGGTGCCATCTTCTGGATGAGACTTTAAACCGAGGCCCCGTCCGCTGGATGTAAAAGATCCCATGACACTATTCAAAGAAGAGCAGAGAGGTTCTCCGCAGTATCCTGGCCAATATTTATCCCTCTACCAACATCACTCTAACATATTATCTGATCATTTATTTAATAGCTCTTTGTGGGATCTTGCTCTGCACAAATCGACTGCTGCGTTTCCTACATTATAATGGTGACCACACTTCAAAAGTACTTCATTGGTTGTAAAGTTCTTTCTTTCTTTCTTTCTTTCTTTCTTTTTCTTGCTTTCGTCCTTTTGTTCATCCCCTTCCTCTGGGAGATACATCACGGCCCGTATTTTACGATGCCCACGGGTGTGTACGGGCTGTGTACACACCCGTAGGGACATCGGAAATGCCGGTTTCAGGCAAGCGAAGCACATGCGTTGAAAACCGACATTTCCGATCTGTCAATAATGCTCTTGACAGATCGGACACCTGCCCTAAAGAAGGGCCTGTGCAGGTGGAGAGTCCCGCTTTCTGCAGAACCTCCGCCCGCTGAAAACCCTTAGTAAGGCCTGCTTTTACCAGCATAAGAGTTTTAAAAAAGTTTTAAAAAATTGTTTCACTCATTTATAATTTAAAAATACTTTTAAAAAAGGTAAGTTTATTTTTAGCCCTGTAAAAAACTTTAATTAATTTTTTCAAAAAATTAAATTTTTGTTTAAAATATTTAATTTAATTTTAACTCATTTCAAAAACGTGATGTTTTTTTTAAAGTTTATTTAATGTTTTACTGTGTTTTTGGGGTGATCTCCATTCATACTTTTGATGGGTCTATCTGTCAAAAGTATGAAGAGAGATTCCCTTCTCCTATTGGCTAGCCTGGCCAACGTGATCCCAGGGATGCTTGCGAACTGTCTGCACCCCCCGGGAATACGTGGGCCCTGCGCATTTCGACTGTGGAGAGGCCCTGGGGCAGAAGTGTCCAGACCTCGGGAGCCCTCAGGTAAGAGCGTTGATTTTTTTTCCGATAGGAGGCATTCGCATGCAGGAAGCCTCTGATCTGAAATTGGAGACTGACACCACTCCACATGCAAGAATCCAGAATCACAGAATAAGTCAATACGCGGTTCAATTGCATACCACCTGGATCAGCAGAGGTCAGAAATCAGTACTGCAATATTTACAGACCATGTTCAATTTATTTTTTTAATTAATGAATATTGGAAGCCACAACAGTTCACTTTAGTGGGGGGCGGGGGAGGGGGAGAACCTATAGGTAAACTTACTGGTCAAACTATTTATTCATTTTCTTTGAAATGGTAAAATAATAACAGATATATAACTCACTGCTGACCTGCTCTGGGTCATCAGCACAACTTGTATTAAGGCTTTCCCACCATTGCCACTTTCTCGTTGATCTTATCTTGACTACTTTCCCTCTAATCTTACCCATCATGGCTGCTCTCCCAACGACTATGTTTTCGGATTTTCTCCTCTCCGATAGCTGAAACCCCCTACTGCTCTAACCTAGATCCTATGCTGTCCCAGGGTACCAGTCTCTTCTTAATCTACTAACTCTGCCCATTTGAATTTCGTGGGCACTGAAGCTTTCTGCGCTGTTATTGATGGATTTACAATTCATCATCCAATAACAGCACAGAGAATAATTATTGTTATTTCTTAATTGTTTAGTAGTGGATTATAAGGAACCCTAAAAAACAATCCAGCATTTTTTCCCCTTTTCTACTTAGCTTAGCTCATTTGGTAGCACAGTTGCCTTTGAGTCAGAGGTTGTGGGTTCTAACCCCATTCCAGGACTTGAGCACATAACCGTGGCTGACACTCCTAAGTACTGAGGGGCTTTCCATTAGAATCATAGGGCTGGATTTTCATTCAGGAGTCGGGTAGGAGGCCGGACTACAACTTTCGGGGTTGTAGTCCCGCCTCCATCGAGATGTGGCCAATCCACGCGATCTTAACTTGATGGACCTTGTTGAGCCTGCCCAGCGGGCTCAGCAGGCTAATTAAGGGTCACCCGGCAACAGGTGACGTCACAGACTGAAATTTCATCTGTCAAGAGGTTTTGTCAGATGAAATATTAGTGTTTCACAGCTGTTTGAAGCTGTCAAACACTGACAGTCTTACTTCTAACCTGAGTCCTTCTCCACAGACTCAGTTAGAAATCTCTCCTGCACAGAAAGCTGAAGGCTGTCACTTTTGACAGTTCACAGCCATTCTGCTTTCTGTGCCAGTGAGATGAGGGACTCCCGAGACCTGAAGGAAGGAAGGCTGTAAAGGTAAGAAAAGGTCATTTAAACTTCCTTAAACACTTTAGACACACCAAACACACTTACCTTTGCACTCATACACCCATCACTCACCTGAACACGGACATCTCGACCCCTCCAAGTCCTTCAACCCGACGACCCACCTCGCAAACTTGGCGTGGCTTGGAGCCGTTGGGAATCTCACACTTCAACCTTAAAAATAGGGATTAGGCTAAAAACTGCCTGTTAACTACCTGTTAACAGGCAGTTAATTGGCACTAATCCCTTCCCGCCTCGGGTAGGTGGGTCCCAGTGCGGGGCGGGTACCCGCCTCCTTTGAAACTGGCATAGAGGCAGGTTGGGTGCGGGATGGGGTCGGGACCCCTGATTTCGGGATTTGAACCCCCCGCACGCCTCCAATCCCAACTCCACGGCCCAATGAAAATCCTGCCCATAGAATCTTGCAACACAGAAGGAGGCCATTCGGCCCGTCGTGCCTGTGCCGGCTCTTTGAAAGAGCAGTCCAATTTAGTCCCACATCCCACCTTTTTCCCCATAACCCTGAAAATGAATCCTCTTCAAAGTACTTGTCCAATCGCCTTTTGAAAGTTCCAATGGAATCTGATTCCACCGCCCTTTCAGGTTAGAGATTTATATTTTGGATGAGATATTAAACTGAAACACTGTCTGCAGATGGATGGCATGATTTTAAAAAGAGCAGGGAGTTCTGGTTAACATCCTTGAACCAAACACCACTAAAAACAGATTAACTGGTCATACATGTAACTTGGCGTTTGCGAGATCTTGCTGTGTGCAAGTTGACTGCTGTGCTTGTATACATAATAACGGTGGCTCCACTTCAAAAAGTAACTTATTGGATATGAGATGCTTTCAGGCACCTTAAGAGACCTGGGGGGGGTGGAATTGGGTGGCGCCCCTTTTTGGGGCACTAACATCACCAGGACGCTAATTTTAGCTCCTGAAAAAGTTTGCGCCCCGCCGCCGTAAATTCAGTAGAAGCGCCCCAAGCAGGAGGAGGGGCGCTACTGGAAGTGCTACACCTCCTGCTTGGGGCGCAACTACTGAAGTTCGCGGCGCTACATGCAACAGTGCCACACGTGCTGGCACGTAGCGCCGCGGTATTGCAGGCTTCCTCCCCTGATTAAAGAGGAGGGGCCTAGCGCTGCGCACACTGGGGCCCTGCTGGACCACCGGGGAGCGGGGTGCCGTGAAAACCGCCCGGCACACAAGAGGATTGCCGGGCTGAGCGATCGCGGCCGGCACCCCGCATGAGGGAATGGAAAGGGAGCAGGTTTTGGCATGGGGCCCAAAGAAAATGGCCGCCCGACACTTGCCCTTTAAGTAGCGCCACCACCGCTGCAAAAACGCCCCCCTGATCCTGTCGGACATATCGTCTGGCGATAGGTCAGGGGGCACAAGGGAAGTTTGCGGCCGGGGCGCTGTGCACGCCGATGACATCATCGCTGGTGGCGCAGCACCACGGGGCGCTACCAGCTACCGGCGCCGCTAACCTCCCGCTGAATTTCGTGAGAGGTGTCAGCGCCGCCGTGCCCAGGCACTAGGGGATTTGCGCCCAGTTAGCGCCCCCAGAGGCGCTAACAAGAGGTGCAAACCAACCCAATTTTTCCCCCCGATGCAAGTTCTTCCTTTCCGACTCAATAATGCTATTTTGTTTATCTGAAATATCTTTCTAGTTGTCCCAATAAAAGAAGTTTACTTTTCTCACTTAGAGGTACAAATGTCTTATAGCTCAGCTAATTTTTCAAAACCAAGAAGACCATTCAGCATGGCAACTGTTCGTATTTTTGCAACTCAGTTTTCACATGCGGTTAGTCATAAAAGCCCAGTTATTTTCTCTATCTACATGTTGTATATATATCAATTTTTAGTGTGTGCTTTTACATCATGCCTTACTCCAGTACAAAAGACAGTTCACTGCATATAAAATAGTTATTGTATTCATCAGTATTAATGCATGATGGCTGCAAATATATAAACCAAGGCTGATTTCTGGAAAGTATTTGTATAAAAGTAACATGTCTGATAATCTATTAAAAAAAAAGAAACAAACTACTTTTTTCCATTTCCTTTATGCCTTGCCTTTTGTGCACAGTGTGTCTCATGTAATATGGGTTTGCAGCAAAGAATGGAGCGGCTAAAACTTTGTCAATAGATACATTAATGGTTCTAAATCATATTGCTTTTGGTTAACACATCCGTAATGGATCTGCTAATCAATCTTATATTCTATGTGCAATTCAATTTATTTTTACTTGAGCACATAAATCTAGGCTGACACTCCCAGTGTAGTGCTGAGGGAGTGCTGCACTGTCGGAGGTGCCGTCTTTCAGATGAGACGTTAAACCGAGGCCCCGTCTTCCCTCTCAGGTGGACGTAAAAGATCCCACGGCACTATTTCAAAGAAGAGCAGGGGAGTTATCCCCAGTGTCCTGGGGCCGGTATTTATCCCTCAATCAACATAACAAAAACAGATGGTCTGGTCGTTATCACATTGCTGTTTGTGGGAGCTTGCTGTGTGCAAGTTGGCTGCCGCATTTCCCACATTACAACAGGGACTACACTCCAAAAGTACTTCATTGGCTGTAAAGCGCATTGAGACGTCCAATGGTCGTGAAAGGCGCTATATAAATGCAAGTCTTTCTTTTATGATATCTTCATTGGACAGCTGGTTGAGTGCATTTTTTAAACAACAGCAAATATCATTACAAAGTGGTCTATAATATCTCCTCAAATATCATAAGCAATATCATTAATTTATTATTTGTTAGATGATCACATCATATTGCAAATACACATGTAGGTATATATATGTTAAATAATCTTAAACTATAAAATACTTTTCTGTTGTATTTTAGGTCCCATTATTGAAGAACTAAAACCACCTGCAGGATATCCTTTAGCTCTTGATCAAAATCATAGAAGCAAATATTTGGGTGAAATTCCTCTTTTAACAAACCTGCTAACAACATAACAAAGTCACAGGAACTCTTGGCTTTGGAAAATGAAATTGCGAAGAAAGTGGTTTCAAGTTATTAATTATACAGAAAAAAAAATAGATGTTCTCCTGCTTTTCAGTAAAAGAGGAATTACGCTCCATAACTCAGTGGCTGCAGCAGCTTGTTTGGCCAGCTCTGTATGTAGATCAGTTGGGTCCCAAATCTGGTCCACCTTGGATTTTCAATTCAGTTCATCATTTATTCTTGCCTTAAAAGTGCAGCCTTCCATTAACAAAACTCTAGCTACAAGAATAACATTATTAGCAACATGTTTCAGGATATAGTCCCAGATGTTAACTTGGTCAATTATGGAATTTAAGTTTGTTTTCTTAAAATTTTATTTTGCTCCTCTGGAACAGCATGCTATCCAATATCAAGATATAGTGAAAGTTTAACACAAATGTCTTTGAAAATTGCCTAACTAGTCTGTGTGTAATGTGACTTCTTGGGGAGAATTTTAAGCCACCCAGCTTGGCGGGAATGGGTGGGCGTGCAGTTAAGACAGCTGTGCAAAAAATCTGCCTCATAGTCTCCAAGTATACAGTGATAACCAATGTACTTGGCTGGTTCCTTCAATATATAAACTTGGAATAAATTATTTGAATATTTGGTTCAGCCGAAACCAACCCAGCTATTACAGGCCATTATCATAGTGTAATTGTATATCAACTGGTAATTTGGATCTGGGAATTGCTTTCCAGAATGTACTAAGTATTGGATACTTAGTGGTAATAATACCATCCCATTCAGTTTTCTTTTCCAGTAGTCACTGATTTGTAGAAGGAACCATAAATGATTCATGAAGTTACGAGAATTATACCGTTAATTCATTGTGCCAATTTGGCTTTCCTTCAGTAACTCCTTATTTGTTTTTTTATGTTTGAGCTTTTTTATGATTATGTTTTCCATTTAAGTAATTTCAGGTGATATGTGTAAGAGCTGATTGTTATTTCATGCAAATTAATGGGACATTAAAAAAAATCTTGACACCTATGAAAGCTTTTACCATATCAAGAGACTCTGCTCTCCTTTCCCATTTTAGATAAAAATGTGGTTGAGTGAGAATCAAGTAATGTCTCTGGTAAGATATCAAACATTATATGCATATTGACTGCTACACTGCGAGTAATGATAGTGCTGCACCTTGAGTCATAAGAGTGGCCATATACTCTGCAATGAACCGGAGGCATTTTATCTCACACTAATAGATATGTTAATCACATTATATGACCTAATTGCCGAAACAGTAAGCAGTAATGCTTGTTAAAAGCATACTTTTGCAAAAACAACCCTTATTGGATTCAACTGCTGCAGGCTTATTCTTTATGAGATGTCTGGCAGACACAGCTTGCTGTTGGTAATGCATTTTGCACTAGGTGCCTTATATTTTCTCCAGGATTTGTTGAGACTGCATTTTCTAATTACTGCTTCTGCTGCATCTTGCTAAATTATGAATTCACTCAGAGGAAGGGAAGCCTTATGAGATTCAATGGATTACATTTAAATATCAAGTATAATGGATATTTGAATTTACAATAATTTATGTTTCTATAGTGCGCACCACGTAGGACAATGTATGAACGCACTTAACAATGAAAGAGGATGAGTGCGGCTAAGCAATAGGGGAAGGGGCATCAAAAGCATGATTAACGAGGTAGGTTTTTAAGAGGCTTTTGAAGCAGGTGAGAGAAGTGATGAGTGGAATAATTTAGGGAGAACGTTCCAGAGGGCAGGGGCATAGTGACTAAAAGCCTGGCCACCAATGGTAGAGGGCATTGAATCTGCTGGATAAAATATACATATAACTTGCTTCATAAACATAATATATTCTTTATAAAACTGAAATACAATTTACAAAGATCTGCAAAGGAGAGATTTTCAGTGAAAAAATCTCCCCCCCCCCCCCACCCCAGATTTCTCCTTTCCTTTCCTTGACCCACACCAGAGGCTTCCAATTGCACATGTGTTAGCTGCCTTTTGTTACCCCCTCAACCAAGTGGCCAATCTTCATCTGTTATGGGTAGACAACAACAACTTGTATTTATATAGCGCCTTTAACGTAGTAAAACGTCCCAGTGCGCTTCACAGGAATATTCAAAGACAAAAAATTTGACACCAAGCCACATAAGGAGAAATTAGGGCAGGTGACCAAAAGCTTGGTTGAAGAGGTAGGTTTTAAGGTGCGTCTTAAAGGAGGAAAGGGAGGTAGCGAGGCGGAGAGGTTTAGGCAGGGAATTCCAGAGCTTAGGGCCTAGACAACAGAAGGCACGGCCACCAATGGTTGAGCGATTATAATCAGGGATGCTCAGGAGGACAGAATTAGAGGAGCGCAGATATCTCGGTGGGTTGTGGGGCTGAAAGAGATTACAGAGATAGGGAGGGGCGAGGCCATGGAGGGATTTGAAAACAAGAATGAAAATTCTGAAATCGAGCCAATGTAGGTCAACGAGCACAGGGGTGATGGGTGAACGGGACTTGGTGTGAGTTAGGACATGGGCAGCCGAGTTTTGGATGGCCTCAAGTTTACGTAGGGTAAAATGTGGGAGGCCAGCCAGGAGACATGTCAAGAAACCTTTTAACCGTGGGAGAACCATATCCAATACCAAATCTGTGGTGTATGTAACCGTTCCACCTTTAAGAGAACTATTTTAAGAGTTGCACTACTTTATCTTGGCTGCTGTATACTGTAATACCGGTGGTGACCACACCGGTATATAAGTGCTGTGTAATGATTTATTGGGCAGTTCCACCCTGACCTTCGACTAGTAAAGACCTGTTAAAATTTACTCTTGTGGTCTGTGTAGTAATTCTCACTATAACACACAGACTTAACAGTGGCGACGAGTACGATCTTACCCTGCGGCAGAGATACATCCAAGGCAGTTGACGGGCGTTGAGAGGAGGCATCCGCCCTCATCATCCTGCTGAGAAAAGACGCAGGTCTGAAGAGCAAAGGAAGAATCCAACACGAAGTCTTCCATCAGCAACAGGCAGTGATCATCCCTTCTATCACGGTGGTGGGTAAGCCGATCTGTGAAGTAGGGGAGGGAAAAATGGAGGATATAAGGGCGGAGAACTCGACCACGGCCGGGGAAAAGAGCCGGACAGAAGTCGGGGCCAGAGGCGCTGAGACTGGGGCAGCGGAAGGCACGGGAGCCGCGGTGAATGCAAACGCAGCCAGTGTGAAAGACCGGGCTGCAAGCGGGCTGGGAGACGCAACAGCGTCGAGAGAGAGCTCGACCGCGACCGGTGAAAAAGGCCGGGCAGCTACCGAGGCCGCGAGGCGCAGCGACCGGGTCAGCGTAAGGCGCGGGAGAAAATTTAAAAAACCGCGGAGAACTCAGCCGCAGCCGGGGGAAAGGACCGGACTGCAAGAGGGGCTGGGAGGCATGATTTGAAAACCGCTGGGGAGGGCGAACGCAGCAATACGGCAATCGCCATTACAGCCAGCGGGGGAGAAAGGCAAACGCGGGAAGCCGCCATTTTCGTAGGCGGGGGGAAGAAGACAAGCGCAGGAAACCGCCATTTAAAAAAAAAAAGAAAAATTTCTTTTTGTTTCTCAAGAAGATTGCGAGGATGCCTAAGCGTGGTAACATCAACGATTTCGATCCCGATGTTGAAGATTGGGCCACGTATGTAGAACGCATAGAGATATATTGTAAGGCAAATAAAATATCAGATGAAGATAAAGCACTAACCTTACTAAACTCAATGGGTGCGAAGACATACGGGCTATTGAAGCATCTTCTATCACCAGCTAAACCGGCGGATCAGACTTCCGCTAAAATTGTTGCTGTCCTGAAAAATCACTTGAACCCCACACCGCTGATGTTAGCGGAACGATTTAAATTTTATGCGAGAACGCAACTGAAAGAGGAAAGCAACACGGAGTATTTAATTGAACTGCGTAAGCTAGCGAAATACTGTCAGTTTGGGGAAAGTCTGACAGAGGCACTGAGAGACAAATTCGTGTGTGGATTGTCGAAAGAAGGAACACAAAAGCGGCTGCTTGAAGAGAATGATCTTACACTTGATAAGGCTGTCACTATTGCAGCATCGCACGAAGCCGCAGTGAGAGGCACTGCGGAAATGCAGCTGAAGGCAGCGGTACTCAGTGTAGATCAAATGGCTTTGGGTACAACGAAATGTTATCGTTGTGGAAAGACAACACACGATCAGCACCAATGCTGGTTTAAAAACCAGGAATGTAGAAAATGTGGCAAGCTTGGTCACATAGCTAAAGTATGCCGGTCAGGAAAGAAGACCAGCAACAAAAAGTCACCGCAGGAAAAGTGCAGAAAGGTACATAAGGTGGCTGAGAAGAGTTCGGATGAACAGAATTCGGATTCAGACTCCAACAGCAAGGAACTGGGTAGTCTGAGAATTCACAATGTGAGTAAGGAAGCTGACCTACAAACTATCTGGGTCACACTGCAGATAGCAGGAGTCCAAGTGAAGATGGAATTGGACACCGGATCGGTGTTGACGGTCATGAATAAGCAAGATTACAAAAGGTTATTCACACATATTCCCCTACGGGTTACGGAGATAGTATTGCAGACATACACGGGGCAAAGAGTATACCCCATCGGAAAGATAAAAGTCAAGGTGATACACAAGGGCAAAGAACACCAAGGAATGGATGTTTATGTACTACCTGAGGGAGGTCCACCACTTCTGGGACGGGAGTGGATCAGGAAAATAAATATGGACTGGCACTCCCTAAAAGCAATGACGGTAGATTCCGGAAAAAAAAATGTCAAACCTGAACGATTGTCCAGAATATTGGATGAGGCTAAAGAGGTGTTCCAACAGGGACTGGGAACACTAAGAGGAATTAAGGCAAAAATCAAGATTGCAGAACATGCAAACCCAAAATTTTTCAAAGCCAGACCGGTACCTTATGCGATACGACCTGCTGTGGAAGCTGAGCTGGAAGGGCTAGAACGTTCAGGAGTACTGTCTAAGGTGGACTGGAGTGAGTGGGCCACGCCCATTGTTCCCGTCATGAAGCGTTCATCGAGTAACAAGCCAGGGGAACCGGGGAAGGTCCGCATCTGTGGAGACTTCAAGATCACAGTTAATCCGGTGCTTCACACGGTGCAATATCCGCTTCCGCGGATTGAGGATATCTTTGCTTCATTGTCTGGCGGGAAACACTTCACCAAGATAGACCTGGCGCAAGCGTACTTACAGATGGAAGTTGAGGAAGAGTCGCGCCAGTATCTCACAATCAACACGCACAGAGGCTTGTATCGATATAATAGACTGGTTTTTGGAGTGGCTTCGGCTCCAGCAATTTGGCAGAGGGCCATGGAGCAGGTATTATAGGGAATTCCAAACACTCAATGTTACTTGGACGATATCCCGATTACAGGAGATGACGATGAGGAACACCTTGCAAATTTGAAACTGGTGCTCACCAGATTGAAGGAATATGGACTTCGAGTTAATCGCCAGAAATGTGAGTTCTTTCAGAAACGGATCTCGTACTGTGGTCATGTCATTGACCAGGAGGGGCTGCACAAGTCACCTGACAAGATCGAAGCTGTTGTGAAGGCTCCCGCTCCGGAAAATGTATCCCAGTTGAGGTCGTTCCTAGGGTTGATTAACTATTACCATAAGTTTCTGCCAAATCTATCCACGGTGCTGCACCCGCTGAATGCTCTTTTGCAGAAAGAAGTACCATGGAAGTGGAGCGAGGACTGTAAGAAGGCCTTTCGCAAAAGCAAGGCATTGATCACCTCAGAGGAAGTGTTGGCTCATTTCAACCCAACGCTACCTATTCGTTTAGCTTGTGATGCTTCTCCTTATGGTATTGGAGCAGTACTCTCACACAAGTTGCCAAATGGCTTGGAAAGACCAGTCGCATTTGCATCCCGATCATTGACCTCCGCTGAGCGCAACTATGCTCAGATAGATAGGGAGGCTCTCAGCCTGGTGTGGGGAGTAAAGAAGTTTAATCATTACCTGCAGGGCCAGAAGTTTACACTGCTGACAGACCACCAGCCGTTGGTATCCATATTCAACCCTAAAAAGGGCGTTTCCATTATGACAGCGCAAAGGCTACAGAGGTGGTCCCTTTTCCTAGGGGCACACCAATATGACATAGAATACAAAGGATCAAAACAGCATGGGAATGCTGACGGTTTATCGCGCCTACCGTTGCCAACGGTAGAAGAGGCGCCTACAGTGGACCCAGTAGAGATGTTCCACTCAACCATAGTGGAATGTCTACCAGTAACAAATTCTACCATCGAAAAGGAAACGAGAAATGACCCGACTCTCTCACGAGTCTACGATTTAACGGTGAAGGGATGGCCAGCACATGGCGAACCACTGTTGCCAGCATTCTCGCAAAGAAGAGAGCAGCTGTCAGTGTGCCGAGGAACTTTGATGTGTGGATCCAGAATGGTGATTCCACCCAAACTCCAGCATAAAGTGCTAAAGGAGCTTCACGAGGGGCATCTGGGTGGAGTGAAAATGAAGAACCTAGCCAGAGCGTTTGTGTGGTGGCCAGGTATCGATGGAGACATCGAAGAAATGACCAAGAGCTGTCTAGGATGCCAGAAGGTCCAAAACGCCCCACCACAAGCCCCTCTACATCCATGGGAGTGGCCCTCATCTCCATGGCAAAGGGTACATATCGACTTTGCTGGTCCATTTATGGACTCAATGTTCTTAATCGCGGTGGATGCACACTCCAAGTGGCCGGAGGTAATAAAGATGTCCTCCACCACCACGGAAAAAACCATCACAGTATTAAGGACCATATTTGCCAGGAATGGGCTGCCGGAACAGATCTGTTCTGATAATGGACCGCAATTTGTGTCCGAAGAATTCAGGAAGTTCTTAAAAAACAATGGGGTTAAGCACTACACGTCCGCCCCATACCATCCCGCCACCAATGGATTAGCTGAAAGGTTTGTCCAGACCTTCAAGAAGGCCATAAAGGCCATGGGTAATGAAGACATCAATCTACAACATAAGGTAGATAACTTCTTGTTGGCGTACAGGAATGCAACACATGTGGTTACAAACCAAACTCCCGCCATGATGTTTTTCAATAGAAGACTAAGATGCCGGCTGGATTTGATCAAGCCAAACATCAGAAGGGACGTAGAGAACCGACAATTTCAAGGCATGAATGAAAGGCCAACTAGAACCTTCCAGATAAGTCAACAAGTTTTGGCCCGGGACTACCGTACCGAGAAATGGCAGCCTGGAACTATTTGCACACGACTAGGACCGCTGATGTATACCGTGGACATTGGTGAAAGCATAATAAGGCGCCATGTTGACCAGATCATAGAGTCATCCGAAAAGGGACAACCTACTCCACAACTCTATACGCCTAATGATGAAGCAGAGATACCCATAGTATCTACCTCCGATCCGGTGATACTGGAATCAGATGAACCCGACACTGGCATTCAAGCCGAATCGACCTTGCCAAAAGAACCTACTACACCACCGAAAACTACTACACCACCGAGGCGTTATCCGGACTGAGTCAGGAAGCCTCCAGAGAGACTGAATCTGTGAACTGTTTTTACATGAAGTTGTGTATATATGTTATTATGTTATGTTAATGGGGAATATATACTGTTAAGCTAAAAAGGGAGGATTGTGGTGTATGTAACCGTTCCACCTTTAAGAGAACTATTTTATGAGTTGCACTACTTTATCTTGGCTGCTGTATACTGTAATACCGGTGGTGACCACACCGGTATATAAGTGCTGTGTAATGATTTATTGGGCAGTTCCGCCCTGACCTTCGACTAGTAAAGACCTGTTAAAATTTACTCATGTGGTCTGTGTAGTAATTCTCACTATAACACACAGACTTAACAAAATCCTGTGCTTACCTGACATCTCACACTTGCTTACAGGCCGGCAGGATTAGGTAGCAATCAGGATCAGGAATCCTGGCTTGATCTAAGAGCTGAAGTGATGGCACATTCACCATCTGGAGCCGCGGGAGAGTTTAAAGGTTTAAATAGACATAAATCTACAATTATTTTAAGCTGTGGTGTCCCTTTTTGAGTTTTGAGGTTTTAATGTTTCACTGCTGTGTTACCTATGAATCCAATCACTATATTATAAGTTATTAATAATTTAGGAATAAAATAATGATTGACTTTTATTTTTGTGGATTATGAGGGCATGAAATGAGCTAAACAATCTAACCTTGAATTTTTAACTTATCATATTCTACTAATTACTTTGGTTTGAATAAGACTGAACATAAGAACATAAGAAATAGGAGCAGGAATAGGCCACTTGGCCCCTTGAGCCTGCTCCGCCATTCAATAAGATTATGGTTGACCTTGGGCTCAAAGCCACTTTCCTGCCCGCTCCCCATAACCCTTCACTCCCTTATCTTGCAAAAATCTGTCCATCTCCACTTCAAATGTATTTAATGACCGAGCCTCCACGGCTCTCTGGGGCAGAGATTTCCACAGATTTACGACCCTCTGAGAAAAGAAATTCCTCCTCATCTCAGTTCTAAAAGGGTGACCCATTATTCTAAAACTGTGCCCCCATGTTCTAGATTTCCCCACGAGGGGAAACATCCTCTCTGCATCTACCTTGTCGAGCCCCCTCAGTATCTTATATGTTTCAATAAGATCACCTCTCATTCTTCTAAATTCCAATTATAGGCCCAGTCTGCTCAACCTTTCTTCTTAAGTCAACCCCCTCATCTTTGGAATTAACCCAGTGAATCGTCTCTGAACTGCCTCCAATGCAAGTATATCCTTCCTTAAATAAGGAGACCAAAACTGTATGCAGTACTCAAGGTGTGGTCTCACCAATACTTTGTACAGGTGTAGCAGGACTTCCCTGCTTTTATACTCCAACCCCTTTGAAATAAAGGCCAACATTCCATTTACCCTTTTGATTACTTGCTGTACCTGCATGCTAACTTTTTGTGTTTCATGCACATAGACCCCCAGGTCCCTCTGAACTGTAGCATTTTGTAATCTCTCTCTATTTAAATAATAATTTGCTTTTTTATTTTTCCTGCCAAAGTGTATAACCTCGCACTTTCCCACATTATACTCCATCTGCCAAATGTTTGCCCACTCACTTAGCCTGTTTATATCCCTTTCCAGGTTCTTTGAGTCCTCTGCACAACTTGCTTTCCCACCCTTCTTTGTATCATCTGCAAACTTGGCTACATTACACTCGGTCCCTTCATCCAAGTCATTAATGTAGATTGTAAATAGTTGAGGCCCCAGCACCGATCCCTGTGGCACCCCACTAGTTACCGTTTGCCAACCAGAAAATGACCCATTTATCCCGACTCTCTGCTTTCTGTTAGTTAGCCAATTCTCTATCCATGCTAATATAGTACCCCAATTCGGTGATCTCCTACCTTATGCAGTAACCTTTTTTGTGTCACCTTATCGAATGCCTTCTGGAAATCCAAATACACCACATCCACTGGTTCACCTTTGCCCACCCTGCTCGGTACCTCCTCAAAGAACTCCAGCAAATTTGTTAAACATGATTTCCCTTTTATAAAACCATGCTGACTCTGCTTGACAGCATTATGATTTTCCAAATGCCCTGTTACTGCTTCCTTAATGAAGGACTCCAGCCTTTTCCCAATGATAGATGTTAGGCTAACTGGTCTATAGTTTCCTGCTTTCTGTCTCCCTCCTTTCTTAAATAGGGGTGTTACATTAGCGGTTTTCCAATCCACTGGGACCTCTCCAGAGTCCAGGGAATTTTGATATATTGCAACCAATGCATCCACTATCTCTGCAGCCACTTCTTTTAAGATCCTGGGATGCAGACCATCTGGTCCAGGGGACTTGTCGGCCTAGAAATTGAGTTTGCGCTGCGCCGGGGCTTAACGCCGGAAATTTAGCGCCGGTGCTAAGTCGCGCTGTGCGCGCCAAAAATTCAGTAGCGCCACGCCCAAACGGCTGCCGGCGCTACTGAAGGCTGTTTGCGCCTGAAAACTGGTGCTACGCGCCGCATTGCGGCGCTATTCCGGCGCTGCGGCGCCCGATGCGGTGCGGCAGGCTCGGGAAGTGCAGGCCTCCTCCTTCAGTTAAGGAGGAGCTGCCTGCACCCGCCCGCTGGCCGGTTAAATCGCCACAAAAATGAGCCCGGCACCTCGGGGAAGTGCCGGGCTCGCAGCCGAGAAGCATCTGTTCCGCGGGGGGGGGGGTGGGGGAGTCCGGGGAGGGAGGTGCGGGCAGGCGGCCGGCGGGAAAGCGGCCGGCCGCCGCTCCACCTTTATGCGCCGGCGCAAAGTCGTGTAAGACTCTGTTGCCAGAGTCTTAGTTGCGGCTGCCACGGGCGAGGCGGCCGCAACTGAATTTCGGCGCTGGGGCCCGTCACCACGGCAACCGGGACGCTGCGCACACCGATGACGTCATCGGTGCCGGCGCAGCGCTACCGGTGTAACGCCGATGTTGGGCCCTAGTCAATTTCAAAACCGGCTGTAAGTCCAGCGCAATGCCCTCTAGCGCCGCAAAATGGGCGCTAAGCCCACTCAATTTCTAGGCCGTCATCTTTTAGTCCCATTATTTTACCAAGTACTATTTCCTTAGTGATGGTGATTGTCTTTAGTTCCCCCCTCCCTGTGGCCCCTTGATTATCCATTATTGGGATGTTGTTAGTGTCTTCTACCGTGAAGACAGATACAAAAAATTTGTTCAGAGTCTCTGCCATTTCCCGGTTCCTCATTATTAATTCCCCAGTCTCATCCTCTAAGGGACCAATGTTTACTTTAGCTACCCTCTTCCTTTTTATATACTTGTAGAAGCTCTTACTATCTGTTTGAATGTGTTTTGCCAGTTTACTCTCATAATTCATCTTCTCTCTCTTTATTATTTTTTTAGTCATCCTTTGCTGGTTTTTAAAAATTTCCCAATCCTCTGGTCTCCCACCAATCTTGGCAACATTGTATGCCTTCGTTTTCAATTTGATACCATCCTTTACTTCCTTTGTTAGCCACGGATGGTGCTCTCTTCTCTTAAAATCTTTCTTTCTCACTGGAATATATTTTTGTTGAGAGTTATGAAATATCTCCTTAAATGTCTGCCACTGCATTTCAACTGTCTTACCCTTTAATTTATTTTTCTAGTCCACTTTAGGCAGTTCTGCCCTCATGCCATTGTAATTGCCTTTGTTTAAGATCAGGACACTGGTTTGAGATACAACTTTCTCACCCTCCAACTGAATTTGAAATTCAACCATGCTATGATCACTCTTTCCTAGAGGATCCTTTACTATGAGATCATTTATTAATTCTGTCTCATTACACAGTACCAGATCCAAGATAGCCTGCTCCCTGGTTGGTTCCATTACATACTGTTCTAGGAAACCATCCCAGATGCACTCTATGAACTCCTCCTCAAGGCTACCATGGCCAATTTGATTTGTCCAATCAATATGAGATTAAAATCACCCATGATTATTACCGTACCTTTTTACAGGCCTCCATTATTTGTTGATTTATACTCTGTCCAACAGTATTGCTACTGTTTGGGGGCCTGTAGTCTACACCCACCAGAGACTTTTTCCCTTCATTATTTTTTATCTCCACCCAAACCGATTCTACATCTTGATCTTCTGAGCCAATAACACTTCTCACCACTGCACTGACCCCATCCTTTACCAACAAAGCCAAAGGTGACTCAACCGTGGCTAACAAGGGAAATTAAGGATAGCATAAGATCCAAGGAGACGACATATAAATTGGCCAGAAAAAGCAATAACCCTGAGGATTGGGAGCAGTTTAGGATTCAACAAAGGAGGACAAAGGGATTCATTAAGAAAGGGAAAATAGAATATGAGAGTAAGCTAGCAGTGAACATAAAAACTGACTGTAAAAGCTTTTATAGATATGTGAAGAGAAAAAGATTGGTGAAGTCAAGCGTAGGTCCCTTGCAGTCAGAATCAGGGGAATTTATAATGGGAAACAAAGAAATGGCAGACCAACTAAGTTCATACTTTGGTTCTGTCTTCACAAAGGAGGACACAAATAACCTCCCAGAGATGCCGGGGAACATAGGGCCTGATGAAAGGATGGAACTGAAAGAAATCAGTATTTGTAGGGAAATGGTGTTAGGAAAATTGATGGGACTGAAAGCCAATAAATCCCCAGGGCCTGATAATCTACATCCCAGGGTACTTAAGGAAGTGGCCCTAGAAATAGTAGATGCATTGCTGGTCATCTTCCAGAACTCGATAGACTCTGGAACAGTACCCATGGATTGGAGGGTAGCTAATGTTACCCCACTATTCAAAAAAGGTGATAGAGAAAAGGCGGGGAATTATAGACCGGTAAGCCTGACATCGGTAGTGGGGAAAATGCTAGAATCTATTATAAAAGATGTAATAGCAGAGCACTTGGTAAGCAGTGACAGGATTGGACAAAGTCAACATGGATTTACAAAAGGTAAATAGTGCTTGACTAATCTACTGGAATTTTTTGAGGATGTAACTGGTAAAATAGATAAGGGAGAACCAGTGGATGTGGTGTATTTGGACTTTCAGAAGGCTTTCGATAAGGTCCCACATAAGAGATTAGCGTGCAAAATTAAGGCACATGGGATTGGGGGCAAGGTATTGACTTGGATAGAGAACTGGTTGGCAGACAGAAAGCAAAGAGTTGGAATAAACGGGTCATTTTCCGAGTGGCAGGCAGTGATTAGTGGGGTACCGCAAGGATCGGTCCTAGGATCCCAGCTGTTCACAATATATATTAATGATCTGGACGAGGGAATTGGATGTAATGTCTCCAAATTTGCAGACGACACAAAGCTGGGTGGGAGGGTAAGCTGTGAGGAGGATGTCGTGAAACTTCAGTACGATTTGGACAAATTGGGTGATTGGGCAGAAACATGGCAAATGCACTATAATGTGGATAAATGTGAGGTTATCCACTTTGGTGGCAAAAACAGGAAGGCAGATTATTATTTGAATGGCAATAGATTGGGAGAAGGGGAAGTGCAAAGAGACCTGGGTGTTCTTGTGCACCAGTCGCTGAAGGTAAGCATGCAGGTGCAGCAGGCGGTTAAGAAGGCAAATGGTATGTTGGCCTTCGTAGCAAGATGGTTCGAGTACAGGAACAAGGATGTCTTGCTACAGTTGTACAGGGCCTTGGTGAGACCGCACCTTGAGTATTGTGTGCAGTTTTGGTCGCCTTACCTGAGGAAGGACGTTCTTGCCATGGAAGGAGTGCAGCGAAGATTCACCAGGCTGATACCTGGGATGGCAGGAATGACGTATGAGGAGAGATTGTGTCGATTGGGCTTATACTCACTGGAGTTTAGAAGATTGAGAAGGGATCTCATCGAAACCTATAAAATTCTGTCAGGCCTGGAGAGACTAGATGCAGGAAGGATGTTTATGATGGCCAGGGAGTCCAGAACCAGGGGTCATAGTCTAAGGATAAGGGGTAAGCCATTTAGGACTGAAATGAGGAGGAATTTCTTCACCCAGAGAGTGGTGAACCTGTGGCATTCTCTGCCACAGAGGGCGGTGGAGGCCAGTTCATTAAATATATTCAAAAAAGAGTTGGATATATTTCTTAAGGCTAAAGGGATCAAGGGATATGGGGAGAAGGCAGGGACAGGGTACTGAATTTGGATGATCAGCCATGATCTCATTGAATGGCAGAGCAGGCTCGAAGGGCCGAATGGCCTACTCCTGCTCCTATCTTCTATGTTTCTATGTTTCACCCCACCTCCCTTTCCTTCCGAATTGTCAAATACCCTGGAATATTCAGTTCCCAGCCCTGATCACCTTGCAACCATGTCTCTGTAATGGCAATCAGATCATACCCATTTGTATCTATTTGTGCCGTCAACTCATCTATCTTGTTACGAATGCTGCATGCATTCAGATATAGAGCTTTTAACTTTGTATTTTTACCATTTCTCCTTGTTTTGGCCCCATTTTCTGTCGCACTCTTATTTTTAAACATTCTGTCCCTTCCCGTCACACTCTGGTTATTATTTCCCCCATCTCTATCCTGCTCTATTGCTTTCTCATTTCTCATTGACATTTTAAATTCCCACTCACCTGGATCCTCCCCCCCCAATTCACAAATCTTTGTGGACAGCAAAACATTACATTACATGCTGATTTTCCTCTGAGTAGATGGACTTGAATTGTTTTTGAGGCATATGTACGTCAATTACTCATATCTGATTGAAACAATTGTGTTAGTGGCTTTAGTGAGGTTGAACACTGGGAAAACAGAGAAAGGGTCATTTAAATTCAGTAAACCATCCCATAAATTGAATGGGCTTTGGACATATGGCATGGCAATATTAAAATTGAAAATCCCAGGTGCAGGAAGTGGATACTCAAAGATGCTGGTTGTTTAATCTTTGCAACAGTAGTACAATTTTAACAACTGGGAGTTTAAACCCGATCTTGGAGCAATAAATCACACCACCACCAGGTCTCCAGCACCAATGGCCCGTAATTTCCGATGCAGTAGGCAAGATACTTCGGCTGTTTCCCAGTCTCAGTTATTTTCCGATCCCTATGAGTGTGTACGGGCTGTGTACACACCTGTAGGGACATCGGAAATGCCGGTTTCAGGCATGCCAAGCGCATGTGCTGAAAACCGGCACTTCCGATCTGTAAAAAATCCTCTTGACAGATCCCGCGCTTGCCCTGGAGAAGGGCCTCCGCCCGCTGAAATCCCTTAAAAATCTTACGCCTTGTAAAAGCAGGTGTAAGGCCTGCTTTTACCAGAATAAGAATTTTACAAAGTAAAAAAATAATTTTTTTTCACTCATTTATAATTTTTAAATACTTTTTTAAAAAGGTAAGTTTATTTTTAGCCCTGTAAAAAACTTTAATTATTTTTTTCAAAAAATAAAATTTTTGTTTAAAATATTTAATTTAATGTAATTTTAACTCATTTTAAAAACGTGATTTAAAAAAAATATATATTTATATGTTTTGATGTGTTTTTTCAGTGATCCCCATCATACTTTTGACGGGTCTACCTGTCAAAAGTATGAAGGGGGATTCCCTTCTCCCATTGGCTCGCCTGGCCCACGTGATCCCAGGGACGCTTGCGAACCGCCTGCGCCCCTGGGATACCCAGGCCTTTGCACGCGCGCACCAGGAGAGGCCCAGGAGCGGAAGAGTCCAGACCTCAGGAGCCCTCAGGTAAGAGCGTAGATTTTTTCCCCGATAGGAGGCCTCCGCACACAGGAAGCCTCCTATCGGAAATTACGGGCCATTATTTTAAAATCTAAATAGCAACGGTGTGAAAACTGGCTTAAATGCAGGAAAATTGACATCAATGAAGGGCAGAGTGAAAAGTACCTTCTGTTTTCGACGAGGCACCTTCTGTACCATGAATTTCTATGATTCTAAGAGGCTGAATTCTGGAGAAATTTGTCTTGACAAAAAGGCAGAGTAAATTGGGCAATGGTCCATAACGCCTGAATGCCATTAGTTACTAATCTTACTTGGAGCCACAAAGTTAGTCTACAACATAGTGCTATGCAAAATAGCAAATCAATAAAGTGACCTGGGCCTGGATCAAAAAGTCTATTTACTGGTAGCCTTAGAAGGCAGGGCTAGATTCAACTGCGATCACAGTTTTGTGTCTAATCCCATAATATCTTTCCAATAGGTCAATCAAAGAAGGTCCCGATAACACAAAGAGGAAACTGAGAAAAGCTGACCTGAAAAACATGGGATGCACCATGCTTGCCTTCAGTAGCAGGTTTTTGCTCTTGAGAAGGTGATACAATGGGAATGTCAGTCACAGCAGTGTTTCTGTATTTTGAACACGCTGTATGAGACAGAGTGCCTCACTTAAAATAACCACAAACTACGTGTTTCAGGCAGTTGGGAAATTAGCTGAGCTCTCAACTCTCCAAGGGGAAAATAAACAGATTCACTGGTAATTTTACTGGAAGTAATTATGCAGACAAGAAAAAAGAAATACTTGGAAAAAGTGGCAGGGTAGCTTTGGAACATAATGTGCTAAATACATTATTCATTATAGGTCATGATCAATATCAAGTGACAGCAATTTGTTTACATATAAAAGAGGATGCATGCCAGAGGTCAGTGGGGTTTATGAAAAATAAGCAACTAAGTGGCGCCTGCCACACTAATGTCGGGAATTTCCTAGGGTGTCCTTGCAATCGACCGGCATAACTTCAGGGGAAGATTGGCTGAAATCCCAGATAAACCGAGCAAACAGGGTTTCTGCCGATAGAGAGTTTACCCAAAGGAAATTATATTAATGACTTAGATGAAAGGACAGAGTGCAAAGTATCCAAGTTTTCTGACAATACAAAGCTAGGTGGGAAAGAAAGCTGTGAGGAGGACACAAAGAGCCTGCAAAGGAATATAAACAAGTTAACTGAGTGGGCAATAAAGTGGCAGATGGAGTATAATGTGGGGAAATGTGAGGTTATCCACTTTGGTAGGGAGAATAGAAAAACAGAATATTTTTTAAATGGTGAGAAAATATTAAATGTTGGTATTCAGAGAGATTTAGGTGTCCTTGTACAGGAAAAACAGGAAGTTAGCGTGCAGGTACAGCAAGCAATTAGGAAGGCAAATGGCATGTTGGCCTTTATTGAAAGGGGATTGGAGTACAAGATAAGGAAGTTTTACTCTAATTATACAGGGCTTTGGTGAGATCACACCTGGAGTACTGTGCACAGTTTTGGTCTCCCTATCTGAGGAAGGACATACTTGCCTTGGAGGCGGTGCAACAAAGGTTCACTAGTTTGATTCCTGGGATGAGAGGGTTGTGCTGTGAGGAGAGATTGAGTAGACTGGGCCTACGCTCTCTGGAGTTTAGAAGAATGAGAGGTGATCTCATTGAAACAGATAAGATTCTGAGGAGGATTGACATGGTAGATGCTGAGAGACTGTTTCCCCTGGCTGGAGAGTCTAGAACTAGGAGGCATAGTCTCAAGATAAGGGGTCGGCCATTTAAGACTGAGATGAGGAGGAATTTCTTCACTCAAAGGGTTGTGAAGCTTTGGAATTCTCTACCCCAGAGGGCTGTGGATGCTGAGTCATTGAGCAAATTCAAGGCTGAGATAGATAGATTTTTGGACTCATGGGGAATCAAGGGATATGGGGATCGGGTGGGAAAGTGGAGTTGAGGTCGAAGATCAGCCATGATCTTATTGAATGGCGGAGCAGGCTCGAAGGGCCGTATGGCCTACTCCTGCTCCTATTTCTTATGTTCTTATACTCAGCCCCCATAGGGGCACATCCTACTCATCTCAGCCCAAGAAACGTAGGCATAGTTCGGCAACAGCTAAGGCTTAGTGACTTCCCTAAATGTGATTGGGGTGCCGCTGGAGTTTAACCAGCTAAAGCTAGGCTGCTTACTAGCACAGGCCATTGCTAAAGTTCTGCTCTATTTTTCAGATATCTGGAAAAAGATTGGTTTGCAGGATTATCTGCTTGCTTCTGCAACCCAATTAAAGGAGGCATCTAATCTTGGGTATAAGAGCTTTTGTTCACATATCCGGCTGCCAGGTAATAACATCTATTATTCCCTACCTTTGCATTCCCACACCAGCCAGCAGAGTGCAAGGACCTATGCACTACAGATTGCAACATACCAACCACCTTGATGTTCTAGGCATCCAACTCCAATGGATCAGGGGTGACAAACACCAGAGTCCAGTGGCAGTCGGTCAGCTTTGGGAAGGTGGGAAGGTGTCGGGTCTTCCTACCCCATCAGAAAGAAATCCATGGTGCCCCCAGTGGCCCCATGTGTTAGTGGCCCATTTGTGTAAAAAAACAGAAAGTTTTCATCCCCTCACCTTCAGCAATCCAGTTCTTGATCCCAGGCTGGACCACCATGTGGGGTCAACATCCATCCCTGTCGATGAGGTATGCCTGAATATAAGAACATATAAACATAAGAATTAGGAGCAGGAGTAGGCCATATGGCCCCTCGAGCCTGCTCCGCCATTCAATAAGATCATGGCTGATCATCGACCTCAACTCCACTTTCCTGCCCTATCGCCATATCCCTTGATTCCTCTAGAGTCCAAAAATCCATCTGTCTCAGCCTTGAATATACTCAACGATTGAGCATCCACAGCCCTTTGGGGCAGAGAATTCCAAAGATTTACAACCCTCTAAATGAAGAAATTCCTCCTCATCTCAGTCTTAAAAGGCTGACCCCTTATCCTGAGACTATGCCCCTAGTTCGAGACTCTCCAGCCAGGGGAAACAACCTCTCAGCATCTATCCTGTCAATCCCCCTCAGAATCTTGTATGTTTCAATGAGATCACCTCTCATTCTTCTAAACTCCAGAGAGTATAGGCCCAATCTACTCAATCTCTCATCATAGGACAACCCTCTCATCCCAGGAATCAAACTAGTGAACCTTCGTTGCACCGCCTCCAAGGCAAGTATATCCTTCCTTAGATAAGGAGACCAAAACTATGCCTGGTGAGACCAGCATTCCTGCAGCAATCCTGGACTCCATTCTGAGGTCTGGGGAGCAGGAGCTCCTGACTTAAGGAGTCACCAGACCCACTACCACTAAAATTGATGGCCTTATGGGGCATCCTGGGTCCTGACTGAGTTTGAGGCCATTCTGGTGGTCTCCCACTTAAGCTGTGGTGGGATTCCACCAGAATAGCCTGAATTTTCCGTCCCGATGTGTAGATTTCTCAGCAGCAACTCTCAAACATGGTGACAGTTTTTTTTTAAATGGAGACTTCAGTTTTTTTTTAAATGTGAGGGCAAAAAAAGCTCAGTTTGCCTTCTTAATTTTTTAACTTGTGACCCCTGATATTTGAACCCTCCACCATAGTGAACAATGTGGCTGGATAAGCTGTCAATTGCCTTCCAAACCTTGAAAGCTTTAATTAGGTTACCATGAAGCTACCCATTCTCCAAAGGAAACAAAACCAGCTTTCTTAACTACCTTTGTACTCTTCCAAGTCAAATAATATCCTTACAAATCATTACAATTTGGCATTACCATCGCCGAATCCCCCACCATCAACATCCTGGGGGTCACCATTGATCAGAAACTTAACTGGACCAGCCATATAAATACTGTGGCAACAAGAGCAGGTCAGAGGCTGGGTATTCTGCGGTGAGTGTCCACCTCCTGACTCCCCAAAGCCTTTCCACCATTAACAAGGCATAAGTCAGGAGTGTGATGGAATACTCTCCACTTGCCTGGATGAGTGCAGCTCCAACAACACTCAAGAAGCTCGACACCATCCAGGACAAAGCAGCCCATTTGATTTGGCACCCCATCCACCACCTTAAACACTCACTCCCTCCACCACCGGCGCACCGTGGCTGCAGTGTGTACCGTCTACAAGATGCACTGCAGCAACTCGCCAAGGCTTCTTCGGCAGCACCTCCAAAACCTGCGACCTCTTCCACCTAGAAGGACAAGGGCAGCAGGTGCATGGGAACACCACCACCTCCAAGTTCCCCTCCAAGTCATACACCATCCTGACTTAGAAGTATTTCGCCAATCTTTCATCGTCGCTGGGTCAAAATCCTGGCACTCCCTCCCTAACAGCACTGTGGGAGTACCATCACCACATGGCCTGCAGCAGTTCAAGAAGGCGGCTCACCACCACCTTCTCAAGGACAATTAGGGATGGACAATAAATGCTGGCCTTGCCGCCGATGCCTACATCCCATAAATGAATTTTTTTTAAATAATTACTTTTGAGCAATCGCCAGTACTTTCTGCACAGTGTGAAAATACCTTGTGGAGATGTTTCATTTTGCGTTGTCTCATGTGCAATTTTCCCAAGCAACTAAATTTTAATATAACAATACCCAAGATGTAATACTTTACTATCAGGATCATACTTCTTTTATAAGTACTAATGCAAGTTATTTCAAAGCCCATTTCTACTCGCCTTTAAAATCACAGAGGAGAAAGCCCAATAGCTTTTCTGACCACACACTCACTTACACCAAATTAAGACTTTATGAAGGATTTTCATGGATATAAGCACTGAAGCATCAAATAACATGCAGCGCATTTGTAACAGGGTAACATTGTATTCAGCAGAACTCTAAATAATTTTGATTGGAGCAATAAGTAGCTCAGAAGGGCATATTTTCCCATAACTTTTAAGGTTGTTTGTAACCTTGGTTAGAAATTACTGTGGGTGATGAAATGTATCCCAAAACTGTTAAGAAAAGTAAGAGAGGAATTAGCAGAGGCTCTGACCATCATTTTCCAATCCTCTCTGGCTACAGGTGTGGTGCCAGAGGACTGGAGGACTGCTAACGTGGTACCGTTGTTTAAAAAGGGAGAAAGGGATAGATCGAGTAATTATAGGCCAGTCAGCATAACCTCGGTGGTGGGAAAATTATTGGAAAAAATTCTGAGGGACAGGATAAATCTTCATTTAGAAAGACACAGATTAATCAGGGGCAGTCAGCATGGATTTGTTATGGGGAAGCTCGTGTCTGACTAACTTGATTGAATTTTTTGAGGTAACAAGGAGGGTCGATGAGGGTAGTGCACTTAATGTAGTCTATATGGACTTTAGCAAGGCTTTTGATGAGGTCCCACATGGACTGGTTATGAAAGTAAAAGCCAATGGTATCCAAGGCAAAGTGGCAAGTTGGATTCAAAATTGGCTCAGAGGCAGGAAACAAAGGGTAATGGTCGAAGGGTGTTTTTGTGACTGGAAGGCTGTTTCCAGGGGGGTTCCGCAGGGCTCAGTACTGGGTCCTCTGCTTTTTGTGGTATATATCAATGATTTGGACTTGAATGTAGGAAGTATGATTAAGAAGTTTGCAGATGATGCAAAAATTGGCATGTGGTTGATAATGAAGAAGAAGGCTGCAGACTGCAGGAAGATATCAATGGACTGGTCAGGTGGGCAGAACAGTGGCAAATGGAATTCAATCTGGAGAGGTGTGAGGTAATGCATTTGGGGAGGGCTAGCAAGGCAAGGGAATACACATTAAATGGTAGGACACTGAGAAGTGCAGAAGATCAGAGGGACCTTGGAGTGCATGTCCACAGATCCCTGAAGGTAGCAGGACAGGTAGATAAGGTGGTTAAGAAGGCATACGGGATACTTGCCTTTATTAGCTGAGGCATAAAATATAAGAGCAGGGAGGTTATGCTTGAACTGTATAAAACATTAGTTAGGCCACAGCTAGAATACTGCGTGCAGTTCTAGTCACCACATTACAGGAAGGATGTGATTGCACTGGAGGGGGTGCAGAGGAGATTTACGAAGATGTTGCCTGGGCTGGGGAATTTTAGCCATGAGGAAAGGTTGGATAAGCTGTGGTTGTTTTCTTTGGAACAGAGGAGGCTGAGGGGAGACCTAATTAAGGTATATAAAATTATGAGGGGCCTAAGTAGTGTGGATAGGAAGGACCTACTTCCCTTAGTAGAGGGGTCAATAACCAGGGGGCATAGATTTAAAGTAATTGGTCGGAGGTTTAGAGGGGATTTGAGGAGAAGTTTTTTCACCCAGTGGGTGGTGGAGATCTGGAACTCACTGCCTGAAAGGGTGGTAGAGGCAGAGACCCTCATCACATTTAAACAGTACTTGGATATGCACTTGAAGTGCCGTAACCTACAAGGCTACGGACCAAGGGGGCGATTTTCATTCAGAAGTCGGGAAGGAGGTGGGACTACAACTTTCAGGGTTGTAGTCCCGTCTCCATCAAGATGCGGCCAATCCATGCAATTTTCACTTGATTGACCTTGTTAAGCCCGCCCAGCGGGCTCAGCAGGCCAATTAGGGCCACCCGGCAACAGGTGATGTCACAGACTGAAATGTCATCTGTCAAGACGTTTTGACAGATGAAATATCAGTGTTTCACAGCTGTTTGAAGCTGTCAAACACTGACAGTCTTACTTCTAACCTTCTACACAGACTCAGTTAGAAATCTCACCGGCACAGAAAGCTGCAGGCTGTCACTTTTGACAGTTCGCAGCCATTCTGCTTTCTGTGCCGGTTAGATGATGGACTCCCGAAACCGAGAGGAAGGAAGGCTGAAAAGGTAAGTACAGGTAATTTAAACTTCTTTACACACTTTAGACACACCAAACACACTTACCTTTGCACTCATGCACCCATCACTCACCTGCACACTGACATCTTGACCCCTCCAAGTCCTTCAACCCGACGGCCCGACTCCTCTAACTTGGCGTGGTTTGGAGCCGTCGGGAATCCCACACTTCAAGCTTTAAAATAGGGATTAGGCTAAAAACTGCCTGGCAGTTAATTGGCACTAATCCCTTCCCGCCTCGGGTAGGCGGGTCCCAGTGCGGGGCGGGTACCCGCCTCCTTTGAAACTTACATGGAGGCGGGTTGGGGGCGGGATGGTGTCGGGACCCCCGAATTCGGGACTTTAACACCCCGCACGCCTCCAATCCCGACTCCACGGGTCAATGAAAATCGACCCCCAAGTGTTGGAAAGTGCGATTAGGGTGGATAGCTTTGTCGGCCGGCACGGACAAGATGGGCCAAATGGCCTCCTTCTGTGCTGTAAATTTCTATGATTCTATGATACTTAGGGATGGAAATGATCATCTTAGAATAAATTACTTCTACAAGGACCAGAATCAAGAAGTACTTATCATTATTGAGAAGGTAAATGAGAACAAAGCACAACATAGCACCCTCTGTACCTATTCTTTTTCGAAGTTGATGATAATGGCTTACGGTTGAAGTTGCACTATAAATGCACCCTAACTTTTCACCGTGCTGGAAGACAGTCTTTAACTTCCAGGACTTTAATTTGAAACAAACCGGGATTTGCTCTCCTGTGTTCCAAAAGTGTGTAGAGGTCATTTTCTGATATGCACTGCCAGGGAGTGAAGTTCCCTCCCGCCAGTGCGTACTTTGGAAAATTACCTCCTACATGTAGACATAAAAAGAAAAATTATTATGAATGCTATAAATAAGCTGAGTCTGGCAGTTATGTCCTTCAGGATTCGGCCACCTCAGTCAATGGTGGTACTGCCAAGCCACTTTTAGTGATTAACATTGAAGTTCCCAACCCAGAGTGTATCCTTGCCCTTGCTGCTCTCAGTGCTTCCTCTAAGTGGTGTTCAACATGGAGGAGTACTGATTCACCAGCTGAGGGAGGAGTACCAGTTTGTTGGCTGATGCTTTCTTGCCCCTGTTGGACGTGAAGCCGTGAGAATTCATGGGATATTATAATATCAACAGAAAATGCTGGAGATACATAGGGGTAGAGTTTCCACTTTGAGCACAATCGGTGAGCCGGGCGCAAATTTCCGCCAAAATTGCAGTTGTTTGGATAAGAGTTTTTTTCCTCAAGTTTCCGCTCAAACTCATTTGCATACTCTGCAGTTCTGGTCACCACATTACAGGAAAGATGTGATTGCACTAGCGAGGGTACAGAGGAGATTTACAAGGATGTTGCCGGGAGTAGAGAATCTTAGCTATGAGGAAAGACTGGATAGGCTGGGTCTGTTTTCCTTGGAACAGAGGAGGCTGAGGGGAGACCTTATTGAGGTGTATAAAATTATGAGGGGCCTCGATAAAGTGGATAGAAAGGACCTATTTCCCTTAGCAGAGGAGTCAAAACCCAGGGGGCACAGATTTAAAGTAATTGGGGGAAGGTTTAGAGGGGATTTGAAAGGAAATTTCTTCACCCAGAGGGTTGTGGGGGTCTGGAACTCACTGCCTGAAAGGGTGGTAGAGGCAGGAACCCTAACCACATTTAAAACTACTTGTATGTGCACTTGGGATGCTGTAACTTGCAGGGCTACGGACCAAGAGCTGGGAAGTGGGATTAGGCTGGATGGCTCTTTGTTGGCCGATGTGGACATGATGGGCCGAAATGGCCTCCTTCCGTGCTGTAATGACATATGAAGAGAGATTGGGTCAATTGCGCTTGTATTCATTAGAGTTTAGAAGAATGAGAGGGGATCTCATTGAAACTTATAAAATTCTAACAGGACTAGACAGACTAGATGCAGGAAAGATGTTCCCGATGGCGGGGGAGTCCAGAACCAGGGGTCACAGTCTAAGGATAAGGAGTAAGCCATTTAGGACTGAGATGAGGAGGAATTTCTTGACCCAGAGAGTGGCGAACCTGTGGAATTCTCTACCACAGAAGACAGTTGAGGCCAATTCATTAAATATATTCAAGAAGGAGTTAGATATATTTTTTAAGGCTAAAGGGATCAAGGGATATGGAGAAAAAGCAGGGACAGGGTACTGAATTTGGATGATCAGCCATGATCTCATTAAATGGTGGAACAGGCTCGAGGGGCCGAATGGCCTGCTCCTGCTCCTATCTTCTATGTTTCTACGTAACTTTCTATGATTCTATGATTCGATATCGCCAAATACACAATCTGCCATGAACCAGCGCAATCGGGCAATGTTATAAAACCTAATTTTATTTTTTTAAATCTTGCTTTAAAAAATATTCCTTGATATGTTTAAGAGTGGTAACTTGGTGCAGTTGGATTAACATGGTGAAAATGGGTTTATCACAAAAAATAAGCATTTTTAATCACAATGTCAATCTACCACCTGTGCGTAACCCAATTTTAAATGACTGAAAATGAATTTTAAAACATATACAGAACCATTTGCTGGTTATTTTGGGGTACAGCAGTCAGTTTCTTAGTGAATTAAAAACCTTGTATATTTTCAAAAGCTTGTTAAAACATGCCTATTAGTGTCCTTGCGCCCAAAAGAACCAACTAATTTTTAGAGCTTCCTCAAAGGCCTGCAAACGGGCGCAGTTACAGAAACTCCCAATGGTGATTAATTCGGCCTGGGGGGGCGTGGCCAGTTTTATGGGCTGGACCGGCTTCTAGCGCGATGTTTTTTGAACTAGCGCAAAAGGCAGCGAAAATTCAACGCAATTTGTGCTCAAAGTTCCATCTTCTTTTGCATGATGTGCCAAATAACTGCCCGAATCCGAAGTTAAAGCTTAAGACTGAAGCCTTTTATTAAATAAGAATCATGGCAGAGTTAACAGAGTCCATCATCGACCGAGCCCTTGGTAGAACATACCAGAAGAGGGGCGGGGCCAGGGAGGAGCATTAGTGGTTCCCCCTAGTGGAACATTCCAGACATTACAAGTGCAAGTACAAATATCAGAACACAGTTATTTCATCACATTCACCCCCTGCTATAGATTCAGTCTGTCAGGAGGTCTGACAGTCCTCTGGGAACGACGTAACTCTTGCTGAGGCTCCTCCCGGAGTACTAACTCCGGTTCATTCGAATTCTCAGAATCATCAGTATTTTCCACACTGAGGGTTTGTGTCTCTGAAGGTCCAATACCACGATTGAAAACTCTACTCTCAGAGTCGAACTCTTTTCGAGCTCCAGCAGGTGCAAGATCTTTAATAGAGACCGTATCCTCTCGCCCATCCGAATATTGAATATACGCATACTGGGGATTAGCATGGAGGAGTTGTACTTCCTCCACCAGTGGATCAGTCTTGTGGCCTCTCACATGTCTGCGCAACAACACAGGGCCCGTGGTTGTCAACCATGTGGGTAACGATACTCCATTAGTAGCTTTTCTTGGAAAACTAAACATCCTTTCATGAGGGGTGGCATTCGTCGCTGTACACAAAAGAGACCTTATGGAATGCAGCACGTCTGGCAGGACATCCTGCCAGCGAGAGGTCGGCAGGCCTCGCGACTTCAGAGACAGTATGATAGCCTTCCACACTGTCGCATTTTCTTTCTCGACCTGCCCATTACCACGAGGGTTATAGCTGGTAGTTCTACTCGTTGCAATCCCCTTCGATAGCAAAAACTGTCGTAATTCTTCGCTCATAAAGGAAGAACCCCTATCACTATGTATATAGTTAGGCATGCCGAACAAGGAAAACAGTTGGCAGAGGCATTTAATTACAACAGCACTAGTCACATCCGGACAGGGGATAACAAAAGGGAACCGAGAGTACTCGTCTATAATATTAAGAAAATAGACATTACGGTCGCTCGATGGAAGGGGACCTTTAAAATCGAGACTCAAACGCTCAAATGGTCGAGTTGCTTTAATAAGATGAGCTGGCTCGGACGGCTTATAGAAGCGGGGTTTGCATTCAGCACAAACATGACAGGTTCTGGTCATTGTCCGGACCTCCTCAATAGAGTAGGGTAGATTGTGGGACTTAATGAAGTGGTTCATTCTGGTAACCCCAGGGTGGCAGAGTGCGTCGTGGAGACTTTGAAGCTTATCTGTACCTAGACTAGCACATACTCCTCGTGACAAAGCATCCAATGGCTCATTAAATACTCCAGGCCTGTACTGAATATCATAGTCATATGTTGACAGTTCTATTCGCCATCTTAAAATCTTATCATTTTTGATCTTGCCTCTCTGCCTAGTGTTGAACATAAAGGCCACAGATCGCTGGTCAGTAATGAGCGTAAAACGTTGGCCAGCGAGATAATGTCTCCAATACCTGACTGCTTCAATAATTGCCTGTGCCTCCTTTTCCACTGAAGAATGTCGAACTTCTAGTCCTAGCAATGTACGAGAGAAGAAGGCTACTGGTCTACCAGCTTGGTTAAGAGTTGCTGCCAACGCAAAATCAGATGCATCACTTTCCACTTGAAATGGGATCTTCTCATCCACGGCACATACCACTGCCTTCTCAATGTCCCGTTTGATATTAAGGAAAGCCTCCTGAGCTTCCGCCGATAGCGGAAAAGACGTCGACTTAATAAGAGGTCGGACTTTATCTGAGTAGCTAGCCACCCACTGGGCATAGTACGAGAAGAATCCCAGACACCTTCTTAAGGCTTTTACAGTGTGAGGTAAAGGTAATTCCTTAAGTGGGCGTAATCTTTCAGGGTCTGGCCCGATTACCCCATTCTCCACAACGCAACCAAGAATACACAAACGTGTAGTATTGAAGGTACACTTGTTTTCGTTGTAGGTCAGGTTTAACCTCTTTGCAGTCTCTAGGAACTTCGCGAGATTTTGATCATGCTCCCGTTGGTCACGCCCACAGATGGTAACATTGTCCAGGTATGGGAATGTTGCTTCCAACGCGTATTCATCCACCATACGATCCATCTCCCGTTGGAAGACGGATACCCCATTCGTCACTCCAAAGGGCACCCGAAGGAATTGGAACAGGCGCCCATTAGCTTTGAAGGCCGTATAAGGTCGGTCTTCTATTTTGATGGGGAGTTGATGGTAGGCAGACTTTAAATCAATGGTGGAGAACACGCGGTACTGAGCTATCTGGTTCACCATCTCAGAAATACGAGGCAAAGGATAGGCGTCTAATTGGGTATACAAGTTTATAGTCTGGCTATAATCGACCACAAGTCTTTTCTTCTCATTAGTTTTAACCACCACCACCTGGGCACGCCACGGGCTACCACTGTGTTCGATGATTCCCTCCCGTTGAAGCCTTTCCACTTCCTCTTTTATAAATGTTTTATCTTCTGAACTATACCGTCGACTCTTAGTCACTATAGGTCTACAATTAGGAGCAAGGTTCGCAAACAAAGAAGGCGGGCTTACGTTTAAAGTAGAAAGGCCGCAGACTGTGAGCGGAGGCTGGGATCCACCATACTTAAGGGTAACGCTCTCATGCTGACACTGGAAGTCCAAGCCTAATATTAAGTTCACACACAACTGAGGTAATATGAGGAGTTTAAAATCCTTATACTCCGTATCCTTAACGGTCAATGTGACTTTACAATATCCAGTTACCTCCGAAGTAAGGGATTTGGACGCCATCACAATTTCACTTCGAGTAGGATACACCTTCAATGAACAGGAGTTAACAAGGTTGGGGTGTATAAAACTTTCAGTACTGCCACAGTCTATCAAACACCCAGTAGGACGACCATTAATCTTAATGTCCATCATAGATTTTGACAAGGAACACGGTATGGTCTGGTCAACCGTAGCCGAGGCTAGAGTAAAACGATAGGCGGCAGCAGAGAAGACATCGGGTACAGGATTACCCTTACACGCTTTACTAAAATGCCCCCGTTTCTTACATTTAAAACAGGTAGCCTCTCTGGCTGGGCAACTTTGCCTGGGGTGTTTAGATTGGCCACAAAAATAACACTTAGACCCATGGGGCACAGCCGCAACAATAGGATTAAGTGGGGGCTCCATTGGTGTTATGGATGCCTCCATACTCGGAACACACAAGGCTGAGAGAGATGCATGGGCTGATGCATACACTTCTGAATTCTTCTGGGCTACATCTAACGATCGAGCAGCAGCAACAACCGTTTTTAAAACTAACGAGTCGTTCTCGAGGAGTCTCTGTCTAATATAATTAGATCGGAGGCCAGATATGAAAGAATCGCGGATGGCTTCTTCCTGATACACTATGGCAGAGACAGCCTTGTAGTTGCAACCCTTAGCCAAAGCCTTAAGGTCCTGCAGGAAATCGTCCAGAGATTCCTCGGGTAATTGCCTGCGAGTAGACAGGAGATACCTGGCGTATACTTCGTTAACCGACTTAAGGTACTGGGCTTTAAGAGCTGCGAGGGCCTCTTCATATGTAGTAATATCTTCAATTATAGAGTAAGTTTGATGACTTACCAAGTTGGTTAGAAGACCCAACTTGTTAACCGTCGGATCGGTCGATGATGTGATGAAGTGTTGAAAACATCGGAGCCAATGCGTAAATTTCTTCGACGCATCTGCCGAATGGGGATCGATATCCAGACGCTCTGGTTTCAAAATCGATCCATCTTCCAAAAGTAGTTATTTAATAAAATTGATGTGCCAAATAACTGCCCAAATCTGAAGTTAAAGCTTAAGACTGAAGCCTTTTATTAAATAAGAATCATGGCAGAGTTAACAGAGTCCATCATCGACCGAGCCCTTGGTAGAACATACCAGAAGAGGGGCGGGGCCAGGGAGGAGCATTAATGGTTCCCCCTAGTGGAACATTCCAGACATTACAAGTGCAAGTACAAATATCAGAACACAGTTATTTCATCACAGCTGGTTTCACCGATTTCGGGCGAATTGCGCCGAAAAAAAACCAACGTAACCGAGCGAAAACTCCAGGCCACGAAATATAAATGAATCTTTTTCTTTTATCAGACGCTGATAGATGTACTATGCACTTCCTGTTTTTGTTTTGTTTTACTTATGAAAGCCTGTGTGTTGTTTATTCACTTACTTGTTCTTGGATATGAGCGAGGCCACATTTATTGCCCATGCAATACCCTGAGAAGGTAGTCATGGGCCAACTCCTTCATCTGCTGCAGCCCTTGTGATGGTGGTGCTCCCACAATGATAAGTAAGTAAATCTAGTAACAAATCAAATCCCAGCTCCTTACAGCAGTTACCTCTTGGTCAAGCGATTCTGTTATTGTTCAGTAACTTGATGGACAAAAATTAAACAAAGTGTTAACACTCATAACTTCAATTTGTTTTGTGAATAGTCTTGCTATCTCACACATGCTCATGCAAATGTTCATCCTTTTAAAATCTATAAATGCATTATTAGGGCTAACCGTTCAATAGATTTGTGGTTTATTAGTGCTCCATTTTTGCTGACTACACTAATCTTGCATCTTAAGTAAAGTGTCTTCAGATGCAGTTTTTGGCAGTGCTGTTAAGTCCGATGAGTTGTTATATTTGGTCACACAATTTCCACGGCTAAGTGACCAGTACATCATTGGTGTTATGTATTAACCAACATTTAGCAGATGCTAAAGCCTGTTAAAACAGATATGCCCTTTTTTTTTTATTCGTTCATGGGATGTGGGCGTCGCTGGCAAGACCAGCATTTATTGCCCATCCCTAGTTGCCCTTGAGAAGGTGGTGGTGAGCTGCCTTCTTGAACCGTTGCAGTCCGTGTGGTAAAGGTACTCCCACAGTGCTGGGAGGGAGTTCTTCCAACAATCCTACCATCTCTGCCTTAGCACTATACGCTTTGCATTTCTACTCAGGCCAGTTTGTTAAAGAATTCCTTGGGGAAAATAATCTAGTAAGAAATTATTTATAGTTGTTGCAAACCTTAGGCTGGGCGGGAGGGTAAGCTGCGAGGAGGATGTCGGGAAACTCCAGTACGATTTGGACAGGTTGGGTGATTGGGCAGAAACATGGCAAATGCACTATAATGTGGATAAATGTGAGGTTATCCACTTTGGTGGCAAAAACAGGAAGGCAGATTATTATTTGAATGGCAATAGATTGGGAGAAGGGGAAGTGCAAAGAGACCTGGGTGTCCTTGTGCACCAGTCGCTGAAGGTAAGCATGCAGGTGCAGCAGGCGGTTAAGAAGGCAAATGGTATGTTGGCCTTCGTAGCAAGAGAGTTCGAGTACAGGAACAAGGATGTCTTGCTACAGTTGTACAGGGCCTTGGTGAGACCGCACCTTGAGAATTGTGTGCAGTTTTGGTCACCTTACCTGAGGAAGGACGTTCTTGCCATGGAGGGAGTGCAGCGAAGATTCACCAGGCTGATACCTGGGGTGGCAGGAATGACGTATGAGGAGAGATTGTGTCGATTGGGCTTATACTCACTGGAGTTTAGAAGATTGAGAGGGGATCTCATCGAAACCTATAAAATTCTGTCAGGTCTGGACAGACTAGATGCAGGAAGGATGTTTCTGATGGCCGGGGAGTCCAGAACCAGGGGTCATAGTCTAAGGATAAGGGGTAAGCCATTTAGGACTGAAATGAGGAGGAATTTCTTCACCCAGAGAGTGGTGAACCTGTGGAATTCTCTGCCACAGAGGGCGGTGGAGGCTAGTTCATTAAATATATTCAAGAAAGAGTTGGATATATCTCTTGAGGCTAAAGGGATTAAGGGATATGGGGAAAAGGCAGGGACAGGGTACTGAATTTGGATGATCAGCCATGATCACATTGAATGGCGGAGCAGGCTCGAAGGGCCGAATGGCCTACTCCTGCTCCTATCTTCTATGTTTCTATGAATGAAATCATATTGCTGAATACTCCCAAATTGGTCCCATTAAATCTTTGTCCTGTGAGATTATGGGGGAGAAATTGAACATGTTGCCAAAATTGGGGACGGGCGGGCAAGTTCGTGAAGCTATTGCTTTGCTCACTGGCCCACGCCAGTCTGAGGCCTGAGGGAAAATCGGCATCAGGACTCATTCGAATGAATCCGGTGAGCTGCAGACACCAATCGGACATCTCAACATAGCTCCCCAGTTGGGGACTGAAGAAATACAGCCATCACCGAGAATGGGCCTGCCCTGCGCCTCCTGGCTCCATAGAAATATAACTTTTAAATAGTTTTGTGGCCATTTGTTAAGCAGCCTCCAGTGGTCACTTTAAGGAGCACTGGTTAGGTCGCTCAAGATCTGGTAGATCTAGATGGAGCTTGCACAGCACAAGGTCCACCCACTTGTACCTGAATTTTGTGTTGGTGTCCCACAACTGGCATTAGGCTTCCAATTTGCAAGTGAAAGGTGTCTAATGCCTATTTCAGGCGGGCACTCTGGACACCTATAAGGCTCCTGCTTCCAATATGGTGGCCGCATCATTTGCAGGGCAGATTGAGCATGGCGGGTCACAACCTAAAATTTGCAGGTCTGGCAATCATTTTTTGCCTGAAAACTGGGCAATGGTAAGTTGAATTTCTCCCCCTAAGTCTTGCAGAAGTGGGATTTCCCTGCTATTAGTAATCCGCTGTGAATCTTAATGTGCCAGTAGCAGAGAAAGTAAAGTTACTGCAATTAGTAGATATTCACCCATTCACCCAAGAGCATAATCCGCAAGCTGTCATCAGTCGGGGATTCCCGAAGAAAAATTAGTGATAAGGCAGGCGGGCTAGCAAATCTGTAGTTTCTGGATCTCCCTTAAGGAGATGTGTGGTACTTCCCATAGTGACAAGCAAAATATGTAGAGCATATCAACAACAACATTGGCAAATTGTGAATCAATTATGCAACAATGTACATCAAACCTCACAGCAATTCTTAGTTTGAATGAACCGCAGAACATTCAATCTGCCTTAGTACCGAACAAGTCACTATAGCCTATAAATGAGGCAACATTCATGTATTTCTAAAAGTGCTTGATCTTGGGTTTGTCCTTCTTGCAAATGGAGGAGTCTTTGCAAGTTCCCATAATAGGGTCAGATGAAATCGCCAGCCACGGACACACTCATGCTGGAATTTTAGAATATAGAAAAAGGTATGAAATGTCTAGAGAATGTTTCCATGAAAACAATGCCACTTTTAAAATGATTTTATTAGATAGTTCTTGCAAAAAGATAGCCAAGTATGTTGATATAATTCAAGCATTTACCAAAATGAATCCGTATATTCACATATATTCAAGGTTCTCTCCACTATTTTCTTTCTCTGTTATGATTTTTATCTCTTCAAAGCTCTTTGATTTTTTTTTTAATTGGACTTTGGAGCATGTCAGTTTTTGCTTTTGAAACATTTCAAATCTTGTTCAAATTGGTCATGAGTATATAAACTTTGCCTACAAAATTGGAAGGGAAATTGATTGACGTACACAAAATACATCTCTGGTAAAAAAGATTCATGAGGTGCAAAATGGCCGTATAGAATATATTTAGTCATATGCAAATATACACAACATATAAGTGCTGAAAACAATATTAGCATATATACAAATGGGAAAACGCTTACTTAATCGCACAAAGGAAAAGTAGAGACCTTTGCAATAACTTTATGTACATTTATTGCTACCTGATGAAAATGTAATGTCGTTTTTATTTGACTTTTAAAAAAATGTTTGCCTGCTACATGCAAAATTCTGCTGTACTGATACCAAAATATAAAATATTCATTGATCTCCCATGGCATTACACATGGGGAGTGACGACCAAATGTTATCTTCAGGTGAAAGTAGATTAGAGGATAGGGGTAAGCAGACCAGGGCGTGCAGATTTAATGCAGTCCCCATTTTAAAGTCATACATCCTGCCCTTATTTTAAAATAGCTGTCAAAATTTATGGCAATTTGAGAAGTAGAGTTGGCTCCAGCATAAAGATTCTCTCCTCAGTTCAGGCTGAACCATCTAGTCTAATCACACTTTCTTGCTCCCTTCCCATAACGTTTAACATTCATGTTTTTCAAACAGCTATCTAATTTACTTTCAATATAATGTGTGGACTCTACTTCAACAATGGCCTGTGGTAGAGCATTCAAAATTGTAACTACCATCTGTAAGTTTTTTTCTCTTTCTGCCCTCCCAACATGGAACATATTTTTATGCAGCATTGCATCTATCAACATGGCCAGAGCTCAGCTGACGAAGGTAAGCAAGTTCACACAACAGTTAGTCTACGGCCTAGAAATTCAGTGCCCTTAGCGCCGATTTTGCGGCGCTAGAGGGCCTAGCGCTGCAATTGGCGTCGGCGCCGAAATTGCCTGGGGCCCTTCCGCCGCGGTAGACCGGTAGCGCTGCGCCAGCACCGATGACGTCATCGGTGTGCGCAGCGTCCCGGTTGCCATGCCGACGGGCCCCAGCGCCGAAATTCAGTTGCGGCCGCCTCGCCCGTGGCAGCCGCAACTAAGACTCTGGCAACAGAGTCTTACATGACTTTGCGCCGGCGCATTAAAGGCCCCGCGGCGGCCGGCCGCTTTCCCGCCGGCCGCCTGGCCGCAGCTCCCTCCCCGGACTTCCCCCCCCCCCCCCCGGAACAGAAGCAAGCCCGGCACTTGTCCGAGGTGCCGGGCTCATCTTTAAAAAGATTTTCGCGGGCCGCGGCCGGGTGCAGGCAGCTCCTCCTTAAGGGAAGGAGGAGGCCTGCACTTCCCGAACCTGCCGCACCACAGCGGGCGCCGCAGCGCCGGAATAGCGCCGAAATTCAGCGCGTTGCGCCAGTTTTCAGGCGCAAACAGCTCTCAGCAGCGCCGGCAGCCGTTTGGGCGCAGAACTATTGAATTTTGGGCCCGACCAGCGCGACTTAGCTCCGGCACTAACTTCCGGCGCTAAAGCCCTGGCTGCGCCAAAACTCAATTTCTAGGCCTACATCTTTAACCCACGAACTTCTGGATGGAAATCAAGCAATCAATTTCTGTACATGCTTAGCCGCTTGCAGCATTTCAAGGCGGCGGCTCACCATCACCTTCTCAAGGGCAATTAGGGATGGGCAATAAATGCTGGCCTTGCCAGCGACACCCACATCCCATAAAAAATGAATTAAAAAAATTGTTTTGTTCCTTTCTTACACTTGAACGAGTTACCTTTACAACCCTTGATCTGCACATATAATTTGAACAAATGTTTGGATGACTACTGCATTTTGTTTGCTAACACTCTTGTAAAGCGCCTTGGGACATTTTACTACATTAAAGGCGCTATATAAATGCAAGTTGTTGTTGTTGAATCTGCAGGAAGTACTACCTTTTCAATTCTGCGCTCCAGTCTCCCTGTTGCAATGACAATGCATCTTTTGTTTATTTTTGTTGTATTTTTTAAAATTTGCATGTACTGCCAAACGGATAACCTTTCAGTTTGCTTAACACAATTTGTTATCAAAACCTTGTCCTTTGCTGTGATGTCCTTCAAATGGTAAGTGCAAATTAAAAAGTGCACATTAAAGAAACAAAAGATACATTGGCATTGCAACAGGAAGACTTTTGACTAGAAAACACATGCTGGCAACACAATTATGTCCCATTATCTAAATGCAGGACTTATTTTATTGACTTCCTCTTCTTACTTGAATGATGGTACAGTCTTTCCAGGATTTCTCCTTTAAGGTAACCTTTCTCTGCTATCCTTGGTTTTGTGTTCTTTCTCAGATGCACATCGACACATGAATAAAAGAGATTCAACCACCGTAATTACATTACAAAATAAACAAGCACTTGTCACGCCAGCACGTCTGTAATTGTACCCCAGCATAATGAACTGCCTTGAGGGGAGGAGGGAAGAAAGGAGAAAGAATGCTTCTCTGGATATGAACAATAGCAAGATCTCCACCGTGTCCACAACGCATATTAATGGTTGCAACTGTAGGCAAACTAATTCCAGCAGCAACTTATATGTTAAAAAATACCTCATTAATTGTACAAGAAAAAAATGCAATTTCTGTGCTCGCTTACCTCATTAATACACCACACATTATAGAGTTCAAAGTTTAAACCTAATCTTTTCTAAAGTGTGTAACAAATCCTACAGAGGATTATTATGACCCTTAGTATTAATTTTAAAAATTAGTTAATCTGCTGGAGGTAACCTGTCTATCTGTAATATTCCTAGCTTCTGTTGGATGTTATTCCTGTTGTAATTTCATAGCTTGGTAATAAATTAACAAAATATTTATATATTTATAAAATCATTGATAGAAAGCAGATTGTTGGGGCGGTGTATAGATAGCTTTAATCAATGATGTACATGACTAACGAATGCTTGATGCTAACCCTGGGTGCCTGAAAATTGAAAATGTTCCATTCCCCAGCAGTACTGACATCCCTCACCTTGATGAACACAATTGCCGCTAAATTCGGCTCCATATCGCCCATTTTTTCGGCGCTACACGTGCTGACTCAGGTCCAAAATGGCATCGGAGGAACGTGCGCACACGGGGAATTACAGACCGGTAAGCCTGACATCGGTAGTGGGGAAAATGCTAGAGTCCGTTATAAAAGATGTAATAGCAGAGCACTTGGAAAACAGTGACAGGATCGGACAAAGTCAACATGGATTTACAAAGGGTAAATCGTGCTTGACTAATCTACTGGAATTTTTTGAGGATGTAACTGGTAAAATAGATAAGGGAGAACCAGTGGATGTGGTGTATTTGGACTTTCAAAAGGCTTTCGATAAGGTCCCGCATAAGAGATTAGCGTGTAAAGTTAAGGCACATGGGATTGGGGGCAAGGTACTGACTTGGATAGAGAACTGGTTGGCAGACAGAAAGCAAAGAGTTGGAATAAACGGGTCTTTTTCTGAGTGGCAAGCAGTGACTAGTGGGGTACCGCAGGGATCGGTCCTTGGACCCCAGCTATTCACAATATATATTAATGATCTAGATGAGGGAACTAGATGTAATATCTCCAAGTTTGCAGACGACACAAAGCTGGGTGGACGTGTGTGCTGTGAGAAGGATGCCGAGAAACTCCAGTATGATTTGGACAGGTTGGGTGATTGGGCAGAAGCATGGCAGATGCAATATAACGTGGATAAATGCGAGGTTATCCACTTTGGTGTCAAAAACAGGAAGGCAGATTATTATCTGAATGGCAATAGATTGGGAGAAGGGTGATGTGCCAAATAACTGCCCGAATCCGTGAAGTTAAAGCTTAAGACAGAAGCCTTTTCTTAAATAAGAATCATGGCAGAGTTAGCAGAGTTCATCCTCGACCGAGTCCTTGGTAGAACATACCAGAAGAGGGGCGGGGCCAGGGAGGGGCATTAGTGGTTCCCCCCCGGTGGAACATTCCAGACATTACAGTACAAGTACAAATATCAGAACACAGTTATTTCATCACAAAGGGGAAGTGCAACGAGACCTGGGTGTCCTTGTGCACCAGTCGCTGAAGGTAAGCATGCAGGTACAGCAGGCGGTTAGGAAGGCAAATGGTATGTTGGCCTTTGAGTACAGGAACAAGGATGTCTTGCTGCAGTTGTACAGGGCCTTGGTGAGACCACATCTTGAGTATTGTGTGCAGTTTTGATCGCCTTATCTGAGGAAGGATGTTCTTGCCATGGAGGGAGTGCAGCAAAGATTCACCAGGCTGATACCTGGGATGGCAGGAATGACGTATGAGGAGAGATTGTGTCGATTGGGCTTATACTCACTGGAGTTTAGAAGAATGAGAGGGGATCTCATTGAAACTTATAAAATTCTAACAGGACTAGACAGACTAGATGCAGGAAGGATGTTCCCGATGGCCGGGGAGTCCAGAACCAGGGGTCACAGTCTAAGGATAAGGGGTAAGCCATTTAGGACAGAGATGAGGAGGAATTTCTTCACCCAGAGAGTGGTGAACCTGTGGAATTCTCTACCACAGAAGGCAGTCGAGGCCAATTCATTAAATATATTCAAGAAGGAGTTAGATATATTTCTTAAGGCCAAAGGGATCAAGGGATATGAAGAGAAGGCAGGGACAGGGTACTGAATTTGGATGATCAGCCATGATCTCATTGAATGGCGGAGCAGGCTCGAGGGGCCGAATGGCCTACTCCTGCTCCTATCTTCTATGTTTCTATGTTTCTATGTTTCTGGTGCAGGCCAAGCTGGACGCCATTTTGGGTAGGTCGTTAGCGCGGGCGCTGGGAGCATGCACCGGCAGTATGCAGAGTACGCAGACCGTGACGTCAATCAGCGTGCAACGCTGAATTGACGCCAGCGCTGCCATTTTTGACCTCAACGCTGGAACTAACACCTTCTCTTAACCTCACACAGCTGAACATGCATTCAGCAGCAGGAAGGACCCCCCACCAGCTCTAGTTAAAGGGATCATCAAGTGCTTTCAGGTTAGTTGCTGATTGATTCCTACTGGTTCTTGGTGAGTTTGTACAAGTGTTTGGTGGTCTGTTATCACGGTAGGATAGTGGTTCTGTTACTGGACTAGTAATCCAAAAGCCTGGACTAATGATCCGAAGACGTGAGTTCAAATCACCAACCTGACAGCTGGGGAATTTATATTCCGTTAATTAAATAAATAGTATCAGTAATGGTGACTATGAAGCTATCGGATTGTCGTAAAAACCCATCTGGTTCACTAATGTCCTTTAGGAAAGGAAATCTGCCATCCTTACCTGGTCTGGCTTATATGTGACGCCAGACCCACAGCAATGTGGTTGACTCTTAACTGCCCTCTGAAATGTAAAAAACCACTATGAAAAACAATAAGAATAAAACTGGACGGACCACCCAGCATCGACCTCGGCACCAGCTACGGACACGACAATGGCACACCCAGCCCAGTCGACCCTGCAAAGTCCTCCTCACCAACATCTGGGGACTTGTGACAAAATTGTGAAAGCTGTCCCACAGACTAGTCAAACAACAGAATCATACCTTTCAGCCAATGTCCCAAACTCCTCCATCACCATCCCTGGGTATGTCCTGTCCCAGCGGCAGGACAGACCCACCAGGGGTAACGGCACAGTGGTATACAGTCGGAAAGGAGTGGCCCTGGGAGTCCTCAACATTGATTCGGACCCCATGAAGGCTCAAGGGCAAGGAAACCTCCTGATGATTACCACCTACCGCCCTCCCTCAGCTGATGAATCAGTACTCCTCCATGTTGAACACCACTTGGAAGAAGCACTGAGAGTAGCAAGGGTACAGAATGTACTCTGGGTGGGGGACTTCAATGTCCATCACCAAGAGTGGCTCAGTAGCACCACCGCTGGCTGAGTCCTGAAGGACATAACTGCCAGTCTGGGCCTGCGACAGGTGCTGAGAGAACCAACACGAGGGAAAAACCTACTGGACCTCGTTCTCACCAATCTACCTGTCACAGATGCATCTGTCCATGACAGCATTGTCTTCACACTGAGGACACCCTCCATCGTGCGTGGCACTACCACCGTGCTAAATGGGATAGATTCAGAACAGATCGAGCAGCTCAAAACTCGGCATCCATGAGGTGCTGAGGGCCATCAGCAGCAGCAGAATTGTATTCCACCACAATCTGTAACCTCATGGCCTGGCATATCCCTCACTCTACCATTACCATCAAGCCAGGGGACCAACCCTGGTTCAATAAGAAGTGAAGAAGAGCATGCCAGGAGCAGCACCAGGCATACCTAAAAATGCGGTGCCAACGTGGGGAAGCTGCAACACAGGACTACATGCATGCTTAAAAAGCGGAAGCAGCATGCTATAGACACAGCTAAGCGATCCCACAATCAACGGATCAGATCAAAGCTCTGCAGTCCTGCCACATCCAGTCGTGAGTGGTGGTGGACCATTAAACAACTAATGAGAGGAAGAGGTTCCATGAATATCTCCATCTGCAATGATGGCGGAGCCCAACATGTGTGAGTGCAAAAGACAAAGCTGAAGCGTTTGCAGCCATCTTCAGCCAGAAGTGCTGAGTGGATGATTCATATCGGCCTCCTCCTATGGCCCCCACCACCACAGAAGCCAGTCTCCAGCCAATTCGATTCACTCCACATGATATCAAGAAACGGCTGAGCACACTGGATACAGCAAAGGCTATGGGCTCCGACAACATCCCGGCTGTCGTGCTGAAGACATGTGCTCCAGAACTAGCCGCGCCTCTAGCCAAGCTGCTCCAGTACAGCTATAATATTGGCATCTATCCGACAATGTGGAAAACTGCCCAGGTATGTCCTGTCCACAAAAAGCAGGACAAATCCAATCCGGCCAATTACCGCCCCATCAGTCTACTCTCAATCATCGGCAAAGTGATGGAATGTGTCATCGACAGTGCTATCAAGCAGCACTTACACACCAATAACCTGCTCACTAATGCCCAGTTTGGGTTCCGCCAGGACCACTTGGCTCCAGACCTCATTACAGCCTTGGTCCAAACATAAAAAGAAACAAAGACTTGCATTTATATAGCGTCTTTCACGACCACCGGACATTTTGAAGTGTAGTCACTGTTGTAATGTGAGAAATTCAGCAGCCAATTTGCACACAGCAAGCTGCCACAAACAGCAATGTCATAATGACCAGATAATCTGTTTTTGTTTTGTGGATTGAGGGATAAATATTGGCCAGGACACCAGGAATAACTCCTCTGCTCTACTTGAAAATAATAACATGGGATCTTTTACATCCACCTGAGAGAGCCGATGGGGCCTCGGTTTAACGTCTCATCCAAAAGACAGCACCTCCGACAGTGCAACACTGGAGTGTCAGCCTAGATTTATGTGCTCAAGTCCCATGTAGTGGGACTTGAGCCCACAACCTTCTGACTCTAGAGGCAAGTGTGCAACCCACTGAGCCACAGCTAACACATGGACGAAAGAGCTGAATTCCAGAGGTGAGGTGAGAATGCATGCCCTTGACATCAAGGCAGCATTTGACCAAGTGTGGCATCAAGGAGCCCTAGTAAAACTGAAGTCAATGGGAATCGGGGGGGCAAACTCTCCATTGGCTGGAGCACAAAGGAAGATGGTTGTGGTGGTTGGAGGTCAATCATCACAGCCCCAGGACATCACTGCAGGAGTTCCATTGACCAGAAACTTAACTGGACCAGCCACATAAATACTGTGGCAACAAGAGCAGGCCAGAGGTTGGGTATTCTGCGGTGAGTGTCTCACCTCCTGATTCCCCAAAGCTTTTCCACCACCTACAAGGCACAAGTCAGGAGTGTGATGGAACACTCGCCACTTGCCTGGATGGTTGCAGCTCCAACAACACTCAAGAAGCTCGACACCATCCAAGACAAAGCAGCTCACTTGATTGGCACCCTATCCACCACCTTAATCATTCACTCCCTTCACCACCGGCGTACCGTGGCTGCAGTGTGTACCATCTACAAGATGCACTGCAGCAACTTGCCAAGGCTTCTTCGAAAGCACCTCCTAAACCCGCGACCTCTACCACCTAGAAGGACAAGGGCAGCAGGCGCATGGGAACACCACCACCTCCAAGTTCCCCTCCAAGTCACACGCCATCCCGACTTGGAAGTATATCGCCGTTCCTTCACCATCGCTGGGTCAAAATCCTGGAACTCCCTCCCTACCAGCACTGTGGGAGTACCTTCACCACACGGACACCACCTTCTCAAGGGCAATTAGAGTTGGGCAATAAATGCTGGCCTTTCCAGCGATGCCCACATCCCATGACCGCATATAAAAAAAACATTTGAAGTTGCTGAAGTGTCATGGGAGTAGTGTGGTAGGTTACATCAAGGCTTCTGCTCAGACTGTTGTGTCCGTGTGTTGATAGAGACACTGAAGACAGGAGTTGGTTTCACAGGTGTTTACTAAACAAAGTCTGGAGGGGAACTAACTGATACAACACAATATATAGGCTTATATAGCCCGAGTGGCCATTACCGGCATTACAGTACACATGGGGCTCTTAAAGGCACATACACTACAATTCCTCCCCTTTTAGCCAACCAGTACATAATATTTTAAGTAATCATTAATTACATGTTACCAGAAAAATAATCTACACATTGCTGTAGTTAATTAATTATAAGTCAGTCTCTCTGGAGGCTTCCTGACTCGGTCCGGATAACGCCTCGGTGGTGTAGTAGTTTCTAGTGGTGTAGTAGGTTCTTTTGGCAAGGCTGATTCGGCTTGAATGCCAGTGTCGGGTTCATCGGGTTCCAGTATCACCGGATCGGAGGTAGATATGGGTATCTCTACTTCATCATTAGGCGTATAGAGTTGTGGTGTAGGTTGTCCCTTTTCGGATGACTCTATGATTTGGTCAGCATGGCGCCTTATTATGCTTTCTCCGATGTCCACGGTATACATCAGCGGTCCTAGTCGTGTGCAGATAGTTCCAGGCTGCCATTTCTCGGTACGGTAGTCCCGGGCCAAAACTTGTTGACCTATCTGGAAGGTTCTAGTTGGCCTTTCATTCATGCCTTGAAATTGCCGGTTCTCCACGTCCCTTCTGATGTGTGGCTTGATCAAATCCAGCCGGCATCTTAGGCTTCTATTGAAGAACATCATGGCGGGAGTTTGGTTTGTAACCATATGTGTTGCATTCCTGTATGCGAATAAGAAGTTATCCACCTTGTGCTGAAGTTTTATGTCTTCATTACCCATGGCCTTTATGGCCTTCTTGAAGGTCTGGACAAACCTTTCAGCCAATCCATTGGTGGCGGGATGTATGGGGCGGATGTGTAGTGTTTAACCCCATTGTTTTTTTAAGAACTTCCTGAATTCTTCGGACACAAATTGCGGTCCATTATCAGAACAGATCCGTTCCGGCAGCCCATTCCTGGCAAATATGGTCCTTAATACTGTGATGGTTTTTTCCGTGGTGGTGGAGGACATCTTTATTATCTCCGGCCACTTGGAGTGTGCATCAACCGCGATTAAGAACATTGAGTCCATAAATGGACCAGCAAAGTCGATGTGTACCCTTTGCCAGGGAGATGAGGGCCACTCCCATGGATGTAGAGGGGCTTGTGGTGGAGCGTTTTGGACCTTCTGGCATCCTAGGCAGCTCTTGGTCATTTCTTCGATGTCTCCATCGATACCTGGCCACCATACAAACGCCCTGGCTAGGTTCTTCATTTTCACTCCACCCAGATGCCCCTCGTGAAGCTCCTTTAGAACTTTATCCTGGAGTTTGGGTGGAATCACCACTCTGGATCCACACATCAAGGTTCCCCGGCACACTGACAGCTGTTCTCTTCTTTGCGAGAATGCTGGCAACAGTGGTTCGCCATGTGCTGGCCATCCCTTCACTGTTAAATCGTAGACTCGTGAGAGAGTCGGGTCATTTCTAGTTTCCCTTTCAATGGCAGAATTTGTTACTGGTAGACATTCGACTATGGTAGAGTGGAAAATCTCTACTGGGTCTACGGTAGGTGCTTCTTCTACCGTTGGCAACGGTAGGCGCGATAACCCGTCAGCATTCCCATGCTGTTTTGATCCTTTGTATTCTATGTTGTATTGGTGTGCCCCTAGAAAAAGGGACCACCTCTGTAGCCTTTGCGCTGTCATAATGGGAACACCCTTTTTAGGGTTGAATATGGAGATGAGGGGTTGATGGTCAGTCAACAAGGTAAATTTTTGTCCGTGTAGGTAATGGTTGAATTTCTTCACTCCCCATACCAGGCTGAGTGCTTCCCTGTCGATTTGGGCATAGTTACGCTCAGCTGAGTTCAATGAGCGTGACGCAAAAGCTATCGGCCGTTCCGAGCCATCAGGGAATTTATGCGATAATACTGCTCCTATGCCGTAAGGGGATGCATCGCACGCCAGTCTGATTGGCAGTGATGGGTTGTAATGAGCCAAAACTTCTTTGGACGTGATTAAGTCTTTGCATTTATGGAAGGTACGTTTACAGTCTTCGCTCCATTTCCAAATTACTCCTGTTTGTAGCAGTTCATTAAGAGGGTGTAGAAGAGTTGATAAGTTCGGTAAAAATTTATGATAGTAATTTATTAATCCCAGGGACGACCTTAATTGTGAAACATTTTCAGGTGCTGGGGCTTTTATGACCGCTTCAATTTTTTCAGGTGACTTATGCAACCCTTCCTTATTAATTATGTGGCCACAATATGATATTTGATTTTGGAAAAATTCGCACGATTTGCTCGTAGGCCCCGTTCTCTCAGCCTAGTGAGCACCTGCTCCAAATTGGCAAGGTGCTCGTTGTCGTTTTCTCCTGTTACAAGGATGTCGTCTAGGTAGCATTGAGTCCCCGAAATCCCTTGGAGGACTTGCTCCATAGCTCTTTGCCAGATAGCTGGAGCAGATGCTACTCCGAAAACCAGTCGATTGTACTGGTACAGACCTTTGTGCGTATTTATCGTGAGATATTTTTTAGAGGCCTCTTCAACCTCCATCTGTAGATATGCCTGTGCCAAGTCAATTTTGGTGAAACGTTTCCCTCCGGATAGTGAAGCGAAAATATCTTCTATCCTCGGAAGAGGATACTGTACCGTGTGAAGGACCGGGTTTATAGTCACCTTGAAGTCTCCACAGATGCGAATTTTTCTCTGTTCTTCAGATTTATCATTATTCAATGCTTTCTTCATGACTGGGACGATGGGTGTTGCCCACTCACTCCAATCTATTTTGGATAATACGCCTGCCTTTTCCAAATTCTCCAGCTCTGCCTCGACTGCAAAAACTTGGGAATTGCTGCATCTTCCACTTTTATTGAGGCGGTGATGCCTTTCAAGGTTCCTAGTTTCTCTTGAAACACTTCTTTGGCGTTGCCCAAGATGTCTTTTAATCATTCAGGTATAACGTCATCATCGTTTTTTTTCTTACTGGTCACCGTCAGTGCCTGAATGGAGTGCCAGTCTAAACGTATTTTCCTGATCCATTCACGTCCCAACAGCGGTGGACCACCATCTTGTAGAATGTATAAATACAACTTTTGTATTTCCTTGCCGTTGTATACAACAGGCACCCTTATTTTTCCTTTGGGGTATACTTTCTGCCCCGTATATGTTTTCAAGATAATGGCTATGTCTTTTAAAGGTATATGCGGAAATAGCCGCTCATAATCCCGTCGATTTATGACGGTCAGAGCTGATCCTGTATCTAGCTCCATTTTAACTGGGGACCCTGCTATCATGAGGGTAACCCAAATGGTCTGGTAATCATCTTTGGCAATTACATTATGTAATTTGAGACAGCTTAGTTTCTTGTTTTCGGAGTCGCTATCACTCTTCTGGTCTTCGGAGCTACTGTCCGTGGATTTTTTTTTGTCCAGATCGGCATACCCGTGCAATGTGTCCAATCTTTCCGCATTGCCTGCATGCTTTGTCCTTGAACCAGCAGTCCCTCTGGTCATGGGTGGATCTGCTGCAGCGATAACATCTCTCGAAACCCTGTGTCATTTCATGGGTGCCGAAGTCCTGTGTCTTTTGTTGTATCTCTGCAGCTCCTCTTGCGGCTGCTTCGTATGATACAGCCATACTGAAAGCCTTGTCCAGTGTTAAATCTTTTTCAGAAAGCAGCCTTTTCTGTGTTCCTTCAATTAGGAGACCGCAGACGAATTTGTCTCGAAGATAATCTGCTAGTCCTGCCCCGAATTGGCAGTGTTTTGATAGCTTTCTTAATTTGGTGAGGTAATCAGCGTTACTTTCATTCTTGTGTTGATTTCTCTTGAAGAATTTGAATCGTTCCGCTATCAGCAGCGCTGTTGGGTTTAAGTGCTCCTGTAGGGTATCAACAATTTCTTTAAAATTCTTGTCCTTTGGTTTGGCTGGAGTGATTAAATTTCGTAACAGCCCGTATGTCTTTGCGCCCATTAGATTTAGCAGTACTGAAGCTTTTTTTTCATCTTCTATTCCATTTGCGGTGCAATATACCTCCACTCTTTCCACATATGTGGTCCAATCCTCTATCTCGTTATCAAAAGCATCAATATTGCCAGACTTAGGCATCCTAGAAAAAAAAATGGCGCTTCCCGCGCTTTTCTTTCTTTTCTGCAGAACAGATATGGCGCTTCCCGCGCTTCCCCGCCGCTGCTGCCGATGACAACGCTGTTTCCCGCGGTTTCCGTTCTTTTTATTTATTTATTTACAGTTGGAGACTCGTTCCCGCCGGACTCTCTAGGTCTGAACGCTGACCTGCTTGCAGTGCCGGCCGTCTCCCGAGTGCTCCCTCCCCGTCTGTTACTGCTTGCCTCCGCTTTCGCTGCTTGGCCTAGCTGCAGAGCCAGCCGCTGGAGCCCCAGCCCAACACCCAGGAAGGATTATTGCAGTACCTGCCACCAGCTTGGCTAGCTGGTGAAACCACAGCTTTTTCTTTCTCTTGATTTTTCTTCAACTTTGGACGCCAGAGGAATCGATGTCCTTGAGGTGCTGCCGAATTGCAGGTAAGTCCGTTTCCAATTCGTCGCCACTGTTGTGTCCGTGTGTTGATAGAGACACTGAAGACAGGAGTTGGTTTCACAGGTGTTTACTAAACAAAGTCTGGAGGGGAACTAACTGATACAACACAATATACAGGCTTATATAGCCCGAGTGGCCATTACCGGCATTACAGTACACATGGGGCTCTTAAAGGCACATACACTACACAGACCAGTTGCTCCCAGACATGGGTGCAGTAGTTTGTATCCTCCTTGAGCTGCAGCATGACAAGGAGAATGAACAGAGGCGACACAGAGGAGGACAAGCTGCTCGAAGAGGGAGGAGGAGGAGGGGAAGAACGGCTCTCAGCAGGAGGCCATATCCATCGAGGGTCTTCAGGGAACAATTCTCCTTCCTCAACCTCAGTGAAAAACAGTGTAAGCGATGTCTCTGCTTCACTAAGGAGGTGCTCTCTGAAATCTGCCACCTGTTACAGGCAAAACTGCAGCCTCAGAGGTGGGCGAGGATGGCATTGCCAATGGCTGTCAAGGTGAGCGTGGCCATGAACTTTTATGTGTTAGGCTCCTTCCAGGCTTGAGCAGGCGATATTTCCAACATTACCCAGTTCGCTGTGCATTGTTGCATAAGGGAGGTCACTGAGAGAAAAGAGAACTGAATACATTTCATTTTTTCTTGCCAGAGAGAAGCAGGTGGAGCGAGCATGCAGCTTCGCCAGGATAGCAGGCTTCCCCATGGAGCAGGGTGCCATTGACTGCACACACGTTGCTTTGCGGGTGCCGCATATGAATTCGGAGATGTACCACATCCGGAAGTTGAATCCACTCCCTCAATGTCCAGCTGGTGTGCGACCATACTCAGTGCATCATGCAGGTCAATGCTCAGTATGCTGGTGGCAGTCATGATGCCTTCATTCTGCGGCAGTCCGCTGTACCATCTGCAATTGAGCCACCACGACAAACCAGAGGGTGGCTGCTGGGCGACAAGGGCTATCCGCTGACCAGCTGGCTCATGACTCCCGTGCACAACCCAAGCACACATGGGCAGCATGCATACAATGAAAGCCATGCTGCCGCACAAAATCTGCTAGAGCAGACCATTGCCGTACTTAAACAACGCTTCCGCTGCCTGGACCGCTCTGGAGGAGCTCTGCAGTACTCGCCAGAGTGCGTCTCAAGATTCGTTGTCATCTGCTGCATGCTCCACAACCTCGCCATCATGAGGGCACAGCCCTTGCCATCATGTATACGTGAAAAGCTGAGGAGGAGGAGGAGGAGACTTCAAGAAGACATAGACAAGCTGGTGGAATGGGTGGACACATGGCAGATGAAATTTAGCGCCGAGAAGTGTGACGTGATACATTTTGGTTGGAAGAATGAGAAGAGACCGTACACACTAAATGGTACAATTTTAAAGGGGGTGCAAGAACAGAGAGACCTGGCGGTGCTTGTGCACAAATCTTTGAAGGTGGCAGGACAGGTTAATACAGCAGTTAATAAAGCAGATGGGATCCTGGACTTTACAAATAGAGGCATAGAATACAAAAGTCAGGAAGTTATGCTAAACCTATATAAAACACTAGTTCAGCCCCAGCCAATTCTGGGCACCGCACCTTAGGAAGGACATGAAGGCTTTGGAGAGGGTACAGAAGAGATTTACTAGAATGGTTCCAGGGATGAGGGACTTCAGTTATGTGGATAGACTGGAGAAGCTGGGTTGTTGTCCTTAGAGCAGAGAAGGCTAAGACAAGATTTGATAGAAGTGTTCAAAATAATGAAGGGTTTAGGTCGAGTAAATAAAGAGAAACTGTTTCCAATGGCTGAAGGGCCGATAACGAGAGGGCACAGATTTAAGATGATTGGCAAAAGAACTAGAGGCGACATGAGGGAAAACGTTTTTACACAACGAGTGGTTAGGATTTGGAATGCGCTGCCTGATAGGCTGGTGGATACATTTCAATAATAGCCTTCAAAAGGGAATTGGATAAATACTTGAAGGAGAAAAAATTGCAGGGATATGGGGAAAGAGCGCGGAGCGGAGCTAACTTGATTGCTCTTCGAAAGAGCCGGCGCAGACTCGATGGGCTGAATGGCCTCCTTCTGTGCTGTAGTGTTCTATGATTCAATGATTCTAGAGGAGGAGGAAGAGGAGGAGGAGGAGGAAGGGAGAAGGCAACCAACACAGCCCCTTTCTGGCTGGGAATTCCGTGACCGACTCATCCGACTACGGTACCAGTGAACACAACCCCAATTCCCCATTCACCAACAGTCCCAAACCTTACCTCCCTTTGTTACTGACCATCACAGCGTCCTCTCGGCCACAATGCTACAATAAAATACACCACAAAACAAACATTCCAAACCAAAATTATTAATCAAACCATCCAATATTACATAAAAAAGTCAACTAATCACCCTTGGGCATTCCCTTATTTTCTGTCTCCCATATGCCTTTGCCTGTCCTAGTGCTCCTAAGCAGTGCTACCCCAATGGCTGCAGCATGGTTGGTGGAAGGCTGCTGGCTTTCAGTGGGGGAGACTGCAGATGGCCTTGGAGGATGACCTCGAGCAGCTCTGGGCCTAGAAGGCCAGGCTTCATACTGCACCACCTTGGCATGGGTGGCAGCACTCTGGGCTGGCTGGCTGACAGGCAGCAGCAAGGGCACTGGCAGAGTGGCAGTGGTGGGAGGACGAATGCTGTCATCCTGAGAGAGGACAGCAGGTTCCTGCTCCACGGAGCCACTGCCTCTCCCCCAGGGCAGCACCTCAGCAATCCTAGTAATCTGTTGGAGGACAGGTTGTTGGACTGCTGTGAGACCCTGCAAGCCCCTTTCAAAACTAGTAACCGCGACCATGATGGCGGCAGTCTGAGCTTGTATGGCAACAAGCTGAGCTTGCATGACTTCAGCCTGAGCTTCCACTGCAGCACTTAGATGTTGAGTGGCTTCTGCTTGTGCTGCAATGGAAGCTGAGACATTGGCATACCCATCAACATTCTCCTGTAGGTCACCCCATCGAAGTCCTCATCTGAGTCCTGTGCGACCTCGCCCTCTGGTGAGCTGGCACCTGCGCTACCCTTTCCCATTTCCCTGCAGCCCACTCGTGCCTGGAGAGTCGCCATGTGCAGATCCCGCCTCTATGCTACCCTCTAAAGTACCCGCAGTGTCAGTATCTGAGCTGGTGGCTGTGAGTGTGAAATCGAGTGAGAGTGCTGTGTCTTCAGCATCACTGCCTTCTTCCTCTTGCAGTTCCTGCTCCTCCACCATTGCCTGGCCAGATTGGAGTTCTTGGCTAAATGAAAGGAGAAAGGCACAAGGGTACGGTTGTGGTGAGGAGGTGGGGGGAGGGAAGCAAGAGGTACATGTTTACACCATCTGCAGCTTGTAAATCAGAAGAGATCGTGGGATGAGGGGAAAGTAGGATGTGAGAAGGATGATTAGTTATGAGGATACCATCATCTTGCAGTGTTTTGGCCACGCCGCTTGCCATGGCTCAGCGATGGCCATTATCACCAGCACCATCTCCCCCATTAGGGTAAGCTCATGCACGCCTGTCTGCCTGCGGATATCCCCTGTTGCCTACGGTTGTGAGCCAACTTGCCCTGCAAGAGAGAGGGAAGTGTGTCAGTGAATGTGGTGCAGTGTGTTTGGGAAATGTGCCTGTCATGATTGAATAGCTGGCAGTGTGTTCAAGCTGTGAGATATGGGTGTGAGGCTTGCAGCAGGGATAAGTTTGTGAGGGTGAGGTGAAGCTATAAATGTGAGGTATGAGTGATGATTGATAGAGATTGTTGGTAGGTGAGTGAAGGGGATGTGCTGAATTAAGCAGTGTCTGAGGCTAGTGGTTCAGTTGTAAGGATATGGCATTTGAAGATGATCTCACTGACCTTGACCACTCATGTGAGGTCACTGAACTTCTTGCGGCACTGCATCCAGGTCCTCAGGGCTACACTGCTGGCATTGACCACGATGGCTATCTGCTCCCATTGCCTTTTCTGCATTTGCCTGGAGGGCCTCCTGGCCCCCTGTGGAAACAGAACCTCTCTCCTCCTGTCCACCTCCTGCACCAAGGCCTCCAGTGCTGCATCCGAGAAGCTAGGAGCATGCTCTCTCACCTGTTGTGCCACTGTAATTCTTCCTGCTCATACTCTGTTCCTATGCCAGTTGAATCACCTGCTGCAGCCAGAATGCACCTCCTCTTTAAGACATGCAGGCTGGCTTTAAGAAGTGCAGGCTGGCTTTAAGAAGTGCAGTCTCGCACAAACTTTGGCCCCCTGCTGAGCATGCAGCCACTCAGCAGCATGTTCAGTGCTGAGCTGCACACCATAATCATTCTATTTAGCAGGCAGCACGAAGTTTGTGTGCTGCCTGCATTACTTTGAACGGGCGCGGGTTGATCCCGCATCGTGATCCCTGCGCCCGTCTTTGGGGCAATCAAATTTTTATCCCAATAATTCTTACACACAGAAAACTCATAAAAAGAAAAAGAAACACTGATGTAATAGAGCTTTTCTAAGGTTAAGACACATCCAGCAGGTTTCTAACGCTTAATATATATTTTTTAAATCAGTATTAATTGGTAATCCTTTTTAGTTTTCTTTTTTTCTGTTTTGCTGCTTCCATATTTCCATTGTTAAATGGACAGTTCATATTGTTTTCATTGGGAGAGCAGACTAATCCTTTTCCTGTTAAGCTGTTAACATTACAGTGTACTGTATGGTAGTTCTAAAAGGCATTGCACCATGATGTAAGTTATATAACTACCCCACAGATAGATGTAGAGGTAGAGTTTCAGCTTGCTGCCTGGGTGTAAAACTGACATGGGGGATCGGCCGCCTGTTATAGAAAACGCCCGATTTTAATTTTCATTGAAGTCACTGGAAGTGATAATCGGATCATTTCTATAACAGGCAGCCAATCAGCAATGCCAGTTTTACGCCAGGTTTTTTAAATCTACTGCGTTATATTTAGCTGGTATTTGTTGTAACTGATGATCACCATTGCCACACATAAAATAAAACAATATAATAACTTTCGTGAAGCGCATGATTATTAATAGCAAGCGAAATTTTGTCCAATATTGAAGCTCAGCATGGTTAAGGTGTTATTATAGCAATGGTGTTAAACTTTGACCAGCCAGGATCTAAGTAACTGATAGGATTTGTTGATCTTTTGAATGCTGGATTCTATATTTCAGATTATAAACTAGAATTATATTTTATACATAAAATGTGATTAATAATATTGAACAATTACAGTATTGGATGCTGATTATTTATTGAGCAAATGCTAGTTCATAGTTAAATTTGCTTTATTTTTTTAAATTATATTTAGAAGAATTTTTAAGAGCATTTGTATTTACGGTGATATTTTGTGATAAGCAGTATTGTAAGTGAAATCCAGCAGAGGGTGCTGCAGTCTGTTAACTAATACACAGGAATCTCCACTATTATTTATATTGGAGACTATTTATTCCTTGAAAGTGTCTTGCATCACCAAAAAATGAATTTGCTATCCCATCCCAAAGATATTTAAAGCAGCCTGAATTCCAAAAAACAAGACGTATTTTTCTGTCTTTATTCAATCAGTGTGCACATTACCAGGGGTATAGAAAATATGTATTATGGCGCTATATGTTTCCCACCTGATATACCACCCACGCATTTTATAATAATTTAAAAACAAAAATAACAACATACATTTATAGAAAAATGTTCCACAGTTCTTTGCAGGCTCAAAGAAATGGACACCAAAACAAAGAAGGAGACAATAGCAGGGGTGACCAAAGAGCTGGGTTTGAAGGAGGATCTCAAAGGAGGAGGGGGAGGTGAGAGAAGGGGCAGTTCAGGGATGGAATTCCAGAATGTGGGGCCTTGGCGGCTGAAGGCACAGCCCCAATGGTGAGATGAAGGGAGGGAAGTCAGAGTCACAGGAAGACCGAGTTCGGGGGATGTAGAACTGTTACAGAGGTACGGAGGAGAGAAACCATGAAGGGGTTTAAACATGATGATTATAGTTTGAATGTTAAGGCTGTAGGAGAATGGGAGCCACTGTATGTCAGCAAGGACAGGAGTGGTGAGTGAGTAGGATTTAGTGCGGGATAGGATATGAGCAGCAGAATTTTGGATGAGCTGAAGTTTACGGAGTGTGGAGGATGGGAGGCTGGCTAGGTGAGCATTGGAATAGTTGAGTCTGGAAGTGATAAAGGCATCGATAAGAGTTTCAGCAGCAGATACACTGAGGCAGAGGTGAAAGTTGGTAATGTTAGAGAGGTGGATGTGGGCGTGCATTGTGATGGAGAGGATATGGGAGCAGTAGCTCACCTCAGGCTCAAATAAGCTGCCAAGATTGCGAACTGTCTGGTTCAGCCTGAGACAGCCGTCAGAGAGCTGGGACGGAATCAGTGGCAAGGGTACGGAGTTTGTGGCAGAGGCAGAAGACAATGGCTTTGGTCTTCCCAATGTTTATCTGGAGGAAAATTGTGGTTCATCCAAGATTGGATTTTGGACAAGCAGTCTGATAACACAGAGGGGTCAAGAAAAGTGCTGGAGAGGAAGATCTGGGTGCTATCTATCTACATGTGGAAGCTGAGCCCATGTCTGCAGATGGGGTCATCAAGGGGCAGCTTATAGATGATGAAGACGAGGGGACCAAGGATAGGTCCATGGGGGACTCCAGAGGTAATGATGCGGGTGCGGGAAGAGAAGCTATTGTTGGAGATGCTCTGGGGATAGCTAGGAGTGGAACCAAGCAAGGGCAGTCCCACTGAGCTCGAGAGCAGAGGAGAGGCTTTGGAGGATGATGGTGTGGTCAACCATGTCAAAGACTGCAGAGAGGTCGAGGAGTGCAAGGAGGATTATTGTGCCATGGTCACAATCACTGTGGATAAAATTTGTAATTTTGGTTAGGGTCATGTTGTGGCATTTCTGTCATAAATTAAACACAGGTCTAATGCAGTGCCATATCATGACTAAAACATTAATCAAACCAACTGTTATGGCCTGTAATAAGTACATCAGTCACTCTCTGCATAAAATGTTCTGCCAGCAAAAAGCACTGGTAAATTTTCTACTTATCCACCTTGTACCATCCTATCCATTAGGATACTGAATTGCAAGGGAACACCTCACGGACTGCAGCAGTTCAAGAAAGCGGCTCACCACCACCTTCTTGAGGGCATTTAGGGACGGGCAATAAATGCTGGTCTTGTCAGCGACGCCCACATCCCCATGAATGTATCTTGTCCGGCTGCATCACTACCTGGTATGGCAACTGCACTGCCACAGACCGCAAGGCTCTACAGATGGTAGTGAAAGCTGCACAACACACTATAGGAATTAAACTACCTGCTGTGCAGGATATCTACCCCGAGAGGTGCCGGGGGAAGGCCCTGAGAATCATTAAAGACGCGAGTCACCCCAGCCACAACCTCTTCGCCCTGCTCCCGTCCGGTAAGAGATACCGAAGCATACGGTCTCGTACCAACAGGTTTCGAAACAGCTTCTACCCCCAGGCCATAAGGCTCATGAATGATTAATTTATTATTATTTATTACTGTTGTTTTATTTATTATTACTGTCTTTCTATTAGTATTTCTATTAGTATTTTTATCATTGTTATGCCATATTTATTCCAATGTTGGGAGGACTCGTAAAAATCAACATTTCATTGTGCAGTACACACGTCTGTTGCATATATGACAAATAAAATTGAATGGAATTGAATTGAATAAAGACAAAAAACAGTTTGATACTCATTACAAGTGTCTTCTGAAGGATGGAATAGGTATTCCTTATTATCAGACATGAAAGTTTATAATAAACTGCACGTTGCTGGTGTATATTTTGTTGTCATTATAGAAGGTTGAAAAATATTATGGAAGTTATAAGGAACAAATCAGGTAGTTTGTAGTTAATTACAGCACTTAGTGTTGTTCCATCCACCAGTGTAATTGTTCCATTCTGCGAGTGTAATTAAGAGGGAAACAAGTAAAGCCTCATCAAAAAATATATTAGGCCCAGGAAATATGATAACCCCAGTCTGAGACTTGACAGCAACTCATTGACTACAACCAAACTCTATGTGATGACTCAGCAAAATATATAAGCCTAAATAGAAACTGGGATGCAATAGTTTTACGCTGATTGACAAAGATGGCCAAGGGCATATTAAAAAGAAATTGAACTGCACGCCACCTGCAAACACAAATACATGAAATACAAATGAATGAAAATAACATCCTGCCAAGGAAAGCAAATAAGCTGCAAACAAAAATGAATGGGTTATCCACTGATATTGCATACAAAAACAAATGACCTGCAAATCAGAACAGAGGAATTGAAAGGGTAGCTGGAGAACTGAAACAGGAAATACATTGATAAAGGTGCTGATCGAAAAATGTGGAGAACCTGAGCCATAATTGAAATTGCTGGGGGGGGTGGGGGGTGGTTTAGTCAAAGAAAGGGTCACTGGAAGACTTTTGTGAAGTGGTTCAGCCACTTCTAGAAATACAGCAACATAATGCATGGAATCCACTACAGTGGAATGAAATGACACTAGTCAGTCACTAGCCCCACACAATGGAAGCAGAGATAAAAACACATCTAACATTTATGTAAGCTAACATAGAGCTACTGGTAGATTGGCTTGTTCATCTCAATGTATAAGATGGACAAAACCAGTCTACATGGAGCCAGTATGAGAGCATTGCATTGCTCCCTTGGGAGATCTGGGGTACATTTTCCTCTCTGTGCAAAGTTAAAGAAAAAGGGCTAGATTTTCAGTATAGGCAGTTTTGGGGCGCTAACCTTAGCGCCCGCCCGAAGTTAGCGCCCGCCCCAAAGTAGCGCCCCGTTGCCGGGAATTCAGTGGCTTCGCCCTAAGAGGTTGGTGGAGCGCTAAAAGAGGCGTTCCACTACTATCTTTAGGCGCTAAGCCGGCGGTCCAGAGGGATAGCGCCCAGGCGGGGCGCAGCGTGGGTGCGGTCATTTTTGGACTGACAGCAGACCCCGTGGCGCCGACCAGCTCTTAAAGGGGGAAGGGACGAATTGGTCTGCTGCCACGCCCTGCACACTGCAGCCTTGCAAAGAGGCCTCAACACTGCTGCTCAGCCCCAGGGAGTCATGGCAACGCCAGAGAAGGCCCGTCAGCGTGCCCTGCGCTTCTCAGAGGGTGATCTGGACATAATGGTCACAGCTCTGGAGGTGAGGCGCAAGATCTTGTTCCCAGAGAGTGGGAGGAATCCAACCCACCACGACTACACCAAAGCCTGGAAGCAGATCGCCCAGAGGGTGACGTTCACCGGCGATGCCCCCAGGACCCACAAACAATGTCGTAAAAAATACAACGACCTGACCAGGATTGTCAAGGTGAGTAGCCTTTCCAGTCTCCTCCTCATTCTTGCATGTACACCTGACATGATGGGCAAAGGGAGCTGAAAGTCCTATTGGCCAGCCCTCAGCCAGCAGCATTGGGACAGTCATGAGCATCAAATGGCCATTCGGCACTCTACACTCTGGCCAAGCTATTCCACCATGGGAGGCTGTGCACACTACATCAGGGCTTCACTCTGGCCAAGCTATTACACCATGGGAGGCAGTGCACACTACATCAGGGCTTCACTCTGGCCAAGCTATTCCACCATGGGAGGCAGTGCACACTACATCAGGGCTTCACTCTGTCCAAGCTATTCCACCATGGGAGGCAGTGCACACTACATCAGGGCTACACTGCGCACTTACAGCCCGTCCTTTCTCTTGCAGGCTAAAGTAGCCTTTAATCGCCAGGCCCGTGCCAGGGGTGGCCGCGCCAAGCTGCAGAAGCTCACTCGGCTGGAGGAGCGCGTGTGTGTGCTCATGGGAGCCCGTGTGATCGTCCCCACAGCGTGCGGAGTATCCGACCCTCCACTGCCCGGCAATGGTAAGGACCTCGCCTTTTGGCCCTCTCGCGTCGCACTGGCCCATCCGAGCTACCTCCTTTGCCACTGTCCCACCAATGCGCTGAATGCCACCAGTCCTAACTCCCTCGCTGACGCCGTCTCCTCACTCTGAAGCTACTCTTGTGCATTCCTGCTTTCAGCTGGTGACGACCAGGACCCTGAAGCTGCCAGTGACAGCACCTCCGAGCAGGAGGAGGAGGAGGAGCAAGCCGGACCATCGGGGGAACAGTCACATCCCGCAGGAGAGGAGGAAATGCTTGACACCTCCTCACTGGACGAGTGCCTGGAGGAACTGTCGCAGGGCAATGCAGCTTCTGGGACCAGTGGCGTCCAGCCACCCAGGAGCCGTGCGCGTGGCCCGCGGCCTTCCCCCCAAAGGGGGGACGGATCAGAGGGGAGTGCTGCTGATCGGCACACTCGCCGCCACCAACGTGGCAAGGGTCCCTTAGTTCGGCCCCCTCCTCCCCAGCGGGAGAGTCGCGACTCCAGTCCGGACACCTTCACCTCGGAGGAGGTGCGGAAGCTGGATAAGATGGCTGAGGATTCGGACCGGCGCCACACGGAGCTCATGAGCGTGGTGGGGCGCATGCCTGAGGCCATCGAGCCGCTGGCGACCAGTGTGCGCGAGTTCGGGGCAGCAACTGCCGCGAGTGGCCGCATGCTGACTGATGCCGTCAAGACCCTGGCGGATGTGATGCGCGCGCACACCAGGACAACAGGGGCACTCACTGCTGCCACACGCGCTGTCTCAGGCAGGCATCGCCAGGGCAGCCGCCGCGCTGGACCATCCCAGCAAGCCGCCCCTCGGCTGATTGTTGCGGATCCTGCAGTGCGGGCCCGGCCGAGTGCCACCGCGCCACAGCACCAGCCAGCGCATCCCAGACGCCAGCTGGCCCACATTGCGCCATCCGTCGCCGCCATTCCCCCACTGGGGCGTCAAGGGCAAGCAGCTGCAGCTGATGGTGGCCAGGCTCAGGTGCGCCACTCAGCAGACGGCCCCTCGAGGCCCAAACGCCGTGTAGGCCGCCCCCCAGCGGCATCTGGCGGAAGAGCATCTGAGCCTCAGGCACCTTCCCCCAGCCTCGCAGCAGCCACTGGGCAGAGCTTGCGAAGGAGCAGCAGGCCGGGCAGGGGAGGCAAAAGGCTGGGCAAGGTCTCGCCCTCACGGGCCACTCAGTAGAGGGTGTGGCCAGCTTTCCTTTTATATGGCGGTGGCCATCTTTATTTTGCCCATGGTTGTGTTGCTGGAGGGCTTATTTTTTGCATTAGGCCGACGTTGAGGCCCGGTTTGAAGAAAGGTGGAGTGACTCCTCCCCAGTTTGTGGGAGTGAGTCGTTTGTTGGGCTTTTTGTGGGGCCCGATGATTGTTTTTGGGGATTCATGTGGGAAGGGCTTTTCATTTTTGTGTAATAAAAAATTATCTTTATTCATGCAGTCTCCATGGTTGTTCTTCTTAGTGTTTGTTGGCTTCACCGGCTGAGGGCTTGTGGAGCAGCTGCATTCATCTTCCCTCATGGCCCCTGGCCATTCCCTGACAGGGGGCTTAGAAGTACCGTGTAATAAGGTGGCGTCGTGCGGCCCTTGGCCCTGGTCGCTCCCTCCTGGGAACGTACTCCTGCTCCTCCTCCTCCTCCTCCTCATGCTCCTCCTGCTCCTCCTCCTGAGGTGCTGGTCCAACGTCAGGTGGCAGTGCCTGAGTCCTGCGGATAGCCAGGTTGTGTAGCATGCAGCAAACCACCACAAATTGGGAGACCCGGTCCGGCGAATACTGGAGAGCTCCTCCGGAGCGATCAAGGCAGCGGAACCGCTGCTTGAGGACCCCAATAGTTAGCTCGATGATGTTGCGGGTGGTTTGATGGCTCTCGTTGTAGGCCTCTTCAGCAGCGGTCCTGGGCGCGCGGAGCGGGGTCATGAGCCAGGTGCACAAAGGATAGCCTTTGTCCCCGAGTAGCCATCCTCTTGGGGGAGGCTGTGCCTGGAACATGTCATGCACAGTACTCTGCCGCAGGATAAAGGCATCGTGGCTGCTGCCTGGGAAGCTGGCATTGACTGCCATGACGCGCTGCTTGTGGTCACACACCAGCTGCACATTCAGAGAATGGTAGCCCTTCCTGTTGCGATACTGCTCGCCATGCTCCAGAGGGGCCCGCAAAGCCACATGCGTACAGTCAATGGCGCCCTGCACCAAGGGGAATTCCCCGAGTCTGGAAAATCCCAATGCGCGCTGATGCTGGCTCTCCAGGGCCATGGGGAAGGAGATGAATTGGCTTCTCCTTCTGAACAGTGCTTCGGTCACCTGGCGGATGCAGCGATGCGCGCCATACTGGGAGATGTTTGCTATGTCCCCAGCAGCGTATTGGAAGGAGCCGGTGGCATAGAAGTTCAATGCCACCGTCACCTTCACTTCCACCGACAGAGACGTCCTGCACCTGAGCTTTGGCCGCAGATCTCGGCGAAGCAGGTGGCAGATCTCTGCAATCACCTCCTTTCGGAATCGGAGCCTTTTAACACATCGCGCGGCACTCATGTTTAGGTAGGAGCGCTGCTGGCGGTATAGCCTGACTGGGTAAGGCCTACGTGGCCGACGCCTGTAGCCCCCTCTGCCTCTAGCCAGGGCTGCCCCTCTCACAATGCGTCTGCGAGCCCTACGGACATGGAGCTGCAGCTCCGCGTTGGCACCCCATGCAACCCCCATCAAATCCTGGCAAACACTCAAATTTCCAAAAGGCCACTTTCAGCGCTCTGGCCTGAGTCCAAAAATACCTGAGCTCTTGCTGCTTGAAACCAGTTAGCTATCCTCCTTGTTGTGTCTCCAGAAATGCGTTGCACAAGAGTGTTTTCTGAAAAAAGGCTGGCCTTTATACTGGAGAGCACGTCCCCTTTAATTTGCGCCCCCCGGGGCCCGCGCTGGTTGTGTTGCGTTCCTTTTTCCAAACGCTCCGGCCGCCAGCTGCACAATGAGGCGGTCCGACTGAAGTTTGGAATCGGGGCGCACAAAGGGCGTTGCACGAGGATGTGACGTCATTTTCTGCGCGCGCATCCGGGCGGGCGCTAAACTTTGCGCCGGCGCTAACGGGCAACTTAATTTGGGGCGGGGCGCAAACTGCGCTGCGCACAGGCGCTACACGCATAGCGCCCGAAAATCACTTCTCTTAAGGCGCTAACTGCTGGCGCTATCAACTGAAAATCTAGCCCAAAATATTTTACTAAAGCTTTATTGATTTATAATGACATGTTTGTGACAAAATTTTAAATATATCTCATGGAGTTCTGATTGGTTGGAAATCTAATGTATCTTTGTACAGCAATAACTGTGCCCCAATGACATTGTTGCTCAACAGCTAATTGCTAGAAACATTGTTTAATGTGTGTAGCCCATCCAGTATGTAATACTGGCTGCAAAATCATTGAAAATTGCCTTTCAAGAATACTAAATGATATTCAAGAAGAAATTAAATAGTTACACCAGGAAAATTTTCCTAAGAAAAATAAAATAATATTTGATATGTTGTTATGGAAGCCATATACAAACATTACTGAGGAGCTGCAGAGAAGAATGTCTACAGTCAAATTATGGAAATATTAATGGAATTTTGGATGCTGATGAAATTCATGGTTGTTCATCGCTGATAGCTGTGGCTGGAATCCAAAGCTATATCTTGAAGACGAACAACTTGAAGGCCTTACCAGACTTCTTACATAGTCCTCACATCAAAGAATGAATCATTTCACCAATGAAACCATCATCTGGCTGACATGGGCATTCAAAAAATTCAAACTGGAAGTATTAATTTACTTCCAAATAACACCAATAGCATGCTCACATATCCAACTGTAAGATCATACTAGACACCAAAGAATAAACATCACACAAGAGTGCAGTTCTTCACAGATAAACTGTGAATCTGTTGATAGAAGTTCAATAATATGGCAATTTTTGATGCTTTGAAGCATGAAAAGAAAAAGCTAATCAACGACGGATAAATGGGAATTTGAATCAAATTCTTACTGGACTAATCATGGAAGAAGTATCAAATGAAGATGTGGGTACTTCTGAAAGCCTATAATACATGAGTCCCAAGAACACATATATCTTAGATGCCCTCCCATAAGGACAATGAAGACAATTTCATTTAATGGATGAACGTGATCTCAGTAGGTAGAAAAAGTATAGTAACTGTCCTAACGGAAGAGTTCAATTGTGGGTTCTAAATGATGTCTTAGCCAAGAGGGAACAAAGGGTAAGGAGCTTTCAAGTAGCTTTATCCAAGGTATTCTCAGTGTGAGAATTCCCCACCCCCCAATTGCCCTCTTGAGAGATCTGTGTGGTGGAATACTTGTGCACTTTGAAGAACCATTGGGGGGATATATGGTTTTGAAATCTGTATCTACAAAATAGAGATAGGAATTCCCAATTGCCTCCATTAACAATACCAATTAGCTGTCAATGAAACTAGGCTAACATCAAAATAGTTGCATGAAATATTTATTTACCCATTGATCTTGCACTGAGCGAGGTAGAGGAACAATTAGGTACTCTTCATTTAAATTACCTGCAATCTGATTGAAAACAAATTATGACCCAAGATTCAGAGTCATATTTTATAGCCCTGGATAAACTGTTTGGCTTTGTAACCCGCAAAGAACAGCCAAGCTCCATCTTAAATTTCGAAGACCATGGTTTGGCGAATACCTTACACTCGAGTGTCAAAACAAAATTATTTACAAGATTTAAAAAAATCTCAGAACATAGGAACAGGAGTACTCCATTCAGCCCCTTGAGCCTGTTCCACCATTCAATTAGATCATGGCTCATCTGTATCTCAACTCCATTCACTTGCCTTGATTCCATATCCCTTAAAGCCTTGTCTAACAAAAATCTATCAATCCCAGTTTTAAAATTTTCACTTGACCTAGCCTCAACAGTTTTTGGGGAGAGAGTTCCAGATTTCCACTATCCTTTGTGTGAAGAAGTGCTTCCTGACATCACGCCTGAATGGTCTAGCTCTGATTGTAAGGTTCTGCCCCCTTGTTCTGGACTCCCCCACCAGAGGAAATAATTTCTCTCTATCTACCCTATCAACTCCTGTAATCATCTTAAACACCTCAATTAGACACCCCTTAATCTCCTATACTCATGGGAATACAAGCCTGCCCTCATAATTTAACCCCTTTTGGCCCCAGTATCAATGGGCCAAACTAAAGGTAATTCACATAATTACTCCAAATCATATCAAAGCAAGGAGATATTCAAGGAGATAGCACAATAGTAGATGACATGATATTATATTTCTTTTGGAAGTTGAGAGACTGTGATCTAGATGAGATTTTAATCCTTTTAGTGTAATTCAGGTATGCTTCTGTCCAAACTAAATTTAGGCAAATGGTGTCCGACTACTTTGAGGAACTAATCTCACACCACTTCAGTTTTATGCCTTTGGACCAAGTGCCAGTTCCAGCTACTCCTATGTCAAACATGGATTAAACACAGTTCAAAATTCCTTGTAGCCTACATTAGAAATGTGTCTTCTCAAATGCCATTTCCTACCCCAGCTACACTTATTAGTGTCATTACCAAATTAATGGCAATTACTGCCAAAGTAAAGGTGGTTTTGTACTGTTGGCTCGCTTCTGGTAGAACTGAATTGGGACTGCCCAAGAACCTCCTTCACCTGAGGCCCATAACAGCAAACAGCTAACCCATCTACATTCCCTGCATGGTCTCCCATTGGCTTCTCAGGCTATTTGATATCTCCGACTGGTTTGATTTACGTTGGGCTAGAAATTGCGGTCAGAGGCGTACCTCCGTCTCCCACCCACGAAACAATTACAAATGTACCTCCTGGCGCCCAGACTGTGAAAAGTTGCGGTCTCAGGCTTCGAGGCGGAGGGCAGCACAATGGCCCACGGATCCCAGGGACGCAGGTGGTGCGGAAGCGTACCTGGAATCGTATGGGGCTGGTCCTCCAATCAATAAGCAGAATTCCATTTCAATCATTTACGAAGGGAATCCCCTAATGATATGCAGTGGAATTCCAAAATGTAATAATTATACAATTAACAGGATTGGAATTTTATTCATAATTACCTTCATTCCACCAACCTCAATAAAAATTAAATTTTTTAATAATAATTTTAGACATCATTAAAACTGTAACCTGGGCCAATATTTGCATAAACTCAGTTAATACAGTGTATGTGCATAATTTAGGATATGAAAATGTTTAATTTAAGCCTTAGCTATCCACTTACGCTGATACAAGCAGGTCCTGTGCACTGCCATAAGACTTACGTGGGCAATTGCTGGCCAGTCGCTGGACAAATAGCCCAACTGCACCAGCGATTGCTTTCTCGGGCCCCCGCGGATGCATGCAAACGCATGTGGAAATCCCAAACTTGCGGGGTATTTCAAAGGGAATACGACGGCATACTCTGAGAGTACACTGTCACAGACAATTTCAGGGCCAATAATGGCCCAGTAATTCCGGTCCCAACGCGTGAGTACGGACGGGGTACTGACGCGTGGGCACGTTGGAAGTGCCAGATTTCAGCATGCACAGCGCATGCGCAGGAAACCGGCATTTCCTCCAAGGGGTTCAGAGGTCCAACACGTGCACGCAGGACTCTGCGCGCACGTGTTGAACTTCCTTCTTTTTTACAGGTTTGCCCGTGTGTAAGGGCCTCAACTTTTTAGAAATGTAAAAAGGAGACGTAAGGACTTGATTCTTTAAGGTAAGTGGTCTATTATTTAAAATTATAAAAAAATTTCCACAGCTTTATTGTTTTTAAGGACTTTACAGTAAAAATATTTTTTTTTTAAATTTGAATAATTGTTTAAAATAGTTTTAAAAAGTTATTTATAGTTCATTTAATTAGTGGGATGTTTTTTTAAATTTTATTTAAAGTTTAAGTAGTGTTTTGGGCGCCCGTAGTTTTCATGAGTTTGACAGTTCTTACTATCAAACTCATGAATGAAGTTTTCCCTCCCCTGATTGGCTGCCCAGTGCTCACCTGATCCCAGCCGGCACATCGAACTAACTACGCCGTTGGATCAGGCAAGCACATCGCGCCGACAGCTGAACCAGACCAGTGACAGGAATTCCAAGCAGGCCCAGGCTTCAGCTGTCAGCGCGCCGGGTAAGTGCACATCGGGGGCTTGCACGTGCGGCAAGCTCCCGAACCTAATTTCTGGGCCATTATCTTGGGAGATTGGGCTCAAGACTGGAAAATGATGTATAACTTAGATAAGAGCAGTGTTATGCATGTGAGCAGGGCAAATGCTCAACATTCATACACCCTTCAGGGAAAGGCATTAAAGGTGGTGAAGATCGAAAGAGATTTGGGCATTCTAGTGCATACATCCTTAATGGTACATGAGTAATGCCGTGTTGTGATAACTAGAGCAAATAGGGTGTTGGGGTGTATCCATAGGACAATTGAATTCAAGACGAGGCATACTGTTTTATCCTTGTACAAGACCTTGGTCAGGCCGCACTTGGAATAATGTGTCTAGTTTTGGTCTCCTCACATGGTGGGTATTACTGAGGCTTTGGAAAGGGTGCAGAGAAGACCACTGGACTAATTCCCAGTCTAAAGCATCTTAGTTATCAAGATAGGCTAAAAGAGTTGGGACTCTATACCTTAGAGAAGCGTAGACTTAGGGGGGATCTGATTGAGGTTTATAAGATAATGAAGGGAATAGATTGTGTTCCAGCTGACATTTTTTTTCAATGAAATAGGTTAGGAATACCAGGGGTCACAAATTTAAGCTGTATAAGGCTAGATCTAGGTTAGATGTCAGGAGGTGGTTCATTTCCCAGAGCATAATGGACCTCTGGAACAGGCTGCTGTCTCCTGCCTTGGACGTGGACTCACTGAATTCATTCAAGTGAGAGCTCGATTTGTTTCTGGCTGGGATCATCTCTTACAGAAGTTAGGTACTGCAGGGACTTCAGGGCCAGAGTGGCCCCCTGGACTAGTTTTGAATGCCTAGATGGGTCCGAGAGGAATTCCCCAGATTTTTTTTCTCAAATTGGCCTGGGTTTTGTATGTTTTTTTTTGCCTCTCCCAGGAGATCACATGGTTTTGGGTGGGGTAGAGGGTATATGCTGTGATACACAAGGTATCGCAATTGTGTGGGAGAGGCTCGATGGACCAGGGGGTCTTTAGCTGTCCGTCATTGTCAGTATGTTCGCCCAGTACAGTTCATTAGGTTTGAGCGAGATGATCGATTCACATTCTGTGAATTTTTAGATTACACTTGGGTTTTTTTCTCTCTACCAAATGATACTTTATAGCACTGGATATTATATTAAAATAACTGGCTTTCCTATTCAAATATCATTGACTATGTAGCTAGGTGAGAAGTACTGAAGTGTTGCTCTTGCAGTAGCTTTTATCAATGCCATGCATTCTTTGCGGGTCAATAATTAATGGTCGAGATATTATCCACTGGATGTCGCTGCTGATTTACCACAGAATCAAGATTCCCCTCAGCATTGATGGTGGAGAAGAAATTCGTCAGAACCGGACAAGTTGAGTTTCTTGCTTTCTCCAGGGATAAAAGTGGCGCATTTTTGCTCTTTGTTTCTGATTGGTAATGTACCTCGTTTTCAGCCCATATTAACTTTTTTGTTATTTCAGTACTACAAATGCAGAAGCTGTTTATGTGCAAGCGTGATTAAAGATAGTGCAATGGGGGACGTTCACAGAGAACTGATAGACAAGGCAGAACACATTAATGGTTCATGATTGAGACAACATTCAAACGACATATTGGTCTTTGTTGTTTGCACGTTGGATTAGCTTTTAGAGAAAATCGTGTTTTGTTGAGCAAATGTTCTCGAACCCCAACAGATCTGTGAATAATAACAGCATTCATACCTTTAGACGGATTCATTAACTTGAACTTTACATCGGCCGTTGAAAACCTACGAACAAGATCAAACTAATTTGATTCGTTTTAAAGGATTGCCGTGTTATTTGTAATATTTATATATTCTGAATTCCAGGCAGACTTTGACTTGAGGAATTGTAAGCACTTTATAATTCGCATTTGTATCGATAGCATTTGCCGACGTCTGACTGTCCATAATGCTTTTTGAAATGCGTTGGACGCATTTCCTGGAAATACGTGTAACCAACATCATTGCACACCATGTAATGTTATACAAACTACTGTCAGTACTTGCATCATAGGCAAAATTACCAACATGGTCCGCCAACGTAGCGAAAAACGCTAAGAACTAACGCAAGGGTTAGTGCAAAATTAAATATGCAGGACCTAAAAGCAATTCTCTTCCAGTTTAAATTATTTTAACTCCTTCAAATAAAAAGCAAATGCGTGTATTTCCCTAGTGTGAAGATGGGCGAGCGTACTTCACCGTTGCCGTGAGAGAATGATTTTTCCACCTTTTTTGATGGTGGATGACAAGATATTCCCCATTGCGATTTATTTCAATGATCCTTTGGAGGGAAAAGAAACAAAAAGTAACTCACTCTCGTGTCTGCGCCATTGAAAACTTCCAGTTTTCCAGATTGTTTGGATTCGAGCATAAATGTCAGATTGTGTTTCACTTCTTTTTAAATAAATCTGTCCGCATTGGGCCTTGTAATTTAAATCGGTTCAGGGCGGTGTCGTGCAAAGTAATTACTAAGCACACTTGAGAGGAAGGTTCGTACACAAGTGGCACTTAGGAGGCTGACAGGAGACACCACAGATGAAGGGACCAAAAAGTTCTTAAACTTTTGAACACAGTTAAAAACTATAGCTGATTTAAGAATTTGTACTGACAAAGACTAACCCGGCAATGGCCATAAATCTAAGTGCAGTTGACTGCATTTCGCAATATTCCTTTTTGTATTGATAAGTGTTCGGCACTGTCCAGTAGTTGTTCTTTGATACTTTCAATTAGAACTGGTTTAACAGTGCATTTTGACTACAGTACAATTAACCAAGATATCCGCCAGATTGCATCAATAAATGTGGGCTTTCTCAAGAGCGCGCTTTCCGACTGATTTAAATATCGTAAACCCGTGATTTTATTATAATGTGCATTGTGCATTATTAAAGTAACGCTAATACTTGTAGCTTGCCTTTGCAGCCAATGTGGAAATGTCAAATTAAGATGGGCAACTGCCCGAAACTGTGCATTTTACCGTAAATATTGCAGAAGAAAGAATCGCGTCGCCCAAAACTGTTACAGACAAATCGGCTAGTGTTTGTCTTCATTAATGTTTATATAGCGCGCCAAATTCCGTCTTTAAATCTAACACCCTGCTTCCTAGAATTAAAAAAACAATTTGTATTCATTTGTTGAAAACAGGTACATAAAAACCATATGCGACTGCTGTTCTCGACTGTTTTGAGTGTGTTATATTAAACAGTAGTACGCTTGCTTGAAGGCGAATGAATTAAAAGATAAGCCGCTGTTACTGCAAAGTTACCCAAGGTGACAGATAGATTCTGTGTCTTTGGCGGATTCAAACAATATCAACTTAGTCTAAAACAGTACTGTAGCTTGTATAAAATTACGGACAAATAAATATTTGGGGTTTCGGTGAAAAAGAAAGTTTATTTGCATTGAGTGAGCTTGAAGTTTAATTGATGTGGTGTCCTCTTATTTACAAGAATGCAGTGTTGTGCTGTGCTGCTTGAGGTTGTAGATTTCTGACTGTTGCGAGCAAAGAACTTCAGAGATGTTTTACAAAATACTGCGGATGCTGGAAATCTGAAGCGATGTTTGGCTTGTTCCAAGAAAATAAAGTCCAGCGCGCCCCTTTGTAACGTGCACCAGAACCATCGCAAATCCGCCGCTCACTGCGGACATACCTCCCTGCAGCGACTGGAATCCAACTTTGACAATTCAGAGAATGAAAACTTTTTTTTTTTTTAAATCAGGGTATTTTTTCAAACAAAGATGTGAGCAGGAAGGGTTTAGTTGCGCGGTTATCTATCTTATTCATTGAGTTTAATCTCGAAAACAAGGAAATCCCAATTAAATTGTTTTATGTGCTGGCTACAAGAGAACGAAATGTTCCTTTTAAAGGTCATCATCCTCCCTTTGCGTAATCATTAAAATGGTAAACTAAATCCCGACAGACCGGTGTATGTACAAACTAAAGATAACTGGGAGCAAATACTTCATATGGGTTTAAGGTATCTGCTGAAACAAGGAATAAGAGGACAATGAGGGTGGTTTTTTTTTTCCAGAAATCCGACATGAATTTCTTTTTAGAAGGCAACACCATGGAGATCGCCGGCATTCTTAATGTTGCGGTTCTGCGCTTCCATTGCGAGAGCTGTAGGCAGAGACCTCCATTCGAGCTCCTAAAACGGCCCGGGCTCCCTATGAATGGGTTTAGTCCGACATGTGGCCTTTCACCCCGCCCTACGAAACACGACCATGCAAGCCACACTCGGAGAATTGTTTGTTAATAGTCCAATTAGATAATTGCCATCTTTCACTCTTTTCCCCATTTCCCATAAAAGAATGAATGCGAAGAGCAGCGTGAAGAGGGCTTCTGCCCCGCGAGGTGACAAGGAGGACTGGAGCGTGCTCCAAGCAGCCATCCATTTACTTGAATTGATTCATTGTCGGGTAATCAATGGTCTTATTGGATTATTGTCCATTCGAGGTACCAAATATATTGTTGCACTGACAATGAAATAACTGAGGTGAAACTTTTCATTTAGCGAATCTTTAGTTAGGATTTTCCGGACTGGCTGTTTCCTGTGGATATATTTTGAATAGATTTTTTTTCTCTCTCTCTGGGCAGCTCCTAAAGGTGACTCAGTCCCACTGCTCTGAACGTTCAGTTCAAGGGATAGCAAGCTCAAAGGAGTTCGGGCTTTAGAGATGGCTGCTGGCGGTGCTAATATTACACCATCAAACTGCTCGGAACTCTCCTGAAACTCTTAACTCTCTGACAAGTGTATTTTTATCCGCATTTGAGACCAATCAGTTTACTGTATTTAGCTGCCTGATTGAAGACGAGCAGAGAAACCATCTATTAAGACCTGATATATTATCCAAACAAGTCAGTGCATTCATGGGGTAACGTAAATGTCGGGCCGTAAAATTACCCATAATCAATTGAAACGGCAAGTGTACGTACTATGTGCCTGGCATTTGTAGATCTCTCACAACAGTAAATCTGGAAGGCAGCAGCTTAAAGCACTATGTAACGTAGTGTTGATCATTTGGCATTTCAAGCTGGACAACCATAAAAGAACGGCCATCGGCGAATGCAGTGTTCCAATCGAGCATTCGGAAACGACCCTCCTCGATAAAAAAAAAACGAACTTTGCAGCGAATACAGCAGCCGGGACAATACCAAAATTTTTTTTATTGTGCCTTGCGATTTCTTTTTTGTTTCTGTTGCACTACGTTTCATTAACAGTCCTCGATGGAAGTCAGATGCAATCGAGAGCCAATAATGGAAGCTGAGTCGAGCAGAGGTTTAAAGAATGGACTCCGAGAAGGGAAAGAAACCAGCTCGAATTCAAGGGATTCTCACGGAAACCTTCGGGATTCTTTGATGCAGGACCAGCAGGAGACTTTCCCAGCTTCTGCAGTCCCCGACGACTGCAATAAAACAAAATCTAGTACTACTGACCCGGACTATTGTAGACGGATTCTTGTAAGAGGTGAGCGCGTTTTCTCTCTCTCTCTCTCTCTCTCTCTCTCCCTGTTGTTGTTGAGTTTTAAACTGACTTTTCCCACTGGCTTAGCTCAGCTTGAGCTTCCGATGCGCGATACAAAACACTATTTTACGTTTTACACCACGTTGTTATGTACCTTTAAAAAAAATAGCGTGGAAGCGAACATGATCTGCCGATTACTGTAAAGTTCGACGCTCTCCGGGAGAATGTATCAGGTTTTTTTTATTGGGGACAATTTGCTACTTGTTTGTGGTTACATTTCCGTATTTTTGCCAGTACAAACTTATCAGCGCACACACGGCCGAGTGTTTCCAACACAACCATAGCTGATCGACTATTTACAACAAAAGGGCCGCTTGCCTCTTTCTGTAATTCATTTATTTATTTTTATTCTTTGTCTCCCCTCTGGCCTCTGACAATTCCTTTTCAGATATTTATTCCCTGGTTCTAGCCAGCTGAGCTTTTCTGCCTTATTTTTTACACACTCTTTGCGTTTGACGTATAGATTTGAAATATTTGAATTTTGTAGAACTATTTTACACCGAGGGGGAAAAAAATAAGTTATGCCAAATGAAAGTAAGTTGCGGGCGGCGAATTTAGAGTTGCCCAGAAAATTCATGCTGGGTAGATTAAATGCTGTTTCCCTTCCTAACGAGGTTAACAATTGACAGTCCAAATTCAAGACTTGGACTCGAATTTACTGATATCAATACTTCTACGGCTCCAGAATGGCGGTTTAAAACAACGCGTTATCATTTATTATATAAAACAAATCAGATATTTGCAGTCGGTTTATGAATGGGTGGGAATAACTCAGAATTTACATTAAAGAACATCACGAAAAATGTAACAATTTCTGCACTACTGGGACGGTGATTTAAGGTTGGAAACAGCAAGATCCTGATACAGTTTGTGGATATAAATAACCTTAATGGAAATATATTTCAGCTCAAACTAGTCACCCTTTGTTACAGATGCAAACATAACATCATAAAAAGGCATTCATTCACAAAAATACATTGTGCTAACAACTAGGCTAGAGGCCGTTAAAAAACGCCCAGTTGCATAGCTCGGATCAAAATAAATTGTGGGTTCTCTTCATTTATACCTATGCGGCTCAAGGTATATTTATGCGATATAATTTACTATTGTCATGGCAGGCTCTGTTTAAGGATTACATAAGTCACAATGCATATGCATATACATACCTATACATAACCTGAGTGATTTACATTGTTTACAAACCCATTCGTTTAAATTCAAGCAACTCGATTTTCCTCAATTGTAAAAATTGTAAACGTACGATGTACCCCACCTCTATAATATTGAAGGGTCGCAGTTAATGTCTGTGTTTGGGTTCTGTCTGGAAGCCGTGCCTTCTTGATGCCGAGTTCTTGTTTTAAAAATGTTACCGGTATAAATGTATTAATCTAGTAATGTATTAGTCATTTTCTTGATTGAAGGTCATGTGGTTATTTATATTGTCAATAATGTGGATAACGCGTTTTATTGCTGTTTTGCTACAAGCATAGTTACTAATAAAACAAACACGCCATGTTTAAAATTAATATGACACTGCAAAGGAAAACAAAAACAGGCAAATATTTGGTTCTATGTTTTTAACTTTAAAAATTATGTCTGCGTCGCTCGGTAATTATAAGTGGTAAACTTGCGTTCTAACATTGAAGAAATGCAATGAAACTGTGAAGCAGTGCCTGGTATAAACAATTGTTAATCCTTCTGTGGCCGATTGGCCCCCAGACGCGCGTCAGGTTGAATTGCAGGCGCAGCACTCCAAGGACCGGAGTGACCCTGAGCAGAAACACATACTCTTGCTGGTTGTGGTAGTTCCAGTTATGGATACATTGAGCTGCAGAAACCATACGTTCTTTGCTAATTACGATTGATTTTATTTTCGTGACTTTACTGAAATTTTGATTTTACTTTTCATTTGTGCAAACCAAAGTTTGTGGGCCATGCTAACCTCGTATGCAGCTAAATATATTTTCATTAATAAAATATAGTTAGTTATGTTTTTAAAAAAACGTACCCTTTGGTTGTGATTATTAACCAAAGATAAATTATTAAATCGCAATATATATCGATAAAACTGCGTGTTAAATATTAGCACTTGACTATTCCAAAGCTTTCACTCGCTGATCAAGCTATACTTTTCGTTTGACTGTGAATTCTAGTTTAATAATCATTTTGGGCTTTCACTAAAATAAGGCATTTTCTTTTTAAATTATGAATTGTCTGCACTTTTTAATGAGGGGAATTTGGCGGATCTACACAATCCAAATAAGCTCGTGCTGAAATGTAACGCTGCCAAAGGTTTGTAGTAATCAAGTTTATAAATAATTTAGAATCCAGGTGACCATCCGAGTGCTTCAGAAATAGTTGCCATATAAAGAGGTGATATTTTGGCTCATTTTTGTTGGAGTTCTTTGAATGTACATCGCCAAATACAAGCTACATTTTATCTTGTTTCATTTGCAAAACGATGAAAATTGACAGTCCTTGACCCTGCTTACACATGTTAAAACAAATAGAATGTTCTCCTACCATATGATGTTTGGAATGTAATGAACGCGCAAATGGTTAATTTCAACCGCCAAAATAGAAACTATCTGCATGATCTGTAGTCCTGGACTATTTAGGGAAGGCTTGCTACTTAGATGGATTGCTTTGGACGTTTTATTACCCTAAAGGAGTTGTTGTTGTTGTGGCTTGGTTGAAACATAACTGACAAACTGCATTTCAATCATGCAGATGCCAAGGGATCTATAAGAGAAATAATTCTGCCCAAAGGGCTGGACCTTGATCGGCCTAAACGCACCCGAACGTCTTTCACGGCGGAGCAGCTGTATCGTTTAGAAATGGAGTTCCAACGCTGTCAGTACGTTGTGGGTCGGGAGAGAACGGAATTGGCTCGACAGCTCAACTTGTCAGAAACTCAGGTAGACATAGACGGTCGTTTATAAACTTGAGATTATATGGTGCTGCAGTTCATTAGTGTTGCGGTACAGGTTGACATTTACATATTCCGAAAGGTTCTGTATGAGCATCTTTGATTAAACTGATTTAAAAAATATATATAAACAATTCATTTTTAATGTGCTAGTGTTTTCCGAACCTGCAGCTCTGGCGAAGAAGAATGACAATTTATTTGGACACACACTTATTTTGGTTATTACTGAATCAAGATTTCAATAGCTCAGCCGATTTTCTTAAAATAGTCCTGAGTCTTAAAATATGGGGCCTATGTTAACCAACAAAGATGATGACTGTTAAGATATGGAAGAATATTTATAGTTTTAGGTACAGTTATCGACACGTTTGGTTGGGAAAGGATTCATCGAACCGTAAAACTTGTACATTTGCTATTTTCTCAGAGTTGTTCACAAAATTCCATTAATTCTTCCAAAAGATCTGCATGGGTTGGATTCTAAATAATACAGGCACTTAACAATAAGCCAGTTGTCCAAATGTTTTATGCTGGCCACGCTGTATCTTTTTAAAATAATAGTGGAACAGCGCTATTTCTGTGAGGAACGGAAATAAATCACTTTTACGAATTACGCTTGTAAACCGGTGCTTCGTGTAGTTTAAAAAAAATTGTTTTCAACATTATTAACTCATACACCAAAGACTTTGCTCAAATAGGTTTTACAGTTCACGGGGACAGCACTGCTGGTACACTCTAGAACGCTTTGTGTTCAGTATCAATATCAAGATATTATTTGTGTTTCACTCATGGAGGTGAACGTTGGCGGGATCTGTCGCAAATATTTGTTCATATTTACCGAACATAAGAATCAGGCACCGTTTAAAAAATGTACTGATATGAAATGACTCAGTTTTACAACCATACTGAGTTCTTAGAAAGAATCTAATACGATTCCCTAATGCATATTTATTATACTTAAGATGCATTGAATAGCAACAAATAATAATAAATTGTTACATTAAAACGTTGTAGATAATCACACCACTTTGTGTGTGACATATTAGTAAAAATACATATTTTCGTGTCAGCATTCTCAGTTTGTATTTAGGTTTGCAACTCCATCGTTAACTCAATTTACGTGTAACTGGGATTGTATGTTTGCATTGGACATATTCTAGGAATAGTCACCTTTCAGGTCGATGACAGATAGATTACTAAAGAAATACACATTTTGTCACAGGGTTATTTTGAAGCATCGGCCTAAGTCTGGCATGGCAAATAAACGCGAAAGTAGGTTAAAGGCTGCCTTGCATCATTGGCGTGTATTTATGTGATGTGCTGTGCATTATAAAAACAGGTGAAAGTCTGGTTTCAAAACCGACGCACGAAGCAGAAAAAGGACCAAGGCAAAGATTCCGACGTTCGGTCGACGGCTTCCGAGACGGCAGCAACATGCAGCGTATTACGGCTCCTGGAGCAAGGAAGGCTGCTGTCCCCGCCTGGCTTGTCGGGTCTCCTGCCCTGCGCCTCCAGCACCCTGGGATCGGCTCTGCGTGCCCCCGTGGTCGGCCTTGGCACCACACTGGCCACCTCGTCACTCGCGGTGGGGACGTCAGGAGCACCGACACTAACCACCACCCATCCCGGACACAACGTTTTCAATATGCCCGTACCGTCTCTCCTTGGGACGGTAACCACCAGGCTCGCCTCGCCCTTAACTGTAACGGGATCATTGACGGGGAACTTGCAAGAACTATCTGCTAGATACTTGAGCTCTTCCGCTTTCGAGCCCTATTCCAGGAATGGCAAAAGAGAAACGATGGACAAGAAAATAATGGACTGACAAAAAACTTCAGGAAACATCTTATCTGTTGACCCGTGTAGGCTGAATTTTAAAATATTGAAAATTAACATTCACGTAACATATACATACACACAAATATATATTGTAAATATACATACATAGTCCATTCCCAACGATCTACCAGTCAAGTTTAAATTAATTTATAACAGTCAGAATCAACCTATCCAGTGACACGCTCGATTGTGGGGAAACTGAAGACTCAAACATCAGTTTTAAAACGGTGCTGCTGCAGCACTTTAAATGCTGACGAGGTCACACTACACGGCTCTGGTAACTATATCACATGTTGTGCGAGTACAAAAATAACGCAGGCAACTTTTTTTTTAAAGAATGTCGAGTTTTGTTTGACCTGTTAAGTAGTACAGTATAATTTTGGATATTTTTGAATTTCAGCTTAGGTAAGTCAACCAACAAAAAAAATGGACACTTTTTTAAGAGTTTGGTTCCTTCTGAGAAAAGTATTCGATGTTCATGTTGCCTGTTCTAGCTCTGTTTAGATATGTCATGAATGAAGGTTGTTCAGTGTCTGGTCTTTCTTGTATAAAAAAAGTGTATATTGTTTCAAACATGTGCAGCCAAACTCCAGATGTTCTGATGTATAGCTTTTATTATAGTAAATAATTTGAAAGAGGTAAAATCTGAAACGGTATTTTATTGTAAATTATTGATTAACGTCCGTAATTAATAGACTAATGGTTTAATGGAACGCCGGTGAGTGTATTTAAAGTTCAATAGAGACAAATGAAAGCCCTTGCTACTAACTTGATCTGTATTTTGTCGTTTGTTATCTTTTGCATGTCCTAAGAGTGAAAATATACGTGACCCTGAAATGTTAACAGCTGTGGTTTCTCATTCCTACCGAAAACACACTTTGGGCATTATCTGTGATTTGCCGAGGCCACACTTGACTGGGACGGGCTGCACAAACGTCTAAAATATATTCAAGTAGTATCTTTAAAACAGGGCACATCTGAGTATGCTTTTGAGGTTAACAAATAAATAGTGGATGTCATTTTCGGCTGTTCATTCACATTTGTCCATCGTATTGTAATAATTTAGGAAACGTGATAATCTTACTTTTATTCATTATCAGTCATCAAGTCCCAGAACTGCATGATGGAAATTGCGGTATTATTTTCATTATAAAGTGGCAACCAAAATGATTGTTGTTAACGAAGATAAGTGAATATCACCATATAATCAAATAGCCTTAGTGCACCACTTGTTCTAAATAAAGGTGGGAAAGCATTCATTGCAAACAATAGAGTTTTACACATCATTATAAAAGGGTCATGGCCATTGAAATCAATAACCAGTATAGATTCAAAAAAAACGTTTGCATGTATGTTTCTAATATATTTAACATATACATTACAAGTGTTAATATTATGTACATTCTCTGGATAACTATATCGAAAATCAGAGCAGTTCAATATGAGTTTAATAAGCAATTTGACTTTGTTTTTCGCTGTCTGTTGACTCACTGGTATCTGACGTCACTCTCTGGTACTAATCACCACAGTTGTGATTTTCCAAAACACCCTGCACCTTTCAAATTATTTGATACCAAATGAGGTTTTACGCGACTGTTAAGAACGGCCACAAATATTATTGTTTTATCCTCAGAATAAATCTAACATTGCTTTTTTTTTTAAAGTTAGTAAATCATGGGTCAAATTACAATTAAGTTACTGTCAAATGTATCCAAACTGGACAGAATTATACTTAAAATATTGTTGTTTGGGAGGTGTTTTAAGTGCAGTTGTTTTGAAAAGGGGGTTGAACTTTGAAATCAACACTGGATAATTGCACAAAGTAGCCGCAGAAAGACTTACATTATAGACCCGCCGGGTTACAACAGACCGTTCCCAGCACAGCAGTTTAATAAACATCCCGGAAGTTTCAAGTGTTTGTTACATGTGCCACTTATCAAGATTTGTGAATGTGAAATAACAGCAGATTTACACTGCTGCAGCGTGGGGGCTACTGCAGTCCATGTTCAAAATTGTACGCGTCATTTGTAATCCGCCGAAGCATTGAAACCGAGCAGGCAGCCTTTTAAAAAACAGCTATAAATTATCCACAAAATATAAACCACTAAAGGCTGTAGTCTGTTTATTTCCTATATGATATGCCATCATCGTTTTCTATTACTCCTCGGGGTTTGTTTTGCAAACTAAATCAAATTACAGCTAAACGTTAAGTTTGCGTATTTTTAATCTTCTGCCCCACAGGATCCAATTGTTCTTACTCGGCAACTTCCAAAAGTCATTCCGGGACATTTTAAAACTAATCGAATTTTTTTTTTGGGGGGAGGGGAGGGCGGTGATTAGTAAATTAAATACTGAAGTTAGACAAATCAATAGGAGAAACGATAAATTATTTAAAAAGGGGAGTGACAAAGAAATGAAAACAAGAAAAACGACATGCATTTAAACCGTGTGATTCCTTTTCATTTTCTCTGTGAAGGCAGCACCTGTTGCCTGGGTCAGAATACAGATCAAAATGATTCTCTTTTGACACCAGCTGTAGCAACAGCTCTGACGCTAGGCGAATAGTTTAATATTTTCATTCATTTTAATGTATCTGCGAAGTCAGAAGTGAAGTTGGGCACGATTCCTGTTACAGCGGCAGAGATGTTAAGCTGTTTATCGCCGGGTTGTGACAGTGCGATTGTGCTGTCCTCTCTCCATCCGGCCTTCTGCTTATTTGCATTAATATGGATTCAGTTCAGACGATTTGTTCTCGTTTGGGGAGATGCAAGCACTGCATTAAATGGAATATTACACCGTTTCTGTACGCCAAAAATACCCACTAATCTCTAACGAATACGTACATAAGATTCCTTTACGATACAGTTTCTCAGTCTTGACTTGCACTTCGGCTAATAGCTTGTCTAAACTACAAAATAAACACCCTAAACTGCAAATCAATCTAGTCTAACCGTGATCTGATTGAGTGTGGGTAGATCTGACCTATGTCACACAAGCCTACACTGTAAAACTATAGAAACTCGCACTTCAACAAGAAATTGGAGGCTTTGGTGGAATGAATCAGACACGGGGGAGTTTCAGCACTCTCGGTTTCACAGTGTTTACTGGCAATTTATTCGCTGGCACGCTTACAGTCAAATAATCCCGGTCCCAATAAAAACACATATCGACTATATTGTCCATAACTGGTCAGCAACATGTGGTCGAGAGTGGACCGAGACAAAGGTCGTGGTTTATATTATTATACCATTCATTTTCAACTTTGCTCAGACAGCGATTTTTTTTAATGTAGCGGCAAAAGTTTAATTTCTGATGAAAATCTGTTTCGTGCTGTTCTATTATTCGGATATAGTGAAATATATATATATATTTAAATCACTTCCTCTATTATTTTCGGTAATACTGATTAAAACTGCTTTATATTTGTTAACAGTTTGACTGGAGCCGCATGAACAGCAAGTGAAGTGCAGACAAAGAAGATGCGTCGATATAACGGGAATAAGATTGAACTGAACTGCAATGAATTAAAAGTTTCATATCTGTCGTACTTCCACAGGTACTCAGCATGATGCATGTTCTAAACCACAAGCGCAAGCTCCATTTAACAAAATGTTCTTTATAAATTGCTGCGAATTTATCAGCCAATCTGAAAGCAAGCGCCACGCTATGCGTGTAACTGCTGTGATTAGCGAAAGAATGCATTCACCGTGGAGTTTGTTCCATATCGTTCGGAGTTTATAACTTTGCAAAGCGATAAAATAATCTTGGTCGCGAACGTTTATCCTAATCAAATTGTTAGAATTTCGTTAGGTAAACATCGAAATCAAATTGTAACATAAGATACTACACCGTGTCGGTGTGTGATTGTTAGGAGCGAAATACAGGTATCGCCAACGTGCCTTAACCTTTTACCTTTGATGCTGCTTCCATACTGTATTTAGGGGAGGGGGGAGTGTATTTCTTCGGCCTATGCCTTTTCGGAATTAGGAAGATTTATAATACTGTTTGCTATTTAGTAATTAACCAGCGGATTGTAGACAAGCAAACGCCTTTCCATCAAATATAAAATTGACACTCCTGGGCGATTTTTGTTTAATGGAGACTGCCGTATTGTCTGGTGCTTTCAACAATAAATTAACATTGAGCCAAGATACCTTTCAACCTAACATTTAATTGGCTTGAATATTATTATGTATTCTGTTCAAAAGGGCCGGCTGTTTGGTAGCGAGTATTGAACTGACACCAATAACATTAGGTAACTGGACATGTTTTAATATTGGAGAGTTCAGGGGATTCAAATCTAAAGGCTGACCTTGGAATAAGTCCGTTCCTGAGTACATAGGCCAATTGTCTTTTTTAAATAAACATCGCTCCTGAGTGGAGATTCACGTAAAGGTTTCCCACATCCACCTCAAGGTTTATATTAGCTATGTGGTTTAATGCCCTCAGCGTGTTTTATAAATCGTGATGGCGGTATTTGCATACTTTTAACTTTCTCTTTCAGAATATTTTGTGAAATGAATATTTGCTCCTTTTAATGAGGAATGTTATTTGTAAAACCAAGTACCATGTTTGTGCTTATCAAGGTGAGGACTGCTGGTGCACTGGGAAGTGGAAAAAATACTGTTTTGGGGCTTCTCTTAATCTGCCCCAGGGATATGCCTTAAACCCAGCCTCACACGAGCACCTATACCATCTCAGTGTGATCTTTCCATTTCCCACACCAGCCATCCGTTTCGGTCTCCAGAATGAGATTGTCAATTCAGTGCCAAATTAAGGGGCAGTTTTTTTGTTGTTGTGAGTCCACACCCACTAGGAAATGAGTTGAAACTGCACAAATTTATTTCACAGAGGATCCTTTGAGCCGGTGGAAAGGGGAGACTTTCATTCTATCAGCCTGGACTGAATTCAAATCAAGGATGCCAGCTCACTGTGTCAGCCAATCTGCCTTATACGGCCTTTATTTAGCGAACACCGGATACAAGCCAGATTAGACTATAATATCTCCTTTCATATCCCTTCGTTAATTCATATTAAAATTTCACAATCCTACAAAGTTAGATTGTTGTTTGGTGAGGCTGCTGGGCAGTTAGGCTTATATTGTGAGTATGAAAAGGGATGATTGGCAGAGGATGGTTCAAGATACAATTGCACTGTAGTATTCCTATAGAAATCTGAAATCATATTGAAAGTACAAAATAAAACAACTCTTCATTGGGCTAGTTGGTGATTTTCACAAATATGTTACTCACTAAAGTACCACACAAAAACACAGTCATTGTTTCATTAGTGACACTGTGTCAGGCAGATCCATGGTACGCCGGAGTGCTATTAATAATTGACCACTCAGTCTGGCTCAGTGGGACCTGGAAGAGTAGGACTGTCACTGGGGTTTGGTATTCTTTCTACTCAGCTCCAGATAACGCCACAAGCAATGATCAAATGGGAAACATAGAAACATAGAAGATAGGAGCAGGAGTAGGCCATTTGGCCCCTCGAGCCTGCTCCACCATTCAATGAGATCATGGCTGATCATCCAAATTCAGTACCCTGTTCCTGCCTTCTCTCCATATCCCTTGATCCCTTTAGCCTTAAGAAATATGTCCAACTCCTTCTTGAATATATTTAATGAATTGGCCTCTACTGCCTTCTTTGGCAGAGAATTTCACAGGTTCACCACTCTCTGGGTGAAGAAATTCCTCCTCATCTCTGTCCTAAATGGCTTACCCCTTATCCTTAGACTGTGACCCCTGGTTCTGGACTCCCCGGCCATCGGGAACATCCTTCCAGCATCTAGTCTGTCTAGTCTAGTCCTAGTGGACTTAGTTCACTTTGGTCCAAACTTTGGCCCAAGGGCCATATCTAGCTTGTGAGCTTTGGCAATTGCTTCCAGAAAGCCTAGGCAGCTTAATTCTATTGATGCTTAGATTTCTTACTAGCTGATTTTGCCTGTTTGAACTTCATGGGCCTGAAGGCATGGAAAGGGCTGCTCTTAGTGTTGTTGCCTTAGTGGTTGATAAATGTGTCAGCCATGGCTCAGTGGGGTAGCACCTTCACCTCTGAGTCGGCAGGTTGTGGGTTCAAGTCCCGCTCCAGGGACTGGAGCACAAAACTCTAGGCTGGCAGTCCTGAGGGAGCGCTGCACTGTCAGAGGTGCTGCCTTTTGGATGAAACGTTAAACCGAAGTCCCCGTCTGCTCTCTTAGGTGGATGTAAAAGAACTTATAGCACTATTTAGAAGAAGAGCAGGGGAGTATTCCTCAGTATCTTGGCCAATATTTATCCCTCAATCAACTTCACTAAAATAGATTATCTGGTCATTGTCACATTGTTGTTTGTGGGACCTTGCTGTGCGCAAATTGGCTGCCACGTTTCCTCCATTACAACAGTGACTACACTTCAAAAAGTACTTCATTGGCTGTAAAGCGAATTGGGACGTCCGGTGGTCATGAAAGGCGCTATATAAATGCAAGTCTTTCTTTCCTTTTAAATCCTAAATCAAAACAGCGCAATCTGTTATTACCTGCAACTTCAGATATATGCATGTTGATGGGAATATTGTGTTAAGCCTAGTGGCCTAGAAAATCCGCGGAGATATGATCCTGGCGGTTACACCAGGATTGTGATCATTAACCCCCCCCCCAACCCCCCCTCTGGATGTCACCCTGATAACGTGGTGTGCTTTGTGCTCATGTTATGCCCAAAAAACAAATGCAACACACAAATTACTAAGGGATGATTTGTTTGAGGATTTTAGGATTTTGAAAGGAATTGATAGAGGTAGAGAAAACCTTTTCCCGCTGGTAGGCAAGTCTAGAACAAGGAAACATAATCTCAAAATCAGAGCCAGGTCATTCAGGAGAGAAGTTAGGAAACACTTTGTCACACAAAGAGTGGTAGAAGTGTGGAACTCTTTCCCACAAAACGCAGTAGATGCTAGCTCAATTAATCATTTTCAATCTGAGATCAATAGATTTTTGCTTGCCAAGGGGATTAAGGTATATGGAGCCAAGGCGCGTAGATAGAGTTAGATCAATCATGATCTCATTGAATAGCAGAACAGGCTCAAGGGGCTGAATGACCTACTCCTGTTCCTATGTACCCCTGATCTACAGATCGCAGATTGCACTCTGAATGCAGGCTTCTGTGGTTCAAGTCTTAAAAGATAAAATTGAGCAAGGCAACAGAAGAAAATATTTTAATCAGACCTAAAATTATTACTCACTTTAGTATCACTCCTGGGGATAATATTAAAAATATGCTTACTGCCTCCAAAATTAAAATGACTGCTTTATACAAATGCCCCATGATGTCACCACGCAAACATCATGACATGATGAAATCTCTACACTAATGAATCTCAACAAGCTCAGATCGGGTTTTGGAGCTGTCAGTATAAATCAGACCTCGCAATATGAAGCAATTTACTCTGTGTTTGATTGCTGGCTCCATTTTACACCTATACCAACTCCTTTGTCACTAGGATATATTCATTAGTATTAATTTGTCTATATAAATTTCCTCATGAGGCATTAAATTAAGATGATGTTTATTGAAAATTATACCATTTCAGTTAAATGTAAATGCAAACCTTACTGTTATGTAATTGTCTAAAGTTCATCACCTCCATGCCAGCATTTCTGAAATTTGACAAACACCTCTTGGTGATAGCGTAGTCCAGTTATTACAGCACTGGCTACCCAACCAGATGTTAATGGGTTTGAGTCAATGGGCTGCCTGACTCTCAATCTGCTGTTGTTGTAAGATAAGTGTTGTTAAATTATGGCTGCGCTGGTAGGTGAAGTCTTTCTTATATTGTACTCTATTTTGTAGAGAAAATAGTAATTTTCTATGCTGTTATGTCCAAGCACACCTCAAGTCCAAGCACACCCTCCTGCCATCTGGGAGACGCTACAGATGCATTTGCACCCGTACGACCAGATTTAGGAACAGCTTCTTTCCCAGGGCTGTCATCCTACTGAACTCCACAAATAAACTCTAAAGCCTGCACATCTGCCAATGCACTTTATTATGGTTATGTTTATGTTAATATACTGCAAGCCAAATGAATGTTGAATGTTTAAATGTCTTAATCTAAATGTACACTCTCGGGAGCCGCAAGCCTACATTTCGTTGTACTGCACTTGTGCACTAACAATGACAATAAAAGTTGATTTGATTTGATTTGAAGTTGACTGATCATAGAATAGCACTGATTATATTCATAAAAATGTTTGCGGAATGGAGTATTTTTCTATTCCAACTGAAAGAGGTTGCATGAAGGCACTGGCCATACACTGGTAAGCATTGTAGGGTTGATTTTAACTTGCCCCGCCTGGCGGAAATGGGGCGGTAGTAGAGTTAAAATTGCTGTGCACCACTTACTGTCTCGTTAGCGCTCTGCCACCATATTTTCTGGGCCTTCTGCTGGGCAGCCCAGGCGCCCACCTGAATAGGCTGGGAGCCTCATTACATAGGATCCCGAGAATGCAATTTAGAGACGCAACTGGGTGGAGCGTATACCATGCACACTCAACCCAGTTAAACCGGACGATGAATAATGTGGGCCACTGCCGCCCCTTTCCGTGATCGCTTGCTTCCCCAGACATACCTGCCTGCCACCTGGATCATCCTCCATGTCGCCCGATATTGCGCCGGCCCCAAGTCACTGCGCTGCAGCGGGGCGCCTGTTCAGGGTATGCAGCTTACCAGCGGCGTGATAATAAGGCCTACGCCGCAAAATGTGTTGGGTGTTCTGTCCCCTGCCATCTCGTTCCATGCCTGGAATTAAAATCTATCCGTGTGTATTTTAACTTTGTGTGCATGTGCAGCATTTTAAAAGTAAACATTAAATGATTTTACATAGGTACTACAGTTAAATATAGGGCCAGACGTTGCAGTGGGTATGACGACGTACTCTCAGAGTACGCCGTCATACTGTATTTGAAATGGACAGCAAGTTCGGGATTTCCCGCATCCGCTAAATCCAGAACTTGCGATCTGTCAAATTTCGATTTGACAGATCATCCGCACCAACACCGCACCGACATTGAAAACCTAATTGCTGGTGCAGAGTTGGACTAATTGCCCACAAACTGCCCAGCAATTACGTACGAAAATTTTACAGCTGGTGGAAACAGGCACAGGGCCTCTTTCCACAGTGTAAGGGGTATAAACAATCTTCACCTGATGCTTTATTACTGCATTGGACGCTTTTCTTTCCAATTAGATGACCTCCAGGAACGTTGTAGAACCTGAATATTTACTTAGAAACATAGAAACATGGAAGATAGGAGCAGGAGTAGGCCATTCGGCCCCTCGAGCCTGCTCCGCCATTCAATGCAATCATGGCTGATCACCCAAATTCAGTACCCGGTCCCTGCCTTCTCCCCATACCCCTTGATCCCTTTAGCCTTAAGAAATATATCCAACTCCTTCTTGAATATATTTAATTAATGTATTGGCCTCTACTGCCTTCTGTGGTAGAGAATTCCACAGGTTCACCACTCTCTGGGTGAAGAAATTCATCCTCATTTCTGTCCTAAAAGGCCTACCCCTTATCCTTAGACTGTGACCCCGGGTTCTGGACTCCCCGACCATCGGGAACATCCTCCCTGCATCTAGTCTGCTCAGTCCTGTCAGAATTTTATAAGTTTCAATGAGATCCCCTCTCATTCTTCTAAACTCCAGCGAGTACAAGCCCAATCGTCCCAATCTCTCCTCATACGTCATTCCTGCCATCCCAGGTATCAGCCTGGTGAATCTTCGCTGAACTCCTTCCATGGTAAGAACATCCTTCCTCAGATAAGGCGACCAAAACTGCACACAATACTCAAGATGTGGTCTCACCAAGGCCCTGTACAACTGCAGCAAGACATCCTTGTTCCTGTACTCAAACACTCTCGCTACGAAGACCAACATACCATTTGCCTTCTTAACCGCCTGCTGCACCTGCATGCTTACCTTCAGTGACTGGTGCACAAGGACACCCAGGTCTCATTGCACTTTCCCTTCTCCCAATCTATTGCCATTCAGATAATAATCTGCCTTCCTGTTTTTGACACCAAAGTGGATAACCTCACATTTATCCACGTTCTATTACATCTGCCATGCTTCTACCCAATCACCCAACCTGTCCAAATCATCCTATGGTTTCTCGGCATCCTCCTCACAGCATACACGCCCACCCAGCTTTGTGTCATTTGCAAATTTGGAGATATTACATCTAGTTCCCTTGTCTAGATCATTAATATATATTGTGAATAGCTGGGGTCCAAGGACTGATCCCTGCGGTACCCCACTAGTCACTGTTTGCCACTCGGAAAAAGACCCATTTATTCCAACTCTTTGCTTTCTATCTGCCAACCAGTTCTCTATCCAAGTCAATACATTGCCCCCAATACCATGTGCCTTAACTTTACACACTATTCTCTTATGTGGGACCTTATCGAAAGCCTTCTGAAAGTCCAAATACACCACATCCACTGGTTCTCCCTTATCTATTTTACTAGTTACATCCTCAAAAAATTCCAGCAGATTAGTCAAGCACAATTTACCTTTTGTAAATCCATGTTGACTTTGTCCGATCCTGTCACTGTTTTCCAAGTGCTCTGCTATTACATCTTTTATAATGGACTCTAGCATTTTCCCCACTACCGATGTCATTTCATTTGGGATGGCACCTGGAGAAAATGTGGAATAGCACAAAGTGACAGCAATACACACAGAAGCAAGTATTCAACTACACATTAATATTTAAAACTGCACTTCTTCATATTTTGATAAGCAAATGCTTGATCGTATCCCGGTATCTCTTTTGCGCCATCAATTCATCAGGCAAGAGGCAAAATGCAAAACACGCTTCAGATGAAGGCTTAAAAATTGGAATATCCTTATTTGAATTGAAAGTAGAATCAGAGCTATGTGTATCTGAGAGATCTTCTGCTTCCTGATTGGAGCACAGGCCCACGTGAACCCATGGTCCGCTTCCGCACACATTATTACAAATAACCTAAGGGGACATCTACTCCACCCTTGCCCTCAGCCTCAATGCACTATGCCCCTGCCCTAGACCCATACCCTCCTTTTCACTGCTTTCCCACTTTTCTTCACTGACCACCCCACCTCATCTCTCACCTTAGACCTGACCCTACTCCTCTTTACCGGTTCCCTGCTCCTCTTCTATTCTCAGCTAGCCTATCCCTTCAGCGTGTGCCTCAACCTACAATTTCATACACACTTATCCAGCTTTCCATCTCAATCCTTCGACACACCCTGATAACACCTCTATCCTCTCTTTGTAAAGCGCTTATGGCAGTATCATTTATTGATAGTCCTAAGAAGCACTTTAAAAACAAATTACTGCTTCCCAATTTTGCCTTCCGCTCACTCTAGTTTCTCCCTATCCCCACATCCTCCAAGTCCAACCTACTACCCGATCCATTCCCTCACCTGCCTATGCATTGAATGGGATAGTAATTGGACCTCATTGCGCCCATTTTATGGGTGTAAAATAGGTGAAACAAGGCCCAATTTCGAAGACTGACATACTGCAGCCCAAGGACGCTTGAAAACGTTTAATCAGAAATTAGGTTGTCCATTTTTCAGGCGTCCACATCAGCCGCCTAAAACAAGGGTTAAGCCCCTTGCATATTCTAATAAGGGGCGTAACCCCTGTTTTAAGACCCTGCCGGGAAATGGGCTGCCCTGAGTGGAACTGGCATTGGGCCTCAGGTTTGCTAGACATGGTTGTGGCCTAGCCAGTGGCTGCCACCAAAGAGGTAAGTTAAATTTTTTCTTAATTGATGTGGAGCCTGGAGGAGCAGGAGTAGGAGTGCTCTTCCTGGCTCCACCGTTCGCCTGCCAGCTGCTGCCCTTCCTCACCACGTTGGGATTTATCTGAGCGCTGCTACCGGTGAGGCAAGTGGCCCGACATTCACTTATTCAGTTGGATGAGCTGCCCGTGGAGGTACAATGGGCTTGTCACAATTATTTAGATGAGCCGAAGGACCAATGCCCGCGATTTCAGTGCAGTCATCGTTCCCTGCACCCATTTGGTGCCTGAAAACTGGCCTAACTGAATTTCTAGGCCAATATGTTCTCTCTCCTCCTCCCGCCCTGTGCACTACCATTACTGCCCCTCAACCTTACCCTTCCCATTACTACCTCCTGCTACCAGTTACTACCTCCCACCAAAATTCCCAGCCACAATTTCATCCCCTACCATTCTACTCTCCCACCTCCTGGCACTTGCCACCATGCCCATACCACTCTCTTTTCCCTGCACCTCCTCCCCACACCTGACCCCCCACAACTGAAAAACAAAAGCAGAATAAAACAGAAACAAAAAATGAAAAGGAGGAAAAAAACAGAACGTGACAAAAAAGGCACAACCAAAGCAAAAACACACCCACACAGAAAAGCAGCAACAAGACAACAAACACAGGGACTCTTCCTGCTGAATTTACAGGACATCCGCTAGTTAATTTAGAAGAAAACAGGAACCAATGTTTTAAGTGCTGTAGTGCCTTTATTGGAAATAATAGTGAAGGTGTACTGTGTATTTAATCTGATGTGTAGCTGTACTTTCCCAGTGTAATTATGGACTCGTGCACTGTAGTCTTCACACTTTCATTCCTACTTGACGTACTGCTGGAAGAATTAGTGTGGTGATCTCCTTCGAGATCTGCTGAGGGTCTGTTTATGATTCAGCTGGCCACCTACCAAACTTACATGATTCTGACATAACAGAAAATGTTGGAAATACTCCTCAGGTGAGGCAGCATCCGTGGAGAGAGAAACAGAGTTAACGTTTCAAGTCTGTAACCCTTCGTCAGAACTGGAAAAAGTTCTGCATGCACTAGGAATGATTCTGCATGCACTAGCAATAGCTTGTGTTATTGCAATCATATGCTTCAGAGGCAGCTGGGGGCAAGAACAGGTGGTGACAACTGAAGGCCAAGTCCCCATGTTCATGTCATCGCTGCTGTGCTTGAGCACAGACTGTGCCCAGCACAAAGTGTCAGAACTTCAAACTCATGGTTCTCTGAATTCTATTTCCAAGGGCACTGAATCTAGTCATTGTCATGGTTTGGAGTGTGGTCCTCAGTGCCCTAAGAGTCTCAGTGGAATCATTCCTGAGACACTTCCTGTATATCTGAGTTTTCTCCTGCATATGCCACTGATGCTGTTTGCTGCACAAAGGCAGTCTGCCGAGTAGAGAGCCCTTCTTTTAATCAGAAGTGACTCACGCTATGCTTCCTTCTTTAAATCATTTATGATTTTGATCATTTAAATGATTTAGAAGAGGACACACCAGCTGATCCATTTCTCACTGAATCATTACAGATAATGTGAATGGGTGTTGTGCGTATACATTTTCAGCAGGTATTTGATATGGTGCCATACAAGATGCTTGTTAAGAAAATTAACGTATTGAAAGGTCTCCTCTATGTTGGGGAGACCAAACGCAGATTGGGTGACCGCTTTGCGGAACACCTCTGTTCAGTCTATAAGGGGGACCCCGAGCTTCCGGTCGCCTGTCATTTTAATTCACCGCTCCATTCCCACTTGGACCTCACCGTCCTTGGCCTCTTGCATTGTTCCACGGAAGCTCAACGTAAACTCGAGGAACAGCACCTCATCTTCTGATTAGGCACTTTGCAGCCTTCCGGACTCAATATCGAGTTCAACAATTTCAGATCATAACCTCGGCCCCTACTACATTTTTACTTTTTTTTTTCTCCTTACCCCTTTGTTTTGGGTTTTCCCTTCCCCCCACCCCTTTCCTCTTTTTTACATGGCAGCTGTCTCTCATTCTGCCAGTATATTTCACACCTAATCTGAGCCGTCTTTTGTCTCTTTACTAGTCCTATCACCATCTCGTCTCGTTTTGAATACCTCTTAATGTCTCTTCACTTCTTTTGTTCCCTCCCCAGCCCTGCCTTTCGATCTATTTCATTTCCTTTCCAGTTTTGAAAAAGGGTTTCGACCCGAAACGTCGACTCTAATTTCTCTCCACGGATGTTGCCTGGCCTGCTGAGTTTTTCCAGCATTTTCTGTTGTTATTTTGGATTTCCAGCATCTGCAGTATTTTGCTATCGCACAAAGTTATTGAAAGGAATGTAGTCACAATGATGGCTAGATGACAGTGACAATAAATGGTCTAGAAATTCAGTTGCGTTTGCGCCCAATTAGGGGCGAAAGAGTGGGTTGCGCCGGAAGTTGCGTCGCGCCCGAAATTAGGTGGGCCCTAACATCGGTGTTAGCCGGTAGCGCTGCGCCGGCACCGATGACGTCATCGGTGTGCGCAGTGCCCCGGTACCGCCTGAAACCACGCCGATCCCCATCTTCAGTAGCGGCCGCCTCTTCCGTGGCGGGCGCTAACAACATCGGGAGACCGGGTCCTTACTGCAGCCTTAGCGGCGCAAGTTAAGGTGGAGGTGCGGGGCGGCCGCTTTTTCAGCGGCCGCCTGCCCGCACCTCCTTCCCCGGCCTCCTCCACCCCCCCCCGCGGCATTGCCGGCTGGTTTCCGTGGAGCCCGGCACTTCTCCGTTGTGCCGGGCTCTTTTGCCGGCACTTGCAATCGGGGCTCCGGCCGTTGCAGGCACCTCCCCCTTAAGAGAAGGGGGAGGCCTGCAGTACAGCAGCCTGCCGCACCGCATCGGGTGGCGCAGCGGGACCGGGAGCGCTGAAATTCACTTTCAGCGCCCCAAGCGGGGCGGACACACCCTGTACCAGCGCCCGGTTCCGCTTTGGGGCGCTGAAAGTGAATATGGGGCGGGCACAACTGGCTCTGCGGCGGGCGCAAAATTTTCGGCGCAAACGTGCTGGCGGGGCTATACCCAATTTCTAGGCCAATGTATTTTGATTGTAATTTACTGTAACATATACTGTTTTGTACACATATTGTTCATTTTACTCTCATTAAAAAGTTCTGCAAGTATATCCAAACCAGACACTTCAGAGGATTAAGGATTCCTTTTCTCATCATTTTGTCGTCTGCAAAGTTTACAAGTATATAGGATGTGAAGCAATGATTGCTGAGAAGCAGGCAAATCGTGTTTGACTAACTTGATCAAGTTCTTTGATGAAGTAACGGAGAGGGTTGATTTTGTGTATATGGACTTTCAAAAGACGTTTGACAAAGTACCACATAATAGACTTGTTAGCAAAATTAAAGCCCCTGGGATTAAAGGGTCAGTGGCAGCATGGATACAAAAGGGACAGAAAACAGAGAGTAATGGTGAACAGTTGTTTTTCAGGCTGGAGGGAAGTATACAGTGGTGTTCCCCCAGGGAACAGTATTAAGGCCATTGCTCTTTTTGATATATATTAGTGACCTGGACTTTGGTATGCAGGGCATAATTTCCAAGTTTGCAGATTATACGAAACTCGAAAATGTAGTAAACAATGAGGAAGATAGTAACAGACCTCAGAAGGGCATAGACAGACTGGTGAAATGGGCAGACACATGACAGATGAAATTTAACACAGAGAAATGTGAAGTGTTACATTTTGGTAGGAAGAATGAGGAGAGGCAAAATGAACTAAATGGTACAATTTTAAAGGAGATGCAGGAACAGAGAGACCTGGGGGTGTATGTACACAAATCTTTGAAGGTGGCAGGACAAGTTGAAAAGGCTGTTAAAAAAGCATGTGGAATCATTGACTTTATTAATAGAGGAATAGCACACAACAGCAAGGAAGTTATGCTAAACCTTTATAAAACACTGGTTAGGCCTCAGCTGGAGTATTGTGTTCAATTCTGGGCACCACACTTTAGGAAGGATGTCAAGGCTTAGACAGGGTGCAGAAGAGATTTACTAGAATGGTACCAGGGATGAGGGACTTCAGTTATGTGGAGACACTGAAGAAACTGGGGTTGTTCACCTTAGAGCAGAGAAGGTTAAGAGGAGATTTGATAGAGGTGTTCAAAATCATGAATGGTTTTGATAGAGTAAATAAGGAGAAAATGTTTCCAGTGGCAGAAGGGTTGGTATTCAGAGGACACAGATTTAAGGTGATTGTCAAAAGAACCAGAGGTGACATGAGGAAACATTTTTTTACACAGCGAGTTGTGATCTGGAATGTACTGCCTGAAAGGGTGGTGGAAGCAAATTCAATAGTAACATTCAAAAAGAAAATGGGATAAAAACTTGAAGGGACATTTTTTTACTGAGCTATGGGGGAAGAGCAGGGGAGTAGGATTAATTGGATAGTTCTACCAAAGAGCCGGCACAGGCACGATGGGCCAAATGGCCTCGTGCTGTATCAGTCTATGATTCTATAGGTTATCCTGGCCGATTCAATGATCAGGCCAGCTGCTCATGTCTAGCTAGGGTATCAAAAATATCTGCTTCTGGAGAGATCTGTCCTGGGCACAATGCCTCAAAGATTGCTGTTAGTTTGGACTTCTTGAGAAACGTATTCATGTTGACCATACTGAGGATTGGGCTCTGGAGTGCAACAAAATGATAGGACTAGATCCTGCTACTCAATGTCATTGGAATGTAATAAGCATATCACTTTTACTAATATAATGGCCCGGATTTTGTGGTGGGTAATGACAGCGTACTGTCAGTGTTTGCCATCATTAACACTCTGAAGCTGACCATGATTTCCGGATTTAGCACATGCGCATCTAAATGCGGAAATCCTGAAGTTGCGGTGAGTCATTAACTGCTCTGACACAGGCTGCGCTGTGGACCATATAGCCGGCAATCAATGAAATCAGTGGCACTGACAAAAACGTAAGCTTCTCCGTGCTAATCTTGCTGTTAAATACCCCATTAAATGTTAAGCATTGTTGGAATAGGTGTAACTGGGGTTTTAACAGCATATTGACTGCTAAACAATTGTTCTGGTACTGAAAACCAATTTTTATATTTGTGGAATTCAGATTTCTCCATTATGATAAAAATTGCAATTAATTTTTTTTTTAAAGTTTGTTCATGATATTTCTGCTTTTACCTTAGCCCCATGTGAAAGTCCCAATCTTTATTTCACTCTCTGGAACATTTTTAAAAAGTGCGGATAAAAGCTGCTTTTTATTTTCTGGTTTGCAGTCGGTGAGAATTCTTCAATGTGATTGGCTGCTTAGACAGCTTGAGGATGTCATGGCTGCATCACTCTTGGAATCCCCTATTCACAGCACTGCAATCAATTACACACCGAGAAACATCAAGTTTTCAATAAATTGCGAGATCTCTGTGGGCAGCTTTCTTCGAGGTCAGTGGCGAGTACCTTTGCTTCACCGCTGACTGCAAATTATGGGCCATTGTTTTGGGGAAAACCAACCTTTACAACCTTGTTTTGGAAAAGCATCTTGGAGACTTATCATCATGCTTTAATTCCCCATCAATGCTTGCTTCAATAATGGTCACAATCTATTGCTGCTGAATAATGCTAATACTTAGAACCAAGCATTCTGCAAGAAAGAGGCTTATTTGGGAAATTATAATTCATTGTTAGGTCCCATCTCTTTCTAAAGAGGAGGCATGCTTGTGCTCTGCCTTCAATGTGATTTGGGGTACCTAAGAAAATGTAATTACTACACAACCAAATGAGATGACAGATAAAACCTCAACAACTAATGACACTATTTCTTTATCCAATACATTCCTTAGCTTTGTACTGGGGGTTTAGTGGTCATTTGTTTTACCATGATTACAAGAGCAAGTGTTCAACTATGAGAAATCTCTGATTTAAGAACATAAGAATAAGTCAACAATGATAAAAGCCCATTTGATCCACTTAGTTCATCCCTCCAATACTCCAACTTATCTAACCCAGCACCCAATTGTATTTTGAACTCCCCAAATGTCCTTGATTTCACCCCTTACCTGGAAGATTATTCCAAATTTTGATCACCCTTTGAGTCAAGAAGTTTTTTCTAAGATGTATTTTAAATTTACCTTTTACTAATTTACATTGTTATTTTGTCCAACTGGTCCCTTTTACCTTGAAGTAATATTCTAGGATTCTGTATCAATGCCATTTATTAATATTAATTAACACTTTATAAATCTTAATGAACTCACCTAATGTTCTGCTCTTTGGACTGTAGAGCTTAAGCTTCTCTAATTTTACTCATAACTCATGCCCTTTACAGTTGGGGATGTTGCTCATTCCTACATCATCTCTAATGAATTGTTGACCAAATAATCGTGTAGTATTTGTTTGGTCTGACCAGTGCATTATGAAGACTTGTCATAATCACTGTAAACTTATAGTCAACTGTTCTGGCTCTTTATCCCAACATTCTAATTGTTTTAAAAAAAAATTGTTTCTCCACATTGTCTTAACATTGAAAGTGACTTGCATTTTGGCAATTTGTATATTTGAGCTGCTAAAACTAACAGGGTCAAATTTCTGGAACTTTCTATTGAAGTTACTCCACCTTTCCACTCTTTATCTTGGGAGTTTTTTTTAAAAAGAACATCAGCCTGGTTTTCTAGGAGCACAGGCAGACACTGCACATTCATTGCCTAAAGCAATGTTGGTCAATACATTCCCCATTAGTGGACCCAGCACTGACCCCTGTGGAACACCTCTTCCCATCTTTTGCCAGTCTGAGTAGTTATCCTTAACCCCTACTCTCTGTTTTCTGTTTGTTGTCAGCTTGCTATCGATCCTGCTACCTGTCCCCTGACTCCATGTGCTCTGACCTTAGTCATGAGTCTTATATACTGGTACCGTTTCGAAGGCCTCTTAAAAATCCAAATATATTACATCTACTACATTATCCTTGTCTACTCTTTCTGTTACTTCTTCAACTAATTCAATAAGGTTGGTCAAGTATGACCTTCCCTTTTAAAATCTGTGCTAACTACTCTTTATTATATTTTTGGTTTCTAGATGTTTTTCTATTACATCTTTGAGTAAAGATTCTATTATCTTTCCTACCACCGATGTTAAGCTAACTGGTCTATAGTCCCATGGACTTGTCCTATCTCCCTTTTTAAATATAGGAATAACATTAGCTGTCCGCCAGTCCTCTGGCACTATTCCTTTTTCTAATGAATTTTTATATCTGTGTAATAGTGCCTCTGCTATCTCTTCCCTAACTTCTTTTAATATGCGCAGATGCAATCTATCCAGATCAGGGGTTTTATCCTCTCTAAGTTTGATTAGTTTATCAATTATCTCTCCCCTTTGTAAGATCCCCTAGTTGTGTATACATATATACGTAGGATTAGGATTTGGTTTAATCTCATATGATTAAGGTTTCTGTTTTCTTTTTACTTTTGAATGGCTTGTGGATTTGTACTATAGCTAGAAATTATGAAATAGTTAAAGTTGTTAATTCTGAGGAAGCTCTAGGATTTAATGTATCAGGGTACAATTTAGCTGACTGTGCTGTTTAGCTTCTGCTGAAAGTGCAGGAAGTGTGATTCGTATCTGTTTGATGAAACTTTGTCAATAAATTGTGAAACTAGATGGGCCCAGGATAGCGATAGGAAGTGGGACAATGGGTCAGGATGGTGGACAGGTTGGCATCTGGTGTTTTGTAGGAACTACCTCATTTCTGGGGGCCTTGTATACAACAAAAACTCTTGTCAGGCCGTAATGAATCATCTAGGACAGTGTGCATGACTAGAGGCCTATAAAGATCTTGCGCTTTCCTTCACAATTTGTAGAGTCAGGATCGAAAGAATAAATGAAGGTTACCTCTCTACCCATCAGGAAAAATGGGGTAATTGTGTTTATTTATCTGTATGTCCACTGCTTAGAGACATTGCCTATGTCAAAGACTTGGTCAAACACAATAAAAGGTTTTTGTTGCAACCATATTTGGTGTCAGTTTTAAATTCTTTTATGCCTTTCTATCTTAAATGCCTTTATATCTTTTTTGATCGCTTCTAATATCATGCCACCTTGTTAGTCTCCTTGGTAAATACTGAGGCAAAATAACTATTCAATATTTCTACCATTTCATTGTCATTACCTGTGAGTATAGCTTATGCCTCCCTTAGTGGTCCTACGCCATCCTGATTTTTCTTTTATTATTTATGTGTCTGTAGAATACTTTCCTATTTCTTTTTATATTCCTTGATAATTTAATTTTGGAGTTCCACTTTGCTTTACAAATAGTTGTTTTTACTTCTTTCCTAACTAAGCTCTTCGTATTCCCTTTTGTCATCCTCTCCTTTATTGTCTATGTATTAATGTATTTTTTTTCTTTAGTTTCAATGTTACCCTTATCTCTATATTAATCCATGGTTTTTCATTATTGGCTAGCTTGTTCTCATTTTTTAGAGGAATATATTTCTCCTGAACTCTATTGATAATCGTTTGAAATATTTCCCACTGTTCTATTTCTTTGTCAATTTTTTTCCAGATTACCTTCCCTGATTCCATTTTCATCCCCTCTGTTACTTTTGTCTTAATCTTAATTATGTCTTTCTGAATCATTATTTTAAACTTCATTATGTTATGATCGCTATTTCCTAGATGTTCCTCTATGACTCTTATTTGTATGGGTTAATTTCCCATTAACTCCATTCCTTTTCCCCCTTTCCCTACTTCTTCTTGCCAGTTTATTTGGGGGCAGTTGAAATCTCCTATGATTACTGTTTTTTTTTACTAATTTGATATATTTGCCTACATGTTACTTCCTCCCCTTCCCTTCCACTATTAGGTGGTCGGTAGAATAACCCTATTCATGTGATCAATCCCTTCTTATCCTTTGTCTTAATCCATATGGATTCTGTTTCTATTTTAATGTTAGTTAAGTCCCTTTTTTCTATTGCCCTTTATGTTGTCTCTAACTAGTACTCTCCAACCACCCCCCCCCTTCCTTCACTATCCTTTCTAAATACATTATATCCTGCACTATTTAACTGCCTGTCCTGTTATGTAGCCATGTTTCGGTTATTCTTACTACATTTGGCTGCTCACTACAAATTATTGCCTCCAGTTCCCCCTGTTTTGTTTCAAATGCTGTGCACATTGCTGTATAGGTAATTTAATTTGTTTTTATTAATTGTTCCCCTGATTTTATTTTAAACAGTCATTTTATACTTATGTTCTACAACTGTATTTGTTCCTTGATCATTTATGGTCTGACCTTTACTCTCATCTCCTATCTATTTTATCTTCAGGCTTGTTATCTTCACCAGATTCCCCCTCTCTGACTAGTTTAAAGTCCAGTCCACACCCCTAAACGCGAAGCTGCACTAAGAATATGCTGTGTCTGATCAATGGATACCAGAATTTCAAAACTTTGGTGAAAGAGAAAGACTGCAAAGTTTTTGCACAGACTGTGGCGGTGGTGGGGGGTGTGGGCAGGTGGTAAAGAAAGAAAGACTTGCCTTTCACGACAACCGGACGTCTCAAAGTGCTTTACTGCCAATGAAGTACTTTTGAAGTGGAGTTGCTGGTAGATGTTTGTTGAGTAAATGTACAGGTGAAGTACCTGCATGGTGTGCAAGACCTTTTCCCACTCCAGGGACTTGAATACATAAATCTAAGCTGACACTCCTGTGCAGTGCTGAGGGAGCACTGCATTGTTGGAGGTGCCATCTTTCGGATGAGACGTTAAACCGAGGCCCGTCTGCTCCCTCAGGTGGACGTAAAAGATCCCAAGGCACTATTTCGAAGAAGAGCAGGGGAGTTATCCCCGGTGACCTGGGCCAATATTTATCCTTCAATCAACATAACAAAAAAACTGATTAACTGGTCATTATCACATTGCTGTTTGTGGGGAGCTTGCTGTGTGCAAATTGGCTGCCGCGTTTCCCACATTACAACAGTGGCTACACTTCAAAATCTTCTTCATTGGCTGTAAAGCGCTTTGAGACATCCGGTGGTCGTGAAAGGCGCTATATAAATGCAAGCCGCTATATAAATGCAAGCCTTTCTTCCTTTAAAGTTAACGCAGGAGGACCAAACCGGTGTCGCGTCAATGAATGTAATGGATTTACTATGTAATTGATGAGTTGTATAAGTACTGTTGTACTTGAATGTTAAAAAAAAGAACAACAGGTAATAACAAGCAAAAACGAAGAGTTACTAGATTGTCAATAGGACTGGCGTAAAATTGTTTTTCACTATGGGTACCTGTACTGTTAATATTATTGGTTTATCTGTAAAATTTACCACTGCATTTGTACTGTTAGCCCGAAAGCTGTTTTTAAGGCTTTGTTCTATTGCGGCTAATGAATGTAATGGATTTATTATGTAATTGATGAGTTGTAACAAGTACTGCCATATTTAAGTAAATATGTTTGACTCAAAAAAAAAACCGGTGTCGCCCTAGCAACGCCCGCTGCTCGTCGGCGATTGCTATTGGCCAAGACTGGTGAGAGCGCTCGAGGATGGACGCGCATGCGGCGACCTCTCTCTCAATTTTCAATTCAATTCAAATGCTTTATTGGCATGAAAGTTTACAGGGAACCATATTGCCAAAGCTTACATAACAAAAAGTACAGTTTTCCAACATTCTGTAGGTGTCAAACAATTCTGACCTTCGTTGGGTACATACAATATTACTTTAAACAATATTAATTTAAACAGTCTTTGTACATCAGTGGGTACATTCAGTATTAATTTTAAACAGTCCTCAGGTTGTGACATGTTGTTACATATTTGGCACCAAGGTATGGTCTCTCTCCTTCTCCCAGGACTAATCTTAATTTTGACAGGTCATCCAATTCCTTGAAATCTGGGGTTGTTTGGCTGAGCTTGTCAAATAATATGTTTCTTGATGTGTTGAATTTTTCGCATTTTAGGAGGAAATGCATCTCTGTCTCAACCTCGCCGGCCAGACATTGATCACATATTCTATTCTCTCTAGGCTGCCAGGATTTCTTGTATCTTCCTTTTTCAATTGCCAGTTGGTGGTCGCTTAGTCTGTACCTGGTGAGGGTCTGTCTCTGTTTTGTGTCTCTGATGGTCGAGAGATAGTCTGCCAGTTTATATTCTCTTTTTAGGGCCCGGTAACATTCTAATCTGCTTTGGCTTTTGGTTATTTTGTTCCAATGTTCCAGGTAGGTTTCTTTGCTTTGTTTAATGATTTGGTTCACTCGGATTGGTGTTTGGACGGCAGTGTTGGTCTGGGACTGGTCAGGGTCCGGCTGAGTAGGAGTACTTAGTTTCAGTAGCAGCTGACTCAGGGGACTCTTTTCTGGGTTTAGCTCTTGGGTCTGGAAGGCTTTAAAATGAAGGGTGTCTGGGGAGCTAGATTTGAGGTGATTTAGGAAGTTTAGTGCTCGTTTTTGGATGTTTATTATCAGTGGGTATCTGCCTAGTTCGGCTCTGCATGCATTTGTTGGTGTTTTCCTTTGGGTGCGAAGGATGCTTCGGCAAAATTCTGCATGTAGGGCTTCTATTGTGTGTTTTTCCCATTTAGTGTAGCTATGGTGATTGAGCGGGCCCCATACTTCACTACCGTACAGCGCAATCGGCAGGATTACGCTGTCAAATATTTTTAGCCAGATTTTGATTGGGATTTGGATGTTGTAGAATTTTCTTTTTATTGCATATAGGGCTCTCTCTCTCGAGCGCGCATGTGCGCGAGCGCCGACGCTGGTGACTCCGTTCAACTGGCGGCGTGACGTAAGGCGCGCTCCCGGAGTTCCGTGTGGAGGGGGGCGCGCTTGGCGGCGGGTCACGTGACAAGGACACACGCAGTCTCTCCGAGTGAGAGTGAGGAGGAAAGATGTCGCTGATGGTGGAGCCGGCGTTGGTGGCCAATGGCCCTCCGTTTGCGGCTAGGGAGCATGCACAGGCGGCGGGCAGAAACTACAGCTCGCAGCCCAGGCTGAGTACGTGGCTGGGTGAACGTTTTAAATCGATGGGGTGGAAGCCGTGTGTTTGTTTGATTTGTTGTAACCTTCAGGCTGCTCAAAGCCGGCCTTGAGCGAGTGCAACCTCTGAGTTGGAAATGCCCGGGACCTGTTTGGGGGGGATTTATACATAAATATATTTATTTATAAAAGCAGAGGTTCCGCTTTCGGCAGTTTTATTTAAAGAAGTTACATTTCAGAAGATATGGTAATGGCATTTTTTTAAATTTGCATCAAATTGTCGTTTTTATGGGCATTTGTTCAATATTTTTGGACGTGTGTTATCGAAATGCAATTTATTTTGCCTATTGGGTGTCAGGCGGGGACATCATATTGATCCAACGCCATCTGAAAGCTTCAGTGTGTCACTGTCAGCAGATCAATCGAGTTGTCATAATTTGTTTTTTTCTGCCAATTTTAGTTTAGACCCAGTGTCTGCTCCCTTCGATCGAGACTATTTCGGGAATCCAATCCACTCCCGTGTGTCACAGGATCATCCCAAAGCTTCATGTGATTCAGTCATGTGACTGGAATGAAGCAAGACATTTAAATTTGGAGACGAGTGGCTGTGGTTGAGGATCCTTTCTTGAAGACCTTTATTAGACCATTGGATTAGTTTTGTGCCATCTGAAACCGGGGAATCAATGCAGTGTAGCCTCCAATTCGAGTGACGCACTTGTTTTATTTTTAAATGAATGGTGATCTGGCCTAATCATAATGTCAAGCTTTATATCTTCCTTGGCCTTTAAAATGAATATCTCCTTAAAGTATCATTGCAGTAGGAGTGTGGAGGAGTGCTTAACTGACTATAAACTAAGAAACATTCAGATAACATTGCTATGTTTTTCAGAGGATGTACTTTTAAGTTAGTGTCACTGTTCCCAAGTTTCTAACATCTTATATTTGTTTTTGCTTTAAAACATCATATCTGTTTAAGCACTATATTAAGATCATTTGACAAAAGAAATTGTGTGTACTGGCAACCCCTGCTTTTTTTTTTGAAAACTACTCCAAAACTATTTTTAAACTGTTCTATTTATGATGCAAGCAATAGATCTTGGCAGTACAGTATAGCTACATTTAAAATTTAATGAGAAAAAGTGAAGCAATTTGACTGTAACCAGATCAAATGTCTTTTTTTTAAGTGACCCTGGCAGTTTCCAGGAACATAGCTGTGGCAATATCATACTGTTGCATTGCTGGGCAGATTAGATTGCCTATTCCTTAATGCATAATTTAACAATCTTGGTTGAGCAAATAACGGTTAATTCTAGATGTTACTTGATGCATAATGAGGGACAGAGTTCTGGTTGACGCAATCTGGTGGAGTGTTTCACATGGAGAAGTTGTGAAGCTTTGCAAATGTTGAGAGTCTAGTGCATGTCTTCCTGTCAGGTAGTCTTGGCTTAAGCACAAGCTGTAGTACAGCACCAACAATATTGTAGAGGACTGACTGGTTACATCTCTTTGAATGTTGCAGGACATAAATTCTGGAATGGATTAGGTCATTCTCGCTCTTAATTCAAAGTTGTTTATAAGAGGGAGATTTCATTCCAAGGGCTAAAACATACTGTCAAGGAGGATAGCAAGAAGCCAGGGAAAAAGTCACGTCTCCGTCCTAGTTTCCAGGATGCCAACAATAACTTCCAGCTGTTGACATCCCGATATTAGTGGAAAGTCCATTGAAAGACTGTATCCTTCTAGGTGAGTAGCATTTCTCTTGAAAGATGTAGAGCTATGGAAAACTGAAAGCGAAGCAGTGTATGGGATCTCCCAACAACCCTCTATGTAAAAATCTCACGTAACCCCTCCCTTCATTCTTTTTGTGAAGCTATGTTTGGGATCTCCCATTACTCTGAGCAGTGACTTCTGTGGGATGGCAAAAAATTGGCATTCTGAGGCGCTTTTGACCTTCGAGATTTAGAAACATTTGCTTTTGCAGATCAGAAAATGGATGTTTCTTAATTGGAAACTGAAGGTCTGTCTTCTGTTGTTTGGTACTTTCAAAAAGTTGAGGAAGCTGTGGCTTTAACTTAGTTTAAATGTTCTAGACTTTTCACATTGAAAAGGGGAAGTTCAAAATAGTAATGTTTGCATCCATGAGATACATGAGTGTGCTTATTCACTTTCTTGATGCAACTGTTGCCAAGAGCAATTAATGAGTTAAATTGGGAAACACCATTCCCACTGCTGGGGTCTACAAGTGCATATCCTAAGATCATCACTAAAGGAATGAAGGGAGAGCTTAGAAGAGATTTTTACATAGTTGTTAGCACATGGAATGGTCTTCCAGAAAAAGTGGTGGATGCAGAATCCATATTGGCCCAGATATTCCGATCCCTACGGGACCCACCCGTAGGGACATTGGAAATGCCGGTTTCAGGCATGCATAGCGCGTGCGCTGAAAACCGGCATTTCCGATCTGTCAAGAATGCTCTTGACAGATCGGATGCCTGCCCCAGAGAAGGGCCTCTGCGGGCAGATAGTTCCGCTTTCTGGAGCCCCTCCGCCTACAGAAAACCTTTAGAATAAGAGTTGAAAAAAGTTTAAAAAAAAATAAAAAAAATTTTTTCAGTCATTTATCATTTAAAAATACTTTTTTTTAAAAAAAAGGTAAGTTTATTTTTAGCCCTGTAAAAAAAACTCCAATTTTTTTCAAAAAATTAAATTTTTGTTTAAAATATTTAATTTATTGTAATTTCAACTAATTAAAAAAATTGATTTTTAAAATTTATTTAATGTTTTGAAGTGTTTTTGAGGTGATCTCCATTCATATATTTGACAGGTCTATCTCTCAAGTGTATGAAGGGAGATTCCCTTCTTTGATGGGCAAATCTACACACTTACCCGAGGGCCCCCGAGGTGCGTATAGTTCCGATGCTGGGCCTCGAACTCCAAGTGCGCAGGGCCCGCGTAACCCAGAGGTGCATGCGGTTCGCAAGCATCCCTGGGATCACGTGGGCCATGGGGAGCCAATCACAGAATCACAGAAACCCCACAGTGCAGATAGAGGCCATTTCGGCCCATCGAGCCTGCACCGACACATATCCCACCCAATCCCCGTAACCCCTACACCAACACATATCCCACCCTATCCCCGTAACCCCACGTATTTAATCCCCCTAACACTAAGGGTCAATTTATCATAGTCAATCAACCTAACTCACACATCTTTGGACTGTGGGAGGAAACCGGTGAAAAAAAAATTAAAGCATATGGGGAAAGAGCAAGGGAATGGAACTAAATTGATTTTTCAGAGAACTGGCACAGGCTCAATGGGTTGAATAGCCTCCTTCTGTACTGTAAAATTCTACGATTTATTCAGTGGATCTGAGAGGCAGTCTGAGCAGAAGATGTTCTAGGCATCATTTGTTCAATCTTTATATACCAGTAGGTTAAGTGTAAGATGATCTGAAGGGCCTCTGGTTTAGCTCTTGAAGGAAATAGCCAAACTTCAGTGGAAACTCTTCCAGAATTATAGACTAGTACAGCGCAAAAGGAGGCCATTTGGCCCATCGAGTTTGCGCCAACTCTTTCGAAGAGCAATCCAGTTAGTCCCACTCCCCGGCTCTTTCCCCATATTTCTACAATGTTTTCTCCTTCAAGTATTTATCCAATTCCCTTTTGAAAGCTACTATTGAATTTTGTAAAAATAAAAAAGTAACCAGAGGCAGACATGTTGCCTCCCCATTCCTGGTTTGCTATGATTGAACGTGTGATAAGCGTATCTCCAAAATACATCATAAGTGACAGACTGAGACTGTCTCTCCAAGAAAACTGCAGGCTAATTACTCATAATGGCTATTTCACCATGAGACATGAAAAGGCCAACTATATGTATACATTATTTATGGCATCTCGTAAGGTTTTAGCTTTAAAATCTTGATGCAGTATGGGAAACTTTAGTCAGGTGTCAGCCATAGCTAAAGCCCTTTTCACGTATGATGCTACAGTTTTTCTGCTCTCCATACAAAATAGCAGGAGTCAGTGGCTTGAGTTAGTTGTGTTCTGCAAATTGATATTGTGGCAAAAGCAAGTGTAGTGAGGGACTGCCTTTCAAAAATAGATAAGCTTTTAGTTTCAATCTTTTTGGTGGTATAAATGCTTGTGTGTCAAGTATATTCCTGTGGCTCCTCAGCTGATGGGATGAAATTTGCTGAACTGTGGGGCACTAAGCAGAAATATTAAATAAAATTTGAAATGCAGAAGCGTCATAAAATAAAATCAGATGAAGAAGGCTCTTCATTCTATTTTATTTTATCCTTTCAGAATACCAACTCTACCTCTTCTGATTACTGTATCTTTAGGCACTGAATAAAGTGCCTAACAGTGGAGTGCACCATCTATGGAGAGGAAGGGAAAATTGAGAGGGGATCTCATCGAAACCTATAAAATTCTGTCAGGCCTGGACAGACTAGATGCTGGAAGGATGTTCCCGATGGTTGGGGAGTCCAGAACCAGGGGTCATAGTCTAAGGATAAGGGGTAGGACATTTAGGACTGAAATGAGGAGGAATTTCTTCACACAGAGTGGTGAACCTGTGGAATTCTCTGCCACAGAGGGCGGTGGAGGCCAGTTCATTAAATATATTCAAGAAAGAGTTGGATATATTTCTTAAGGCTAAAGGGATCAAGGGATATGGGGAGAAGGCAGGGACAGGGTACTGAATTTGAATGATCAGCCATGATCTCATTGAATGGCGGAGCAGGCTCGAGGGGCCGAATGGCCTACTCCTGCTCCTATCTTCTATGTTTCTATGTTTTCTTGAATGAGTCCAGTGTTCTGGCCTCAACCACTGAATAAAGTGCCTAATAGTGGAGTGCACCATCTATGGAGAGGAAGGGAAAATTGATGGCCAGATCTAACTTGCTTGACAGGGTGACTTCTGTTAGACAATATCAAGTTGTTTTGACTGCACCAGCAAAGGAACTTGTGGTCCACATTATTAGTCCTCTAGGTAGAGGTCGGCATGCATGTGGGATGTAAGCATTTTTGCACTGCTACTAATTATATTCTCATTACATAAAATATCTTTCTAGGCAAACTTCTTCACTATTGTGCAAACTTACCCTTGTGACTTCTAAGCTGTAAATTTCAAAAGTGGACAAGAAGGAAATGAGAAATAGAGAAAGCAGAATCCTCTACTTTCTCTTCCTTTTCCTAGTTTTACACATTACTCAACAGTCAAAGGAAAATAGTGGTTGTAAAGCCTCTAAGAAACTGTGGTGATACCTGTACTAGTGCAGCTATTGAGCATTATACAGCTCTATTTGGAGATAAACACTAAGCAGAATAGTAAGCTTAGCAAGGGACGAACTGTTCTGTTCAATGTAATGTGGGTAAATCGTATTACCAGTTATTCATCAAAATAGCAGGTTTGAAAGTGCAGATTTGTTCAGTGTCATTCTGCTTAAGTACAAAAAACTTTTCCTGACCAAGATTATTTTGTCTTCGTGCAGCTTGGCTGCCACTCCACATCTGAACCCTCTACTCTTTTTTCTGGACCTCCTTGGGTTCTGATCTCTCTCTTCCTGTTCCCCTCAACCAGCTATGTTTATAATTTTCCCCCTCCCTAAATCAAACCCCCTGATTCTTACCCTCACCCTTCATTCCTCTTCTGCCTCCCTTCACTCCTGCCATAGCCTTAGTCTTGATTACCATGTGTGAGCCTGTGGCTTCCCTCTGCCTACCTCAGCATCCTCTTGGGCCTGTTGTAGCACCTGCTGCTCCCTCTCCATGAGTAACAACTCCAATTGCCCTTTACTCCCAACACCCATCCTGCCTGTTGCACTTGTTTAGGGTTAACCTCTCCAACTACCTCCTGTACTGTTTGCTCCATCCACCATTGCCGCTCTGCTGAAGGATCAACAATGCTATGCCTCGCTGTATTTCTCTCCAGAATGTCTTCTCACTTGCAAACATGGATCATGGTGGCAATTCTTCCCCTCTTACTGAAACCTCCTTCTCTGGTTATACTTGCCATTGTCTTGTCTTCCCTGTCCAAACCACTGTAGTGTGGCTATTATCGCCAAAACATATCTTGGCCTCTCCCCTTGCTCTTTTGTCGCCTCTTTTGAGTATCTTGCCTTATTTCACCTCTCTTATCTTTCCTTTAAAATCCTTGTCATCTACTCCCCAACCAAGCTCCCTGAGAAGTTCTCTCTTCTTACTTCCCTCAGCCTCCACACCAAGCAATTCCTCAACTTTGATTTCAGTCTCCACTTCAACTTCCCTTGCCTGCCTTCCACCGAATTCACTGACCTCCTGTTCTTTCTAGATTTCATCCTTCATGTAAGTACTCCTATCCATATTCAGAACCACTCCCTCATGTCTCTTTGCTCCTGGTCTTGATTGACAAGGCTATCTCTGAGCACTTCCTCCTATCCTTCACCATCCACACCACTGTACCCTCATTTAGCATCTGCTCATGCTGGGGTGGGGGGTGCGGGGAGGGACACACTCCCAAGTTGTTTACTACTGCATACTCTAATTCCTTTGGCCCTCTAGTGAAGAAATCAACCACACTGTCACCTCCTTCAATGCTCTCACCTCAGCAGAACCATCACTTATCTCCTGTTTCTATTATTGTCCCTGTTATGGTCCCTATCTTCACCCTCTTGTTTGAGGGGCACAAACTTGGACACAACTAGATTAAGCATCCTTTGTCAGATTTGGCTTGACCACATCAAGTTCATCCATTCCTCACTCTCCTCTGCCAAAACGACATACTATATGTTCATCCCAGTGGTCAAATATAAACCCAGGTGTGCTCTCATTATAGCCGCCTGCCACCTTTAGCCCTGTTCCCTTGCTCCTCCACCCAAGCCTCAAACAAGATGATTGAGGAGTTCATGGATTTTCCTTATACCTCACTATGAAGAGGTGTGAGATGCTTTCTGTGTTCAAGGTGCTATGTAAATGCAAGTTAGGGGAGTTGGGTGAAAAGCTGAAAAATATTGGATTGAACAATAAACATCTTTACAAATGTGCATTTGTCTAATTTAGAATGTTTATTTTAGTAGTCGCACGCCTGGGTATTGAAATACATTGTGCTAATACTGTGCCTTCTGTGCTTTCATATGCTGCTTTCTCACTTTCTCCTACTTAAACTGTTTTATCTCTGTTGCCGTGACTTCCATCTGGAGACTGCTCCAGATATCCTTGTTATGTGAAATTGCCTCTACGTATGCCAGTTCCTTGATGGGAGTAGTCTTGGCAATATTGCTGAGAACTTCTAAATGCTGCATTATCAACTTCTGTCAAAGCTACATGACTTTGCAGTTTTTATTCTGAAATAAATAGTATTCCTAACCTCTCCTCCCAAGCTCTTTAAAGTCACCACATTGTTCTATCCTCCTTAGCTTCAGAGGGTCAACCAGGATGATGTTGTACATTAGAAGTTGGAAAGAACACATTTAAATAATAAAATAAAGAATGTACCATCTGTATTCTGAGGGTGAAATTATTTGGTTGAGGGCAATGGAGTGTCTGGGAATTTTTAAGTGTCACTTTTTGCCAATAACAGTTGGTTTAGTTTGATTGTTTCAAACAAATTTCTGTGCTCAAGGCGAGATGTCTGCAGGAGAATGTAATGTTTTTACTTTGCTGCCACCACACCCTATTGGGCATTTTCAGGTTAGTAACAGCTTGCATTTCTATAGTGCCTTTAACACACCAAAACTTTGGAGCGGTGTGAAAAAATGGACTTTAAAGGGGTGGGTTTTACAGAGGGTGTGAAGGGAGGAGAGGTGGAAGCATTTAAGGAGGGAATTCTAGAGAGTGGGACTTGGGTGGCTGAAAGCATGGCTACCATTGGTGGGGTAAAGGGAGGGGGAATGTGCAAGATGCCAAAGTCTGAGAAATGGCGAGTTCTTGGCAGGGGGGGGGGAGGGAGGGAGAAGCTTGTAGGACTGGAGAAGGTTACAGAAATAGAGGAAAGCAGGGCCATGGAGGGATTGCAACATGAGAACAAAAAAATGAAATAGAAGGTCAAGTGTAAACTGTTTCTGCTCTTCGATTAAAATCACCTTCATTTATTTCATAAACTGAAACAGTGCATCCTATCTTTGCGTGCGGTGAAAGAACATTGTGCCACCCAATCCCATTTCATTTTTAAAACAGCCATATGTGAAATTATTACAAACTAAAAGAATCTGAATGGAACACTTTTTGTTATCCTAGAATTTAGCAAATCAGTTTTTTATTCATTCGCGGGATGTGGACATTCCAGCATGTATTGCCCATCCCTAATTGCCTTTGAGAAGTGGTGGTGAGCTGCGTTCTTGAACCGTTGCCGTCACTGTAGTGAATGTGCTCCCACAGTGCTGTTAGGTAGGGAGTTCCAGGATTTTGACCAGTGATGATGAAAGAATGGCGATATATTTCCAAGGCTGGTTGGTGTGTAACTTGGAGGTGGTGGTGTTCCCATGCGCCTGCGGACCTTGTCCTTCTAGGTGGTAGAAGTCATGGATTTAGGAGTTGCTGTCAAAGAAGCCTTGGCGAGTTTCTGCAGTGCATCTTGTAGATGGTACACACTGCAGCCACGGTACGCTGGTGGTAGAGGGTGTGAATGTTTAAGGTGGTGGATGGGGTGCCAATCAAGCGGGCTGCTTTGTCCTGGATGGTGTCAAGTTTCTTGATTGTTGTTGGAGCTGCATTCATCCAGGCAAGTAGAGAGTATTCCATCACACTCCTGACTTGTGGCTTATAGGTGGTGGAAAGGCTTTGGGGAGTCGGGAGGTGAGTGACTTGCTGCAGAATACCCAACCTCTGACCTGCTCTTGTAGCCACTGTATTTATGTGGCTGCTGCAGTTAAATTTCTGGTCAATGGTGACCCCCCCCCCCCCAGGGTGTTCATGGTGGAGGATTAGATGACGGTAATGCCATTGAATGTCATGGGGAGGTGGTTTGACTTTCTCTTGTTGGAGATGGTCATTGCCTGGCACTTGTGTAGCACGAATGTTACTTGCCACTTATCAGCCCACGCATGGATGTTGTCCAGGTCTTGCTGCATGCGGGCAAAGACTGCTTCATTACCTGAGGAATTGCGATGGAACTGAACGCTGTGCAATCATCATTGAGCATCTCCACTTCTGACCTTATGATGGAGGGAAGGTCATTGATGAAGCAGCTGAGGATGGTTGGGCCTAGGATATTGTCCTGAGGAATAACCACAACCATCTTCCTTTGTGCTAGGTATGACTAGCCAGTGGAGAGTTTTCTTCCTGATTCCCAATGACTTCAATTTTACTAGGGCTCCTTGGTGCCACACACAGTCAAATGCTGCTTTAGTGTCAAGGGCAGTCATTCTCCCCTCACCTCTGGACTTCAGCTCTTTTGTCCATGCTTGGACTAAGGCTGGAGGTCTGGAGCTGAGTGACCCTGGCGGAACTCAAACTGAGCATCGGTTAGAATTTAAGTATGCTTGATAGTACTGTCGACACATAGAAACATAGAAGATAGGAGCAGGAGTAGGCCATTCAGCCCCTCGAGCCTGCTCCGCCATTTAATGAGATCATGGCTGATCATCCAAATTCAGTACCCTGTCCCTGCTTTCTCCCCCTATCCCTTGATCCCTTTAGCCTTAAGAAATATATCTAACTCCTTCTTGAATATATTTAATGAATTGGCCTCAACTGCCTTTTGTGGTAGAGTTCCACAGGTTCACCACACTCTGGGTGAAGAAATTCCTCCTCATCTCTGTCCTAAATGGCTTATCCCTTATCTTTAGTCTGTGACCCCTGGTTCTGGACTCCCCCGCCATCAGGAACATCCTTCCTGCATCTAGCCTGTCTAGTCCTGTTAGAATTTTATAAGTTTCAATGAGATCCCCTCTCATTCTTCTAAACTCCAGCGAACATAAGCCCAATCGACCCAATCTCTCCTCATACGTCATTCCTGCCATCCCAGGTATCAGCCTGGTGAATCTTCGCTGCATTCCCTCCGTGGCAAGAACATCTTTCCTCGGATAAGGCGACCAAAACTGCACACAATACTCCAGATGTGGTCTCACCAAGGCCCTGTACAACTGCAGCAAGACATCCTTGTTCCTGTACTCAAACCCTCTCGCTACGAAGGCCAACATACCATTTGCCTTCTTAACCGCCTGCTGCACCTGCATGCTTACCTTCAGCGACTGGTGCACAAGGACACCCAGGTCTCGTTGCACTTCCCCTTCTCCCAATCTATTGCCATTCAGATAATCTGCCTTCCTGTTTTTGCCACCAAAGTGGATAACCTCACATTTATCCACATTATACTGCATCTGCCCAATCACCCAACCTGTCCAAATCATACTGGAGTTTCTCGGCAACCTTCTCACAGCACACACGCCCACCCAGCTTTGTGTCATCTGCAAACTTGGAGATATTACATCTAATTCCCTCGTCTAGATCATTAATATATATTGTGAATAGCTGGTGTCCTAGCACCGATGCCTGCGGTACCCCACTAGTCACTGCCTGCCTCTCGGAAAAAGACCCGTTTATTCCAACTCTTTGCTTCCTGTCTGCCAACCAGTTCTCTATCCAAGTCAGTACCTTACCCCCAATCCCATGTGCTTTAACTTTGCACGCTAATCTCTTATGCGGGACCTTATCGAAAGCCTTCTGAAAGTCCAAATACACCACATCCACTGGTTCTCCCTTATCTATTCTACCAATTACATCCTCCAAAAATTCCAGTAGATTATTCAAGCTCGATTTACCTTTTGTAAATCCGTGTTGACTTTGTCTGATCCTGTCACTGTTTTCCAAGTGCTCTGCTATTACATCTTTTATAATGGACTCCAGCATTTTCCCCACTACCGATGTCCGGCTTACCGGTATGTAATTCCCCGTTTTCTCTCTGCCACCTTTTTTAAATAGTGGGGATACATTAGCTAACCTCCAATCCATGGGAACTGTGCCAGAGTCTATAGAATTTTGGAAGATGATCAACAATGCATCTACTGTTTCTAGGGCCACTTCCTTAAGTACCCTAGGATGTAGATTATCAGGCCCTGGGGATTTATCGGCCTTCAATCCCGTCAATTTCCCGAACACCATTTCCCTACAAATACTGATTTCATTCAGTTCCTCCCTCTCATTAGACCCTGTGTTCCCCGACATCTCTGGGAGGTTATTTGTGTCCTCTTTTGTGAAGACAGAACCAAAGTATGTATTTAATTGGTCAGTCATTTCTTTGTTCCCCATTATAAATTCCCCTGATTCTGACTGCAAGGCACCTGCGCTTGACTTCACCAATCTTTTTCTCTTCACATATCTATAGAAGCTTTTGCAGTCAGTTTTTATGTTCCCTGCAAGCTTACTCTCATACTCTATTTTCCCCCTCTTAATTAATCCTTTTGTCTTTGCTGAATCCTAAACTGCTCCCAATCCTCAGGTTTGCTGCTTTTTCTGGCCAATTTATATGTCCTCTCCTTGGCTTTTATGCTATCCTTAATTTCCCTTGTTAGCCACAGTTGTGCCACCTTTTTTGTTTTATTTTTATGCCAGACAGGGATGAACAAATTCTGTAGTTCATCCATGCGATCTTTAAATGTTTGCCATTGCCTATTCACCGTCAACCCTATAAGTAACGTTCCCCATCCATCCTAACCAACTCGCGTCTCATACCATCGTAGTTTCCTTTATTTAAAGTCAGGACCCTAGTCTCTGAGTCAACTACTTCACTCTCCATCTTAATGGAGAATTCGATCATATTATGATCGCTCTTCCCCAAGGGGCCTCGCACAACAAGATTGCTAATCAATCCTTTCTCATTACACAATGCCCAGTCTAAAATGGCCTGATCTCTAGTTGGTTCCTCGACATATTGGTCCAGGAAACCATCCCGTATACACTCTAGGAATTCCTCCTCCACAGTATTGTTACTAATTTGGTTAGCCCAATCTATATGTAGATTAAAGTCACCCATGATAACTGCTGTGCCTTTATTGCATGCGTCTCTAGTTTCCTGTTTAATGCCATCCCCAACATTACTGTTTGGGGGTCTGTATACAATTCCCACTAATGTTTGCTGCCCCTTGGTATTTCTCAGCTCTACCCATACAGATTCCACATCATCAGAGCTAATATCCTTCCTTACTATTGTGTTAATCTCTTCTTTAACCAGCAATGCTACCCCACCTCCTTTTCCTTTTTGCCTGTCCTTCCTGAATATTGAATACCCCTAGATGTTGAATTCCCAGCCTTGGTCACCCTGGAGCCATGTCTCTGTAATCCCAATTATATCACATCCGTTTACATCTGTTTGCACAGCTAATTCATCCACCTTATTACAAATACTCCTCGCATTAAAACACAAAGGCCTAGAAATTCAGTGGGCTGCGCCACCCGTTAGCGCCTTAAGAGGGCGCTAAGTGGGTCGGAAGCCACTGGGCACGTGGGACGCTAATGGTGGCGCTAGCCGTTAGCACTGCGCCGCTACCGATGATGTCATCGGTGCGCACAGCGCCCCGCTGACACCCCGATCGCGATATTTAGATGCGCCCCCTGATTTAACGCTGGACGCTATGTGCGACCGGTTCAGGGAGGCCTACCTGCGGCGGTAGAGGCACTAATTAAAGGAGAGGTGCGGGGCGGCCATTTCTATTTCTGGCTGCCTGCCAGCACACCTCCGCGCTGCTGTCCCTGGCCTCCTGAGCCCCCCCCCCCCCCGCGGAGTGCTGACTGCATTCCAAGAGCCCGGCACTTCTCGGTGCCAGACTCTTTTGCCGGCACTCGCAATCCTCGGGGGCCCAGCTGGGCCCCAGATCGCGCTGCACAAGGCCCCTCCCCTTTAAGAAGGGGAGGAAGGCATGCAGTACCGCAGCGTGACACACGCTGCGGCACATTGCGCAGCGATATTCAGATGCGGGGCACCTCCAGTAGCGCCGCGCTTCCCTTTGGGGCGCTCCAACTGAATTTCCGGCAGGCGGCCGCAACTGCTTCCGGGGTGCTACTTTTAGCACCCTGGCGAGGCTGGCGCCCCAAACGGGGCTATAGTCAATTTCTAGGCCAAAGGCTTCAGGCTTGTTTTTTTTAACACTCTTAGTCCTTTTAGAATTATTATTTACTGTGGCCTTGTTTGATTTACACACTTGATTTCTCTGCCTTCCACTTTTGCTTTTCTCCTTCCTGTCTTTTGCTTCTACAGGTAGGACTACCCTTTATCCGGACTTCCGAAAACCGAAACCCTCTAAAAACCGAAGGTTTTTTTCGTTCAGCGTAAGTCGTGCGTACGACTTACGCTGAACGAAAAAAACCTTCGGTTTTTAGAGGGTTCCGGTTGCGGAAGTTCGGATAAAGGGTAAGTCGTGCGCACGACCCCCCGCCGACGCCAGCCCCGACAACCGCCCAGCCGCCGACCCCGCCAGCCCCGACAACCGCCGACCCCCCCCGCGGACCCCGCCGGCCCCGACAACCGCCGACCCCACCCGCGGACCCCACCAGCCCCGACAACCGCCGACCCCCCCGCGGACCCCGCCGGCCCCGACAACCGCCAACCCCCCCCGCGGACCCCGCCAGCCCCGACAACCGCCAGCCCCGACAACCGCCGACGCCGCCGAACCCCCGCGGACCCCCGCCGGCCCCGACAACCGCCGACCCCCGCCAGCCCCGACAACCGCCGGCCCCCCCGCGGACCCTGCCAGCCCCGACAACCGCCGACCCCGACTGACTTACGCTGAGCGTCAGCGTAAGTCGTGCGCACGACCCCCGCCGGGACCCCCGCCGACCCACCTTCCGAAATCCGAAATTCTCCTTTATCCGAAACTCGGCTGGGTCCCGAGGTTTTCGGATAAAGGATAGTCTACCTGTATCTTTGCTTCCCTTTCCTCTGTCTCCCTGCACAGGTTCCCAACCCCCTGCCATCTTAGTTTAAACGCCCCCCCACCCCCCCCCCCCCCCCCCCCCCAAACAGCACTAGCAAACACTCCCCCCTAGGACGTCGGTCTCGGTCCTGCCCAGGTGCAAACCGTTCAGTTTGTACTGGTCCCACCTCTCCCAGAACCGGTTCCAATGTCTCAGGAATTTGAATCCCTCCCCCTTGCACCATTCCTCTAGCCACGTATTCATCTGAAATATCCTTCTATTTCTACTCTGACTAGCACGTGGCAATGGTAGCAATCCTGAGATTACTACCTTTGAGGTCCTATTTTTTAATTTACCTCCTAACTCCCTATATTCAGCTTTTAGGACCTCATCCCATTTTTTTACCTATATCGTTGATACCTATATGCACCACAACAGCTGGCTGTTAACCCTCCCCCTCCAGAATGCCCTGCAGCCGCTCCGAGACATCCTTGACCCTTGCACCAGGGAGGCAACATACATTCCTGGAGTCTCATTTGTGGCCGCAGAAACGCCTATCTATTCCCCTTACAATAGAATCCCCTATCACGATAGCTCTCCTCTTTTTCCTCCCGTCCTGTGCAGCAGAACCACCCATGGTGCCAGGATGTTTGCTACTGCTGCCTTCCCCCGATAAGCCATCTCCCCCAACAATATCCAAAGTGGTATATCTGTTTGAGAGGGGGATGGCCACAGGGGACCCCTGCACTACCTTCCTGCACCACCTACTCTGCCTGGCGGCCACCCATTCCCTTCCTGCCTGTGCAGCCTTTACCTGCGGTGTGACCAACTCCCTAAACGTGCTATCCACGATGTTCTCAGCATTGCGAATGCTCCAGTATGTATCCATTTGCAACTCCAGCGCTGCAATGTGGTCTGCCAGTAGCTGCAGCTGGATACACTTCCCACACACACACAGGAAGTGTCCCTGATTTCCCATATAGTGCAGGAGGAGCATGCCACGGGGCCAAGCTGTGCTGCCATGACTTACCCTTTAATTCAAATTAAATTAACTCAAATCAATACCACTAATTACACTACAATTAAATGATATAGTCAAGGGCCCTTGTTTACTAGCACCTCCAGCTACACAAGAGACCCTAAAAACTATAAACCACAAAAATTAAGTTTGGAAAAAAGCGAGAACGAGAGAAATACTCACCAACCAATCACTTAACCTGCTTTCTGGTGACGTCACACTTCGATTACTTTTTACTTCTCTCTCTCCCCGCTCCTTAAATCCTTGGTCTCTGCGCTCAGTCTCCACCGAGGGCCACTCTCGCTGCTGCCGCCGGTGAGTCTGGGCCGCGCTCTCTCTCCCCGCTCCTTTAAATCCTTGGTCTCTGCGCTCAGTCTCCACCCAGGGCTGCTCTCGCTGCTGGTGAGTCTGGGCCATGCTCTCTCTCCCCCGCTCTTTAAATCCTCGGGTCCCTGCGCTCCGTCTCCACCCAGGCCCGCTCTCTCTCTCCCCGCTGCTTAAATCCTTGGTCTTTGCGCTCAGCCTCTGCCCAGGGCCGCTCTCGCTGCTGCCACTGCTGCGTCTGGGCCGCTCTCTCCCCCACTCCTTAAATCCTGGGTCTCTGCGCTCCGTCTCCACCCAGGGCCGCTCGCTCTCTCCCCGCTCCTTAAATCCTCGGTCTCTGCGCTCAGTCTCCACCCAGCGCCTTTATCGCTGCTGCCGCTGGTGAGTCTGGGCCGCGCGCGCTCTCTCCGCTCCTTAAATCCTCGGTCTATGCGCTCAGTCTCCACCCAGGGACACCTTCCATTACTTTGCAGTAATTGGCTGGATTGGATTTGTCCTGCTTTTTGTGGACAGGACATACCCAGGCAGTTTTCCACTTTGTCGGGTAGATGTCAGTGATATAGCTGTACTGGAATGTTTGGCTAGAAGCGCGGCGGCTGCTTCTGGAACACAAGTCTTCACTTCAGGGATGTTGTCGGGGCCCATAGCCTTTGCTGTATCCAATGCACTCGCGCGCTGGACTTCGCCATCATTGAGGATGGGGTTGTTCATGGAGTCTCCTCCTCTCGTTAGTTGTTTAATTGTCCACCACCATTCATGGCTGTATGTGGCAGGGAAAGGACGGCAGGTTTCCTTCCCTAAAGAACATTAGTGAATCAGTTGGGTTTTTATGACAATCCGACAGCTTCATGGATGAAAAATGAGTTTTTCAGGGCCGGAACGGTTGTTTAGCTGTCAATACGCCGTTAAAAACACAGTTACACCTCTTTCAAGAAGGTTTAACTTTTTCGCGCGGGGTTTAACAGCAATATTCCAGCGTTTTATAGGGGAAGTTTTCATCCTTCAGTGTGATTTGAATTGACTGCCCGCTCCGAGGGAGTTCCACAAAGCAACCTGTGGAGGAACAGGGAATGACTGACGGCAACTTTTGGATTTCTGCATTTATCTGCGCACGCACTGACTCCAGAAGTTGCTGTCACTTTCAGAGGAGTAATGACGATGAACGCTGACAGTTTCGCCGTATTACCACTACAAAATCCTGGCCATTCTCACTGGAGCAGCCATAAGGGTGCTAACAAGTGCCTTCGGCAACCCTGGAGGGCGGGGAAACTTGGCAGGATTTTCATTCCTTGATTGCTGTCCCATGACTCCTACTGCAAATGCATATTTATAGACATGTTGAAGATTGGGCTCACTGCAATACTCCCCCCTCCTCCCCCCCCCACCACCAAATGCAGGAACAGTCAAATAGCTTGGCACTGTGTCCACACATGAATAATGGCTAGCTGGGTGAGGTATTGGATTGCATGCATGGAAATGTACCCCATGAAGAAGACAGCATCTTAGAGGACGAGGAGAGTTTTGGGGGGAGGAAGGGAGAGAAGATATCGCCTGCCAGTTAAGTGAATTGTGCACGTGTGGCTAATCCTGATTTTAAAATCAGCAGTAATCAAGGACATTCTGCAACAAAGAGGCTTATACTATAGTACACGCAGACGTCTTAGTAAAAAGATACAATAAAAATAAATTTGCCCTAGGAATGTCAGCCTCTTTTTATGGGGGGGCGGGGGGGGAGAAACATAATATATCTATTCATGCTTCTGTGAAATGAAGCGAATTCTGTTCCTTTTAATTTAACACACTTTTTATTCACTTGAAAAGGAGTAATTATGGGAATCTTAACCTATGTTCTGTTGCACATACTGTCGATAGAATAAATAGACTGGGTGATTGTCATGTTTTTTTCCTATTGTAATCAGGTATGTTCTCATTATGTCAGTTCTACTTGCACATAAATTCACTGGAATAAGAGTGGATTTCACTGAAATCGTATAACATAATGGAGCAGATTGTTGGCTTTACTTAGTGCAGAATTTAGACGTCTGTATTGTAGCATACATGAAAAGCCTTCAGTTTGGAGCTGGCTGTTCTTTGCTGTATAACTTGCAGTGCAGTCAATCTGAAAATGTCAAAGGAATCTGAGTTATCTGAATATAAATTGTTCAATTATTACGTGATGGATATTGTACACCATTTTCCCCCCCCCTCTTTTCTTTATGTAGCATGTGATTTGGTGCCTGGAACAAGGAAGTTAGGTACTTGGGTGCATTCTCTGCAAGAGGAAAATCTTTTTATGCTGTGACTTTTTAATAACTTCCATTTATAAAAAACTAGCTGGGGTGAGCCCGGCGTTGCCGAGGCTTTTTCGAGGGCATGTTGTTGTTGGAAGAGAGAGAGAGCGGGTGGGGGGGTGACAGAGAGAGACTGGGGGGGAAACAGAGAGACTGGGGTGGGGGAACAGAGAGAGACTGGGGTGGGGGAACAGAGAGAGACTGGGGGGGGGGGAACAGAGAGAGACTGGGGGGGGGAAACAGAGAGACTGGGGGAGGGAACAGAGAGAGACTGGGGGAGGGAACAGAGAGAGACTGGGGGGGGGAACAGAGAGAGACTGGGGGGGGGAACAGAGAGAGACTGGGGGGGGAACAGAGAGAGACTGGGGGAGGGAACAGAGAGAGACTGGGGGGGGGAAACAGAGAGAGACTGGGGGGGGAACAGAGAGAGACTGGGGGGGGGAACAGAGAGAGACTGGGGGGGGGGAAACAGAGAGAGACTGGGGGGGGGGAAACAGAGAGAGACTGGGGGGGGGAACAGAGAGAGACTGGGGGGGGGAACAGAGAGAGACTGGGGGGGGGAACAGAGAGAGACTGGGGGGGAACAGAGAGAGACTTGGGGGGGGGAACAGAGAGAGACTGGGGGGGGGAACAGAGAGAGACTGGGGGGGGGAAACAGAGAGAGACTGGGGGGGGGAACAGAGAGAGACTGGGGGGGGAACAGAGAGAGACTGGGGGGGAACAGAGAGAGACTGGGGGGGAACAGAGAGAGACTGGGGGGGGAACAGAGAGAGACTGGGGGGGGAACAGAGAGAGACTTGGGGGGGGGGGGAACAGAGAGAGACTGGGGGGGGGAAGCAGAGAGAGACTGGGGGGAGGGGGGAACAGAGAAGCTCCCCCCCCCCCGCGATTTCCCGAGGCTTCCCCCCCCCCCCCCGCGATTTCCTGAGGCTCCCCCCCCCCCCCGCGATTTCCCAAGGCTCTCCCCCCTTCCCCGCGATTGCATATAATAACAACTTGCATTTATGTAGCACCTTTAATGCAGAAAAATGTCCCAAGGCTCTTCACAGAGGGTGTAATCAAACAAGAGTATAGTAGAAGATCAGTTTATATATTTTTTTTTAAAGTTAGGGAGTTTCCACGAAGCAGCTTTTCCTAATGAAGTCCTCTTTTCTGTTACTTCCTTCTGTGGCGCATGTTACATCGGGGGCAGGTTTCTGGCAGCAATTTTGTTCAGGTCTACTGACATTTGAGAAAAAGCAGTGCTACACACAAGAACAGTTGTTGTGACAGATTCCCAATTTCGAGCATGCATTCAAAATTGTGGTTAAATTTCCCCAAATTGTTGCAAAAACAGAAATTAAGACAGTTATTGGATTGATGACTCCAATTAATTATAGCTAGGCTGCAGTTTCTAAATAATCAAGTAGCCTTCAGGACTGTTGCTAATGGGTCAAAAATCTGGCCAAATTAACAACAGAATATACAACAAAGTACAGAAATCGGAGACCCAAGTTTGAAAACCTCTGGATTAAGGTGATTGTGTTTCTCAAGGGGCTCTACTGGTGCATGTAAGCATCTCTAGTTATGCTATTACAGTTTGTCTATTGCACAACTGATTTGAATTACTGCCTTGTGTGCTTCAGCTGTATAATGCCTCGGTCAGACCCCATCTGGAGTACATCATTTAGTTCTGGGCACCGTACTGAGGAAGGATATATTGATATTGGAGGTGGTGCAGCACAGATTCACCAGAATAATACCGGGGGTTAAAGGGTAAATTATGAGGACTGGCTGCATAAACTTGGCTGTTTTCCTTTAAGTATAGAAGATTGAGAGATGAGCTAATCGAGGTGTTTAAAATGATAAAATGTTTTGATAGGATCGGTCAAGATAAAAGGCTTGAATAGGATCAATAAAGAGAATCTATTGCCTTGTGGGGGAAACCAGTACAAGAGACCATAATCCTAAAATTAAAACCAGGCCATTCAGGAGTGAAATCAGGAAGCACTTCTTCACACGAAGAAATCTGGAACTCTTTTCCCTTCTCCGCACCCCCCACCCCCCCCAAAAAAGGCTGTGCATGCTGGGTCAATTGAAGCTTTCAGGATTGGGATCGATGGATTTTTGTTAGGTGAGGGTATCGAGGAGTATGGGTCAAAGGTGGGTAAACACAATTGAGGTACAGTTCTGCCATTCAATTAGATCATGTTTGAACAGGCTTGAGGGGCTGAATGGCCTATTCCTGTTCCTACGCTGCCCATATTTTAATTCCCAAGAGAGAAAGAACTTGCATTTATATATAGGATATATATAAAGCAAGGATAAAGTTATTTATAGCTAACAGTAGACTTGCACTGAAACTGGATCTAATTAATCCTCCAGCAGCTTCTTGACTTTCATTTTGAAATCATTTAGAGATTTGGGTGGGTAAAATGATTTGATTGTTTTGTCTTTTGTCTGTTTTCCGCGATTGATTTTGAAGGAGCTGAAAACCTAAATGCTTGAAACTGTGCAAATATATTGAAAATGTACTCTGTTGTGAAATGTACAAACACTTCGATGAAATCACTAAGTGAAATTAATGCATGTGAAGGAGCACTTTAATTTTAAAAAATAGACAATGGAAACCAAATAACCTTGTACAGAAAAGAAAGAACTTGCATTTATACAGTGCCTTTCATGACCGCAATATCCCAAAACACTCCACAGCCAACAAAGTACTTCTGAAGTTTAGTTACTGTTGTAATGTAGGAAAACACAGCAGTCAATTTGTTCTGCAAGGTCTCACAAATAGCAGTGAGATAAATGATCAGATAATCTCTCTTTTGTGATGTTGGTTGAGTGATAAATATCGGCCAGGATACCAGGAGAATTCCCCTGCTCTTCAGATAGTGCCACTGGATCTTTTGCATCCACTCTAGAGGCTAACGGTCCTCCGTTTAATGCCTCATCCGAAAAGCAGCACCATCAACAGCATTGCACTGAAGCATCAGCCTAGATTTTGTGCTCCAGTCTGGCATGGGGCCTGAACCCACACCTTCTGACTCTAAGATGAGTGTGCAAGGCAAAGCCGATTTAAATTATTTGCTTGATTTATTTTAGGGGTTCAGGGAAAAAACTTTAAAAGAATGTTCTTAGTTTTATTGGTTGCAATTAGCCTCCCTCGAAAGATTACATTTTTGAATCAGGAGAGAGGCTGAATGTGATTTCCATTCTGTTGTTTTGTACTTTGTGGTCTAGAGTGAAGTAGATATCGTACAACAATTAAATCTTAAAATAAAGGCTTGTCCACTGCTTTCAGTTACAGTATATTAAATGCATGAGCACTGCAGATGAAGGAATGATCTTTCAACATTGCGTTCATGTAAATATTCTGTGAAGGAAATTATTTCATAGAATATTTCAATAGGCATGAAAATCAACATTCACTATAATATATGCACATTGTAACCTATTAAGCATGTTTTGTTTTCATTTAATAAATTGACAATTTTAAACAGTTTAGCAGCAGGCCTCCCAGTTGCACTTCTGCAGTAGTACTCTATTAAGCATTTTTAAATGTAGAGATCATTCCTCTAATGCCAAAAATCTTTCAGGGATTTACAAGTGGGCTATATGTGATCAATCACTATGGTGGATTAGGATATTTCCACAGCACCATTAAAATATATATCAATTAAATTGGCCAATGACGAGGTAGTAGTAATGTGCCTCCTTTTTTCAATATACTGATACCAGGGAATTGAGTAGAAATTTCACCATGTAAGTCTTTGTTATTTAACAGATGCATTTGAATTGGAAATGTACAATGTTTTACAGATTGTAATCTGGAAGAATCAAATTGATTTTCAATTCTAATTTTGTAGTTGAACAATGTTTCCCAAGATCAATTTGTACCCAATTTGGAAAAAGTGTATACAGTTGGATCATAAAACTTGTAAACACCCCCTCCCCCCCAGCTGCCAATGCACCATTTTGCTCCAAACACGCTGAAGAAGAAAATATCTATATTAAGCTGTTTTTCCTAAAATTCTTCCCTGTAAAAATACCAAAGACTGGAGCTGTTTACACAAATCTAACAATTTTTTTAGCTTGGGCAAATGAAGCTTTATGTCTGATTTAACCACCACATAATACAATGCACATCAAATTTGTTACTCCCACTTCACCAAACCTGTCCTAGTCACAGAATATAGTCATCTTATAGTTCAGAACAGTAACACACGACATTAACACGTGAATAGAAAGCTGCAACTCCATTTATGTGCAATTTTGGAAAAATGCTAATAAACAAAAGATCTTTCACCCTTTTCAAGTTTGAGTAACTTCATACAGAAATGGAATAGTATTGAAAAATTGCTTCCCGTTATAAGGACAAATCCATACACAAATTGTATCCTTTACAATGTAAAAGGTCCTGTGGAACCAAAACCACCACATTAGTGCAAGCAACACTTAAACTGCTAGCTTTGGTCTACTAGTCTTCTATTTCTGTTCTGCTTTAACTGTAAATCAGTTTCTGTAGATGGATTTAGGGTTAAAACTCTTACGATTCTGTCATTTAAGCTCCACATATACTGTATATAAGGATTACATACTTATAAGGTAAATGCCACATCCAAATTTATGACGTTACCAGTACAGTCCTTCTGTTTAGTTAACATCTTGGTCGAGCATAAGTGTGAAATATAACCCTGAAATGTTACAAAGCCATACACTCAGTTAAATCAGTATCCTGCCTAGTTAGTCAGGTGTTAAAATGTATGGCCAGCTGGTTAACCGTGAAAACACTAAATTTACCAAACTCTCTATAATAACGCAGGGAAAGACTAATAAGGACTCTGCTAGTGAGTCTCTTCGGGCCTCTTACTAAGTGAGATGGGTGTGAAAAGAGAGGAAGACAGCATATTTGCACCATAGGGTCTAGTCAAACCATATGCTTGTTTTTTTTTCATGTGGCATGGGGTGGGTGGGGGGGCGATAATGGAAAAAGCGAAGCAGACCTGACACAAGGACCATTTTAATAAACTGTATATGAGGAAACTCTTCACCTAGTCTCAATCATGCTAATCTTGCTATTATGTATACAAACTGAACTGACTTAGTACTGTATTGCTGTTCAGTTTTGATTTGGGCAATACATATATTCTGTTAGTTTGGCTGTATTATTTTGAAAATAAGTTGCAGTTTAGGCACTCTTTTAGTAGATTCCATCTCTGAAGAGAGCATACTTCACTGTTACCACAACTTGTAAGATTTATTCAGTTTAGAATGATGCTGTACCCTCCAGCCTTTTAAATCAAATGTGTTGGAATGCACACTGCTTTCTTTCACTCCTACTTGAATGGGCCCTTAGTATTTCACACCAAGGTGTCCTTCAGGGTGCTGGGTCAGGCTACCAAAACAGCTTCTATGAAGGGATTAGAACCAATTAACATCTTTGTACACAAAAGCTGCTGGCAGCTGAACAGGCGGCCCTGTGACCTGCTCAGGAGCTGCATGTTAAACAGGGGGTTGTGTACTTGAGCTCAAGTGGGGAAGGGGTGGAGAGAGTTTTTATTTATAATTGAAATGGTGCTTCCTGATGGATTATGGAAAAAAAAAACTTGTACTGAATTAAATTGTGGAAAGAAAGAGTCTAAACTCCGTCTAATTTCAAAGCAATACAAAATACTTTCTTTCTAAACATGGCATTAAAGTGGACACTTTATATGAGCTAACCCAATTTAATAATCTACTTGGAAAATTATATTTTTTCATTGCATTAAATATATTTCAAATTATATATTTTTTAAACTTGTATAATAAAGTGTCAATGATGCCTTGACTGCAAAATATTGAAATTGCAGTATTCTGAGTGTCTTTCTGGCTTTGTTTGAATCAAATGTTTTGTTTTCTAGACAGTTGGATCAATTACTGTACTAAGCAATGTAACTCAATCCAAAAACACACATTTAACTATCTCAATTGTGTAGTTGAATATATCAAATGCACCATTCAATGACCTGAAATTAAGTTTATTACTAGAAATGGTACCTCTTCCCTATTTGCTGCAATACCTGGTTAACTTTTTTTCCCATTAGTCATTGTTCAGGTTTAATTGTCCATTATTGAGCGGTTATACTGAAGATCTCGGCATTGGCAAATTGGTACTTTTTAAAAAAAAAAACTCCAAAGCAGGCTAGGAAGAATGTTATAAAGATGAAGGATCACTTGAGATGATTAACCCAAAGCTTTTGAAAAATTATCTATTAATAGAATTAAATGTTCTCTGTTTAGGACTATTTACAGTAGATTTAGCAATATTACTTTTCCAGCAAGTAACTAGGTGGATTGTCTGATTGAAGAATATGTCTTAATTTAAGTATTTTGCAACTTCTAAATGGAAACTAGAAATACTGTAGTTGATTGCAACACTGTTGTATGGTTTTCATGCTTGAGCAGTTTGCCTTGCCTCTCCCGATGTTTGCTTATTAGTGAATGAAATGCAGGTGTGTGGGAAACAGCAAGCGAACATTGACAGGTTTATTCTGTTGGCTGCAGCCTAATTAGTTGCATAGTGGATGCACCCCGCTAAGCTTTAGTGCACTGCAGTAGAGCTGGTCTGTTCTAATTTCCTTGCAGCTTTGATATCGGTGAAGAGATTGACGGATTACACAAAAAGCAAAGTGTGATAGAGGCCTATCGAAACAATGCAGTCCTTACTTCAGCCACCACAGATGTGAGAGAAGGCTGATCAGAAACAAATGTCAAACATAGTCAAATTGTCTCCTGTGTCTGCATGGGTAATATTTTCCCATGTAAAGGGAAAAGGGCAAGGTAATAGCCTGTTTGTCTCCCTTTATTGCTTCATCACCTGACAGTACTGTCCAAAGTTGCAGTTAAATACTAATAAGGCAATTTTGCACACTTCAGTAATGTATCAAAATCATGCTGCAAAAAATGTGCTTACAACTCTGAGAGACTCGGCGATAGTTGACCACCCGTACAACAGTAATGCCATTGTGCCTAGTCCATCAAATGGGGATTCTGTTAATATTTTGGGGCTTGACCAGCAATTGAAGTATTCTACGGATCTTAATTTTCATTCAACTTGATTAAAAATGATCTCTGTAACCATGCTGATTTGTAAGGGGAATCACTTAGTAAACAGAACAGCAACAACAAAAAACTAGATTTATAGAGAAATGGCATGTTGTGTTTTTGTCCTGCATTAAAAGACAGTGAAAATGTAAAAATCAAGTCCATGAATTGTGTATATTTGCAACAACTGCATTTAGTTTTACTTGCAGTCTAACACTTAATAAAACATTAGATAGTAACCTGTTGCTTGTTATATTGTATATTTTGCATTGAATTTGATGAGTCAATTTCTGAATAAAGCTCTAATTCTACTGTGAATTTTATTTTTAATAGCCTATAAGACTGTGTCTGGTGTTAATGGACCGTTGGTGATCTTGGACCAAGTAAAGGTATTTATCACTGTAAAAACTTTAATGTGGGTAATCCTGTATACTAACCATATGTGTAATTTTGAATCCTAACAAAATAATAACTCAAATGTTTTGCCAAGAAAGGTTGTGCTGATACCAGGATTTCAATAGAGTGCTTATAAAACAACTCCTAATTAGCACCTCCGTCCATTCAATCAGTCTTACTGCCGCTGAATCTAAATTTAGATGCTCAAGTAAAATGTGCTTTTTCATCTGAAGTTATACGGTGCTGAGCAATAAAAATGCAAATAACTAATGAACATGTTTGAATCAGCATGCGTTCAAGTGTTATGTTTAGAGTAGGAAATCTGTGGGAATGGGGCTGGCAAGATCTAGTAATGAGTGCTGGCATTTACAAAAATCAGAACAGCAACAAAGCATAACCAATCTAGGTGAAATTCCCTCTTGATCTAAATATCACATGAGCATCTTTTCCGAGAAGATATTATAGTTCAGTTATACAGTCTGCAGCACCATATGTATGTATAGTACAGTATGTGCTTTCAATAAATTATTTTAACCCTGTGGAAATGGAGTGGGACTACTGAATGTTAATACAGGAAACTTTTGATTTACCGGCACCTAAATAACCGGCAATCTCGGTTAACCGGCAAAATTCAGGTGCAGGTTCAGGTAACTTTTATTACTTGCCTTCCTCCATTTGTTGCTGTGCAAGGGTGTGGCTGCAGCTGTTGCTAAGCTACAGAGACGCTTGCAACTTGTGGCCATTGTTCTGAAGCACAGGGTTTGTTGCTTTATACGGAGCTCTCAGCTCCGTATCTTTTACTATAGCTTTCGGTTATCTGGAATTTTTGATGAACCGGCACCCCGTCCGTGCCGGATAAAAAAAAGTTTACTGTATTGGACTAAAACTGTGTTTGGAGGAGGTATGTATTTTATCTGGATTTATACAAATTCTCAGCTGAAACATTAAAGGGTTTCTGTTTCTTTGTGGTCAGTTTCCAAGGTATGCAGAGATTGTGCATCTGACTCTTCCTGATGGCACCATCCGAAGTGGACAGGTTCTGGAAGTTAGTGGCAGTAAGGCTGTGGTACAGGTAGGGGTTTGTATTGAAATTGTATAATGTTGAAATGAATGCTCAGTAAATTTATTGACTGCCAGATTTAACTGGATCATCTGATTATCTCTGACAGCTTTATTTTGCTACACTAATATTCTCAACAACTGGTTTGGAAAACGAAATATTGAAGAGCTTGTTAGAATTTTTCCTAAAAATGTAAACATAGTATAAAACCTTAGTTTTGAAGTAGCAATCCAACCCATCCCTAATTCATGGAATGACTTATGCAAAATAATACTTGTGATGATCTAATTTTGTGTGCTGTGTATTTGCTTCCAAGCTTAATACAAAGTAAGAATAAGAAAAGGCAGTTCAATTCATCCAGTTGGCTTTGCTCTTTCCAAGTACAGGAAACTCTCGTTTAAACGGCACCTAAATATCCAGAATTCTCTGTTAACCGACATAATTCTCACTCCGAAAACAACACCTCAATAACCGGCAATGTGTCTGTGTCTGAGTCCGAGTCTCCCGTGGTGGCCGAGTTAGTCAGTAGGGGTAGTTCTCCAAACTGCCACTACTCTGCTTCTTGGCGCTGTCGGAAGTCAGAACACCTCATACCCCTGTAACAGGAGTCTGACGCTGCCGGTAGTCTCTTCTGAGCCGCCATTTTACAGGTGTACTGTGTGTGTCCCACGCTGCTGGTAGTCATTGCATTACATTACCACGGTGGCATAGTGGTTAGCACTGTTGCCTCACAGCGCCAGAGACCCGGGTTCGAATCCGGCCTCGGGTGACTGTCTGTGTGGAGTTTGCACATTCTCCCCGTGTTTGCGTGGGTTTCCTCCGGGTGCTCCGGTTTCCTCCCACAGTCCAAAGATGTGCGGGTTAGGATGATTGGCTATGATAAATTGACCCCTAGTGTTAGGGGGATTAAATATGTGGGGTTACGGGGATAGGGTGGGATATGTGTTGGTGCAGTCTCGATGGGCTGAAATGGCCTCTATCTGCACTGTGGGGTTTCTGTGATTCTGTGAACTGGCAGTACTGTACTTGATCAAGCATCTTCCACCATCCATTTAACACAACATTCTGTAGGTGCGTACCCAATTACTGTATACTGCACATTTCTTGATTTTTAAAAATTTTTCCTTGTTAAAAATAGCCTCGGTAGATAACCCTCTGTCATCCGGAATTTTTGATCAACCGGCAACACACCGGTTCCGTCGGTGCCGGATACCAAAGAGTTTCCTGTAGATGCAAAGGATTTGCAAAACCTCTTAATCTCCCCTCTGTGTTGGCTCTAAACCCATGCCCTCCTATTTCCTGTTGAGTTAGAAATATACCCGTACCTTTTTGAATGTTTTGGCAGCATTTGAAGCTGTCTTCCTAATGTCCGAATTCATGAGTGGGGGAAGAAAGTTACTCTGAAGATGTGTTCACTTTTTTTCTGCTTGTCTGGTTTTGCATGAAGAATTTATCTATATTTATCATATTCTTTTTATAACTTAAAATACAGTACTAATTTCAACCATCTTTACAGCTCAGTGATTTTAAAAAAGGAAAACTTTCAACCTTTTTATTCTTACTGCTTCCAGTATTGTAGAAATGCACTGTTTGCTACCGCCAATTTAATTTTTTTCCTTAAATATTTTTATTGCTTGTTTTCGATCAGCCTTTTCTCAAGGCAGCGATTTATGCTGGCATGTGATCCCATAGGTCTGGCGCCTTATTAATTGGGCCACATATCATGAACCTGGACAGTCAATGCAAGCTGGCTGTTCAAATGTGGGTGGAAGCCATAGAGCCAAGGCAAATACTTTGCTTGCATGCACAATTTTCAACAGGGAAACTGCTGATTCCAGTGGGTGTTTTGACCAATTTTTATCCCTAATCTGGGGTCCTGAGGTTTAGTGTTACCATCACTGCTCTTGCCGAGACCAGCTAGCTCATCAAAGATGAAGGATTAAACCTGAAATCCTCCTGATCTGCATGGATTAGTTTTATAGCACATTCACTAAGCGATTGGGGAGCCCATCAATGCAATCGAGTGTCTGTATCCGCTCCTTGGACTTGTGCTCTGGATTCGCCTGTACACTCCATTATTTTCCATTGTTGAATGCTGCTGCGCTGTGCACCATTCGAGTTGACCTCCAATTCAGACATCACAACCAAATCTGTTCTGCAAGGCTATTTTATTTGTCCCTCTGCTCCTAAAGATACTGACTCAAATGGTTTTGGTTGCTCAATCAGTTACCATCTGATAACCTTGCTGAAGCCTAGACATAGAAACATAAAGGTTGATGGTACAGAATGAGGCCATTGAGCTAGAGCAATCCAAAACTAATTTCACTTGCACTCTTCATAGTGCTGTATCTTCGTTTCAAAATTGTATCCAAATTTCTGTTAAAAGATACAATGGTCTCTTCCTCCACCGCTTTATACTAAAGCATTCCAGGTTTCCAACACCCTCTGTAAAGAAAATTTTTCAAACCAATTTTCTCATTCACTGAATGACATTTTAAATTGATGCCCTTCATCACTGACTCTAACCAGAGGAACGGGCATTTCCATATTCACTATCTCTGCTCCAGTGGAAATAGCCATAGTGTCTCGAGTCTCGCCTCATAACTATAGTTTCCTGGCATTGGCTTTAATCACTTTTCTCTACTGGGGTGCAGAAACACACAGTATTCTAAATGTAGCCTAAAAATTTGAGCAGATTTTTTTCCATATTACAAAGGTGCTGAGGCCAATGGCAGTGCCCCTTACTATCATCCCAGCTAAGATCAGCTAACTCCCCAAGATCAGGAATTGAATTCGAGAGTTACAGGTTGCTTTTAATAATCAGATGTTCCAAAGACTATTCCAATGCTCACCTGGCCAGCCTCCCACCTTGCACCCTAAGTAAAATTAAGGTCATCCAAAACTCTGCTGCCGTATCTTCACTCTCACCAAGTCTCGTTCACCCATCATCCCTGTGCTTGCTGACCTACATTGGCTCCCGGTCCAGCAATACCTCAATTTTAAAATTCACATCCTCTTCAAATCCCTCCTTGACCTCACCCCTCCATATCTCTGTAACCTCCTCCAGCCCTGTAACCCTCCAAGATCACTGCGCCCCTCCAATTCTGGACTCTTGCACATCCCAGATTTTCTGGCTCCACCATTGGTGGCCGTGCCTTCAGCTGCCTAAGCCTTAAGCTCTGGAGTTCCCTCCCTAAACCTCTCCACCTCTCTATCTCTCCTCCTTTAAGATGCTCCTGAAAACCTACCTCTTTGACCAAGCTTTGGTTACCTGTCCTAATATCCCCTTACGTGACTTGGTGCCAAATTTTGTTTGATAACGCTCTTGTGGAAGGGCCTTCGGCAGTTTTACTACGTTTCGCTATATAAATGCAAGTTCTTACTGTAATTTTCACCCGTGCGCACACTCCCGTCGCTCGCCCCCTCCTGCCCGCCAGCCACCCCTCCTGCTCCCACGCCCGCTCGCCTTCTGTTCCAAAGGCGGGTATATGGAGTTAGGTTGCAGATCAGCCATGATCTCATTGGATGGTGGAACAGGCTCGAGGGGCTGAATGGCCTACTCCTGTTCCTAAAATGTTTATCTCTAACCTCAACAACAAGTTGGATTCATATAAACAGCAGCACATTTTAGAAAGATTATACCATTATTCAAGTATGGAGGGAGGCTTTGAATAAAAGTCTTGAATTTACAACCTGTTTTAAGCAGCACCTTTTGGTAACCTGTTCGAGATATTTGGTGAAGAAAGACGGATGTGAATTAGTTTAATATTTTAAGATTGATATAATTCTTGGTCTTTCTTTAAAAAAACACACTCCAAATGGATGGATAGTAAAGGGAAAGAGAGGCAACATTTTATTTTTTCTATCTGCATACCTGTAAAGATTAAGGAAAATACTAATTTATTTTCTAGCAACCAATCAAAACACTTCACTATCCTGGTGGGGGTGTCTCAGATCCTTTAATTGGAGATGTGAACTACCTTCTGACTTCTCACCCCATTGCACCAGAAAACCATTTTATTCACCATGAATAATCACCTTCTGACTCCCCAAAGCCTTTCCACCATCTACAAGGCTCAAGACAGGAGTGCGATGGAATACTCTCCACTTGCCTGGATGAGAGAAGCTCAATACCATCCAGGACAAAGCAGCCCGCTTGATTGGCACCCCATCCACCACCTTAAACATTCACTCCCTCCACCACCGGCGTACCGTGGCTGCAGTGTGTACCGTCTACAAAATGCACTGCAGCAACTCGCCAAGGCTTCTTCGGCAGCACCTCCCAAACCCACGACCTCTTCCACCTAGAAGGACAAGGGCAGCAGGCACATGGGAACACCACCACCTCCAAGTTACCCTCCAAGTCACACACCACCCTGACTTGGAAGTACAGGTTGAGCGTCCCGAATCCGGCAACCTCGGGACCGAGGCCGAGCTGGTTTTTGTGTTTTTCCGGACTTCGGAATGTGTTTCTGATGTCCGAAGTCCGAAAATATCGCAACCTGGGCTCGGGCCTTTCCGGAAATGCCTGGGCCCAAGTTGCGGTTTGACAGGGTGTCCGGATTCCGGAACATTTTACGGATTCCTGATGACCCTGCCACCAATCGGTCCAGATTCCGGAACTCCGGATTTTGGACGCTCAACCTGTATATCGCTGATCCTTCATTGTTGCTGGGTCAAAATCCTGGAACTCCCTACCTAACAGCACTGTTGGGAGCACCTTCACCAAACGGACTGCAGCGGTTCAAGGCGGCGGCTCACCACCACCTTCTCGAGGGCAATTAAAGATGGGCAATAAATGCCAGTGACGCCCAAATCCCATAAACAATTTTTTTTTTTTTAAATTGTTTTTGGGATGGTAAATAATATGTAACTCGTACCATTTTCACATAGCTATAATTATATAGCATGCTTTATTCTACGCATTTATTCCCCTTACCAGGAGTAGGCCATTCAGCCCCTCGAGCCTGTTCCGCCACTCATTGAGATTGTGACTCCATCCTCCCATGTTGGCTCCATATCCCTTAATGCCCTTGGCTAGTAAAAAGCAATTGATCTCCGATTTAAATTTATTAATTGAGCTAGCATCTTCTGCTTTTTTGTGGGAGGGAGTTTCACACTTCTACCACCCTTTGTGTGAATAAATGTTCCCTAGTTCTCTCCTGAATGGCCTGGCTCTGATTTTGATGTTATGTCCCCTTGTCCTAGACTTGTCCCCCACCTATCAATTCCTTTCAAAATCCTGAAAACCTCATTCAAATCACTGCTTAACCTTCCATATTCTAGGGAATACAAGCATAGTTTATATACTCTCTCCTCATAATTTAACCCTTGGAGTCCTGGTAACATTCTGGTGAAGAATACCAGGGAATTTGGGGCATTTTAAATGTACTTCCATGTCTTTTTCATCTTGCACAGGTGTTCGAGGGGACATCAGGCATTGATGCAAAGAAAACAGCCTGCGAATTTACAGGTGATATACTTCGCACACCTGTGTCCGAGGATATGCTTGGTAAGTAGATTCTATTCTCCATAGGAAGCTGGCCTGCCAGGAGCCTTTCTTAATATAACTGGAATTACTGATTTATATTATAAAATTATCATTGAAGTGTGAAGGGTATTATTCTTCTGCTTCTCAAATTTTCATGCATTGCAGCCTTTTAATGAGAAATAAAAGGCTGTAGGTCAGCTCCAGGTATTAGTACCCTGTTTTTCATTTATACTTTGTAGTGTATTTTAATGTTTCAAGTTTCTGCATTCCATTTTTGTAATAGTTTGAAAGCTTCTATAAGATGACCGTTAAGCTGTGAAACCACATTTATATGCAGTATTCTTCAAATCTATTTTTAACTTGTCTAAAGATTAATTGGAATTGGAAATACTGTACAGTATTTGAAATCTTCTGGATCTTCAAAAGGAAACAGTAATTTGAATAAGATTAGATTTTTATTTGTGCCTGAAACAAAACCATTTTTGTTTGGTTTTGAAGCATGTTTCTTGCTCACGATTTTAAGAACTGGGGAGGAGAATTGCCCTGGAAGGAGCTTCAAACTGAGAAAGCTAATTACGTGAGGGGTTGTCTTCACCTATTTGGTTGCACTTGAGTTCCAGCAATAAAATACTGCTTAGAGGGTTCTAGAAATGTCCATTTTTAAAAAGAAATGTGACAGCATCAGTGAACATTTTTGATTATGCACATACGATAAAAGCATTAAAACGGGTCAATTTTCAGCTTCTGTTCATGAGGGTAGTTGGCTCTGCTGTGTGACATCAGTGGGCTCTAGTTTTTGTTCAGTAGATGTTTCCACTGATTTGCAAGATGGCAACAAAGGTGCAAATGTAAGGTAGAAAATAATTTCTTTAATAGAGGGTATTACAGTGTGGAATTCTCTGCTACAATCTATTGTTGAAACAGAATCCATCTCTTTTTTAAAAAGGAAATAAATATTTATTTGAAAAAGATGGATATTAAAGGGTGTGGGATTGGTCTAGGTGGCTCATGTAGAGAAAAGCAGAAATGGAAACTGGGCAGGCTAAATGGTCTGTTTATATGCTGCAGTGTTTTATGATTATCGTTCCCTCCTGGATAATTGGGAGTCAGTAGCCCCCATTTTAAAGTCATTTCATAGACCACACTGAAAACTTTTTGTTGTTATGGCTTTACTTTTTAGTTTATGAAATATATGCTTTAAAATCAATTAACAGCAAAGCTGCAAAGAGAGGCTCTGGAGCTGCAATTGATTTTGCTTTTCCAAGAACTACCACTGGTCCTTTGACTACAAAATGTTCAGGTTAATATATATCTTACAAAGTTGTTTGGATTAAAGTTATTTTTATTTTTGCAATAAGCATCCTTGAAAACCAGAATAGTTTGAAATCAGATATTGTTAATGGTTGAGAGTCTATTAAGAAACTGAATTCTACAATGTTGAGTGCATTCACACTAACTGTAGTATTGGTGTGAAGCCATTTTGCTTTTCATCAACACTGCAGCTGTACTGTGAACATTGGCTGAATCTGAAGTCCGGGCCCAACTTGACATCAGAGGGAAGGGACGTTGACTTGGGTCTTGACATTCGATTTATACACTTCATAAAACTGTAGTGTGAATTACCTAACCACTCGGAATATACCTGTTTCAAATATTTTTAATTTTGCTATTGATGAGTAATAATAGCAGTGCTTCTTTACAGGTAGAGTATTCAATGGATCAGGGAAACCCATTGACCGAGGACCTACAGTACTGGCTGAAGATTATCTGGATATTATGGGTAAGCTGATAGTCATAAACAAAAGAAAAATGGAGACTATTATGGTTTATACCACTGAAAATTCACCTATTTAATATTCCAATCTTTATGGAAGAAAATGTGGCCTGGTCTGATGTAGTGCATTAGTGTGGAAATCTCCACTATGGATGTGATGATGTAGGTGAAAGCCTTAGATTCTATATACACAAATTCTGATCTCAGTTGGCAATTGTTGAGAGGCAATGAATGGAGGTACAGGAAACTTTCTGGTATCCGGCACCGACGGGACCGAGCTGGTGCCGTTAGATCAAAACTGCCGTAGAAACCAGCGCTAATGTTAAAACATACGGAGCACGGAGCTCAGAGCTCCGTGTGAAGCAACAAACCCTGTTGCTTAGCAACAGCTTCAAAACAGTCGGCGCAGCTTGCAAGTGTCTAGCTGAAGCTGTTGCTTAGCTACAGAGACGCTCGCCGAGCCAGGACTGGAGAAAAGAAGCAACGAAAAGAAAAAAAATTATCTGAACCGACTCCTGAATTTTGCCGGTAGATAGAGCTTTCCGGACATTTAACCTCCGGATAAACGAAAGTTTCCTGTAATGTGCTTCCTTGGGAGAATAACATGTATTGTAATAGTCAGTTATAGATGCTCCTTGATCAGCCTGGAGAGGTATTTTCTGGCCACTCCTTTAAGTTAAGAAAGCTAGATTGCAAAGAAAACCAAAAATGTGCAGAATAAAAGTCTCTTTTATGCTTGTATTCTGAAATTTTCAGTTAATCCATAAATCTTCAAGCTTAATCTTGAGGGGTTTTCTTAATTCTGAATTTTTAATGTTGAAGTCACATCCTAGCAATACAATCAACTCTCAGTTCAATGTTGCTTAAATCAAATTATCTGATAATTCAATTCTTTTAGCACTAAATTCCCATTCCCCAACTGAGTTCTGACGAAAGGTCATCGACCTGAAACGTTAACTCTCTTTCTCTCTTCACAGATGCTGCCTGACCTGCTGAATATCTCCAGCATTTTCTGTTTTTACCCCAACTATCCCTCCTCGTCCTTCTTGACTTGTCTGCAGCCTTTGACATGGTTGACCACCCCATCCTTCTCGAGCCTTTCTACCGTCGTCCAGCTGGGTGGGACTGCACTCGCCTGGTTCTATTCTTATCTATCTAATTGTAGCCAGAAAATCACCTGCAATGGCTTCTCTTCCCACTCCCGCATAGTTACCTCTGGTGTCCCCAAGGGATCTATCCTTGGTCCCCTCCTATTTCTCATCTACATGTTGCCCCTTGGCGACATCATCCGAAAACACAGCATCAGTTTCCACTTGTACGCTGACGACACCCAGCTCTACCTCTTCTCTCGACCCCTCCACGGTCTTTAAATTGTCAGACTGCTTGTCCGACATACAGTTCTGGATGAGCATAAATTTTCTCCAATTAAATATTGGGAAGACCGAAGCCATTGTTCTCGGTCCCCGCCACTGACTCCATCCCTCTCCATAACATCTGTCTGAGGCTGAACCACACTGTTCGCAACCTTGGTGTCATATTTGACCCTGAAATGAGCTTCCGACCACATATCCGTAGCATAACAAAGACTGCCTATTTCCATCTCCGTAACATCGCCCATCTCCGCCCTTGCCTCAGCTCATCCGCTGCTGAAACCCTCATCCATGTCTTTGTTACCTCTAGACTTGACTATTCCAACGCACTCCTGGCTGGCCTCCCACATTCTACCCTACGTAAACTTGAGGTCATCCAAAACTCGGCTGCCCATGTCCTAACTTGCACCAAGTCCCATTCACCCATCACCCCTGTGCTCGCTGACCTACATTGACTCCCAGTTAAGCACCACCTCGATTTCAAAATTCTCATCCTTGTTTTCAAACCCCTCTATTGCCTCGCCCCTCCCCATCTCTGTAATCTCCTTCAGCCCCACAACTTCTCTTTTTCCCCCCCCACCCCCACCCCCCCCAAGATATCTGTGCTCCTCTAATTCTGCCCTCTTGAGCATCCCTGATTATAATCGCTCAACCATTGGTGGCCGTGCCTTCTGTTACCTCGGCCCTAAGCTCTGGAATTCCCAGCCTAAACCTCTCCGCCTCGCTACCTCTCTTTCCTCCTTTAAGACGCTCCTTAAAACCTACCTCTTTGACCAAGCTTTTGGTCACCTGCCCTCATTTCTCCTTATGTGGCTCGGTGTCAAATTTTTTGTCTTCTGATACTCCCCTGCAGCGCCTTGGGATGTTTTACTACGTTAAAGGCGCTATATAAATACTTGTAATATTATTTCCATTGCTTAATTCAAATTATTGGCTAATTCAAACTTTTAGTGCAGTTATGAATTATCGGGAGTAGACCATATATTTTGAATTCATTTAGCTACATTTTTTTTGATATATATAAATGACATAATTAACAAATAAACTGGAGGCAGGACTTGGGATCCACTCTTTGTTATAACCAAATACAGTGGAGGTAGGAATGCAGCATTAGAGGAACCTACTTGTTCAAACACAATATTGTATCGAGTGGAGTGCATTTTGAATACAGCTTCTGCAGTACTGATCTCTGCAAAATTGTCTCTTTTTAAATTATATTTTCTTGCTGGTAGTAACCAGGAATGGTTGCCTGGTTTCCAATTTTTGTTCTCTGGTGCCAGTGGTAGGAAACTATAAGGGCTGTTCGTACTACCGTAATCGATTTGAATGAATCGATCACCTTGTCTAGAAGATTGGGGATCAATTAAGCTTAGTTACCTATTCACAGAGCTGTGCTGTGCGGGAACAGCTTAATGTACTTCTTATGTAATGGCTCTTCTGCATTGCCTTTGGGGCTGAATGTCTTCCCTATGTTTGTGACTTCAACTGGACACAGTTTTGTCAAGGTGGGGTCTGTCCAGAGAACTGTATAGTTTTAGAATGAGATCCTTTGACTTGTACTCTACTGATATAACATAGTTTAGCATTCTGTTTACATTGCTGCTTCACAGTGACTGAACACTGAAGTGCTGAGTCTACTCCTACCTCTCAATCTCTTTCTTTGAACTTCATTCTTGGCTAGTTGAACACCATTCATAGAGTATGTTGTTCATTTATTCTTCCTCTAAAGAGTTTCTTACAATTATCCATGTATTCCATCTGCCATTATTCTGCTCACTTACATAATTTATTTAATTTGCTTTGTAGGTCCTTGGTTGCCTCACCAGGCAATACTGTGCACCCTCCTCAATTTGCATTCATTTTCTGAATATAGAACTTAGGGTCCCATCATTCCTTTAATAAGGACTCACTGCTTTCTTTCACATTTGCTAATGTTTTTTCCGTTCCCTATTGCTTTAAATTTATGCAACAGCCTTCTGTGCAGAACCTGTCAAAGACTTAGGTACACCATATTGTAAGTTCATTTGAAATATTGTTTCCTCAAAGAAAAAGTCAAGTAAGTTGGTCAGGTCACTTTCTGAAGCTATGTTGGCTGCTATCTACTAAGTTATTATTGTACAGATATTTCTCAAGTCCTAATAATTCTGTGATAAAAGTTTCCATTTGTAGAATATCTGCCTGCCAACTGCTGCAGCTCTGTAATCTCAGTCAGTTGCCCAAATCTGAATTTGAATCATTCCCTGCAGGCACATGCTTAGATTGCTCCAAAAGTGGTGAGCTTGTTTTCTAATGGTCTAACAGATTCTAGTTTGAGTAAACTAGACCTGGGTATCTCAAATTGAAAGCAGAAGACAAAGCAGTGGACTTTAATTGCTCACTTATATTGCCTGTGACCATGGTAAACGATCCCTCCTCTTCCTTTGCGACCTATATGCAGCCTTTGACACAGTTGACCACACCATCCTCCTCCAATGCTTTTCCTACGTCATCCAGTTGGGTGGGACTGGACTCGCCTGCTTCCATTCTTATCTCTCTGGTCGTAGCCAGAGAATCACCTGCAATGGCTTCTCTTCCCGCTCCCGCACCGTTAACCTCTGGAGTCCCCCAAGGATCTATCCTTGGTCCTCTCCTATTTCTCATCTACATGCTGCCCCTTGACAATGTCATCTGAAAACACAGTCAGTTTCCACATGTACGCTGCTCTACCTCTCCACCACCTCTCTCGACCCCTCCACTGCCTCTAAATTGTCAGACTGCTTGTCTGACGAGCAGTACTGGATGAGCAGAAATTTCTTCCAACTAAATATTGGGAAGACCGAAGCCATTCTCTTTGGTCCCTGCCACAAACTCCGTTCCCTCGCCACTGACTCCACCTCTCTCCCTAGCATCTGTCTGAGGCCGAACCAGACTGTTCGCAACCTTGGTGTTGTATTTGACCCTGAAATGAGCTTCTGACCACATTTGCGCCACCACCAAGACTGTCTACTTCCACCTCTAACATCGCCTTTTCCCTTCCCCCCCCCCCCCCTCTGCCGGCCTCAGCTCATCATCTGCTGAAACCCTCATCCATGCCTTTGTTACCTCTAGACTTGACTATTCCAACACACTCCTGGCTGGCCTCCCATCTTTCACCCTCCATAAACTTGAGCTCATCCAAAACTCTGCTGTCTGTATCCTAACTCGCACCAAGTCCTGTTCACCCATCACCCCTGCGCTCGCTGACCTACATTGGCTCCCGGTCCGGATATGCCTCAATTTTAAAATTCTCATCCTTGTTTTTAAATCCCTCTATGGCCTTTCGCCTCCCTAACTCTCTAACCCCCTCCAGTCCTACAACCCTCCGAGATCTCTGCGCTCCTCCAATTCTGGCCTTGTGCATCCTCTATTTTAATTGCTTCACCATTGACGGCCATGCTTTCAGCTGCCTAGGCCCTAAACTCTGGAATCCCCCCCTAAACCTATCTGTCTCTCTCTCTACCCCTCTCCTCCTTGAGACGCTCCTTAAAGCCTACCTCTGACCAAGCTTTTGGTCATCTGTCCTAATATCTCCTTATGTGGCTCCATACCAAATTTTGTTTGATAACGCTCCTGTGAAGCGACTTGGGACGTTTTACTACGTTAACGACACTATATAAATGCAAGTTGTTTTATGGTGGAATAATGTTACTGTTGATATCACTCCTAATTTCTATAAAGCTAGTTCTTGCTTGGATTACATTTTAGGTCAGCCTATAAATCCACAGTGTCGTATATACCCAGAAGAAATGATCCAAACTGGAATCTCGGCAATAGATGGCATGAACAGTATTGCTAGAGGACAGAAAATTCCTATATTTTCAGCAGCGGGTTTGCCACATAATGAGGTTGGTAAAAATCTTCAATGGACCTATTGTTGTTTCATAGTTAGTAAGCTTGGTTAACACTGAATATTTTATTGGGATGAGGTTGCTTAACATTTTAACTGCTGCTGTTTAACTTTTTCTGCTCTGTTATTTCTGTTTTTGTATGGAAAATGCCAGTAACACTAGTACAAAATTAGTACATTTTCAATAGCTATCCAAAAGCTCAGTTGGTAAGTTTACTGCCCAGTATGAAACTAAGCCCCAGTCTGTGGTGTTAGCTGATCTCAATCAGAGTAGCAATTGTGATGCTACAGTTGGGCTTGGGGTTTTGATTTAAGAGGACTAAAAGTGCAGCTAGGGTTCCCACTGCTGATCACAATCCACTGACTCAGTGGAAACTGCACATACATAGACATCTGGAGGACAAGCTCGGGCTAAGCTTTGATGTACCTCCTTCATTCCCATAGTTAAACATCCTGCTAACAATCTCCATCTAGGCTGTGTAGTCACATGAACAGGGTAGTTGAGGGTAGCTAGTGCCTGTAGAAATATACCCAGTGTGAATTAATAAGAGTTTTAAAAAAAATGGGAGCAGTCGTTAGGATCTGAAATTGTTGAGTTCAATGCAGAAGGTTGTAAAGATGAGGTGCTGTTCCTTCAGCCTCAGCTGAGCTTCACTGGAACAGTGTAGGAGGCCGAGGTCAGAGTGGGATTGAGGATTAAAATGGCAAGCGACCGGAAGCTCAGGGTTATCAACTTGACTTGCCATCTTCAAAGATTTGTGTTCATAAACACCCAGGTCTCTGTTCCTGCACCCTCTTTAAAATTGTACCATTTAGTTTATATTGCCACTCCTCATACTTGCTTCCAAAATGCATCACTTCACACTTCTCTGCATTAAATTTCATTTGCCACAGTCTGCCCATTTCACCATTCTATGTCCTCCTGAAGTCTGCTACTATCCTCCTCACTGTGTACTACATTTCAGAATTTTGTATTATCTGCAAAGTTTGAAATTATATCCAAGTCCAGGTCATTAGTATATATCAAAGAGCAGTGATCCTAATACCACCCCCTGGGGGAACACCACGGTATACTTTCCTCCAGCCTGGAAAAACAACTATTACCCTCTGCTTTCTGTCCCTTAGCCTATTTCGAATCCTCACTGCCACTGCCCCTGCCCCATTAATCACATGGCCTTCAATTTTGCTAACAAGTCTATTAAGTTATACTTTATAAATGCCTTTTGAAAGTCCAGATACAAATCAACCACACGACCCTCAGCGACCATTATCCGTTACTTCATCAAAGAACTCAATCAAGTTTGTCAGAATTCCAGAAGATGAGCTGAGGCAGGCGTGGATGACTGGGAGAATATGGGGCAGAAGCTCAGCTTGGCATCAAATAGTTATACCGAGGTTGTGAACAGTCTGGTTAAGCCTGAAACAGAAACTGAGGAGGGGAATGGAATCGGTGGCAAGGATATGGAATTTGTGCCAAGGGACAAAGATGACCGCTTTGGTCTTCCCAATGTTTAACTGGAGGAAATTGCAGTTCATCCAAGACTTGATGTTGGACAAGCAGTTTGACAGCGCTGAGGGGTCCACAGTGGAGAGGTAGGAGCTGGGTGTAGGCAGTATATATGTGGAAGTTGGCCCCGTGTCTTTGGTTGATGTCACCAAGGGGCAGCATGTAGGTGAGGAAGAGGAGGCGAGCAAGGATGGATCCTTGGGGGGTCTCCAGAGGTAATGGTACAGGGCCAGGATGAGAAGCCTTGCTGGAAATGCTCTAGCTACGATTGGTTAGTTAAGAGTTTAACCAAACTGGGCAGTACTGCTGAACTGGACAATGGAAGTAGGTATTGGAGGAGGATGGAGTGGCTGCACAGAGGTTGAGGAGGGTAAATGCACCACAGCCATTGAGGATTTAACACAATTTCCTGTAAGAGACTGATATTCTTTTGATTGTAGGCGCATCGCAAATCGACAAAAGTGTTAGTATGAAATCTTAATAACTAATTTTATTTAGTCTAATTTGTGATCACCTCACTTAAAGGTTTTAAAATAATAATTGCAGCCTATGGGCCTACTAGTTGTATTACTTTGAATCTATAAACACTCATACAAAAATAAGCTGAACTCAAACTTTTGAAAGGTTCCGAGAACAACAACTGTAATCCAATTTAGTTAGGACGAAGAGGCCTAAAATATCGATGAGAAAACATTTTGGTAGTTAGCATGATTTATTAAATCATTGTACGAGAGAATAAATTGAAGTCCATGGTTTTCTGAAAGATGTCCTATCTCTGTCTCTAATAGTAGGAGACATTCTTTACCTGTTTGGAAACAAATACAGGAAACTTTGGTTTATCCGGAGGTTATATGTCCGGAATACTCGATCTAACGGCAAAAATCAGGAGCCGTTTTCTATATGTTTCTTTAGTTCTCGTTGCTTTTTTTTCCCCCCAGTCAAGCACTGCAAGGCCTGTAGCTATAGCAACAGCTTCAGCTACAGATGCTTGCAGCTGCAGCCGACTGTTTTGAAGTTGTTGCTAAGCAACAGGGTTTGTTGATTCACACGGAGCTTCTCAGTTCCGTATGTTTAATAACTCTGGTATGTCCGGCACTGTTGATGTTACGGCACCAGCTCGGTCCCGTCAGTGCTGGATATCAGAAAGTTTCCTGTATGCAGCAATGCCTCCACATCCAGAATGTCAACAGTTGGCAATTTGTTTTTTTGGCCCCTATAAAACAAACCACCTGCTGCTCAGGTAAGTTTAGAGCAGGCTATTTTTTTGTTTTTTCATGCACTTCAAGCCTTTTTTGTGCCTTGCCTTGCTTATGACAAAGTTGTTGGTAAATTCTGAAAGCTATGCTAGAACTGGATTTTGTCCTGCCTAAAACATTATACTACATAGCTAATGAGTGTGTATGTGTGTGTGTGTACATACCATGGTGCCCATAAATCTTTAAGGTAGAGAAGGTTTCACTCAATTTGAAGTACAAAAAATGAAGGAAAAGAGAGCTGGAAACTTTCTCAAATTCAGAAAGTCAAAAAATGACGGGGGTTCTGGGCGCACGAAGAACGTTACCCATAGAACGTAAATCTGCTAACCTATCTGAATTGTTTTCCAGATTGCTGCCCAGATCTGTCGTCAAGCTGGCCTAGTTCAAAAATCCAAAGATGTCATGGACTACAGTGCAGAGAATTTTGCCATTGTGTTTGCTGCTATGGGTGTAAGTGAATTAGAAAGAAGACTATAGCTGTGTAGATCTTGTTAATTGGTGTGCCAATTAAGTGTGTTGCCATTAATGATGAAAGAGTACAGTGGCAGATACAGCTCCCCAGGCTGCAGCTGTTGGTGGTCCACAATTGCTTGTGCACTGAAGGTCAGGAGATTGTCCTGTGAAGGGAGGGATTTGGTTCACATTGTCTTGAATCCTGCCAAACTAACCAGAATGGAGTTTGTAATCTAGATGGAAAGAGCAGTAATTAACATGCAGTGCTGTGGCTAAATGAGACTATATTGATCTGATGGTAGAAACCTGTCAGTCTTCATTGCAAGAGTAGCAGAAATGAACAAGCTGTTACTGTATATAGTTATAAACACAAATTCATGAAATTACAAAAAATGGTAAGTTACTCAGTTATTGTGGGTATTTTTTAAAAACTCTGACTAGGTCAAAATTTCAAAATTTTTCCACCTCCATTGTAAAATACTATAAAACTGTACTGCCATAGGGCTAAATCAGCATACATTTTGGTAATGCTGCAGTAAATTAGAAATTCTACTAAATTTTGTGTTTAAAGTTTCTTCAGTTTATAAACCATCATCACAAATCATATAGAATGGGCAGTCCTGACACATAACTAATGTGGATTTAGAATTAATATAGATGAAGACTAAGACAGCTAAATTTCAGTTTAAACCTTACTTTTGATCATCAGACTTTACTCATCAAACTTCCACATCAACAATAACAACTTGCATTTATATCAAATGCACATAGGAATAGAAATAGGTCTGTCAGCCCCTCGAGCATGTTCCGCCATTCAATTAGATCATGGCTGACCTGTACCTCCACTCCATTTATCTGCCTTTAATCTGTATCTCTTGATATTCTTGCCTAATAAAAATCTGTCAATCATAGTCTTGAAAATTTCTATTGACGTAGCATCCACAACCTTTTGAGGAGCGAGTTGTAGATTTCCACTACACTTTGCATGAAAAAGCGCTTCCTGATTTCACTCCTAAATGGCCTGGCTCTCATTTTAAGATTATGCCCTCTGGTTCCCTCACCAGAGAAAATAGTTTTTATGTATCTACCCTATCAAATCTCTTATCATTTTAAAAACCTTAATTAAATCACCCTCAACCATTGAAACTCAAGGGCATACAAGCCAGGTTTGTGAAACCTGTCCTCATAATTTAACTCTCTAAGCCCTGGTATCATCCTGGTGAATCTGTACTGTCGACCCTCCAAGGCCAATATAGCATTCCTGTGGCGTGGTACTTCAGATGGGGTCTGACTAGTGCTTTGTACAACTAAAGTATAACTTCCTCCCTTTGTATTACAGTCCCCTTGAGATAAAGGCCAACATTCCACTAGCCTCTTTGATTACTTTTTGTACCTGTGCACTAGCTTTTAGCGATTTGTGTACCTGAACACCCAAATCCCTTTGCTCCTCCACAGCTCCTAATCTTTCATCATTAAGAAAATATTCATATTTGTCTTTATTAGACCCAAAGTGGATGACCTCACTTCTCCACATTGAACTCCATGTGCCACAGTTTTGCCCACTTACTTAATCTGTCTATGTGCTTTTGTAACTTCCTCCTCCCATCAGCACAACTTACTGTGCCTCCTAACTTGTGTCATCTGCAAAAGTGGAAATACAACTCTCTACTTCTTCATCCAAGTCATTGATATATACGCTGAAAAGCTGATGCCCCAGTTCATATCCCTGGGAAACACCACTTGTCCTACCATTGCCAATCAGAGTATATTCCCTTTCTCCCTACTCTCTGTCTCTTACTCCCAACCAATTAGCAATATAATTCGCATGTTAAGAAAAATGTTTAATGCAAGTTAACTATAGTTCCTTAAATAGAGTAAGTTACATCACATTGTTGGCTTTAAAGTATAGATAAATATTGCTGCATACTTTTCCATCCACAAAGTGGTTCTCATTGGGGGTTCATCTTATTGAGGTTTGATCTCCTGTACAAAATAATACAGCTGTAGCTTCTGGGAATTTCTACCATATTTTTCCTAATCAGGGCACCATTGCCAGTATATTACCAACACTGATGGTTACAAATGCCTCTTTAAGAACATAAGAATTAGGAGCAGGAGTAGGCCATTCGGCCCTTTGAGCCTGCTCCGCCATTCAATAAAATCATGGCTGATCTTCAACCTCCACTCCATTTTCCCGCACTATCCCCATATCCTTTGATTCCCTTAGTATCCAAAAATCTATCGATCTCTGTCTTGAATATACTCAACAACTGATCATCCACAGCCCTCTGGGGTAGTGGATTCACATTCCTTTGAGTGAAGAAATTTCTCCTCATCTCAGTCATAATAGCCGACCCCTAGTTCTCGACTCCCCAGCCAGGGGAAACATCCTCCCAGTATCTACCCTGTCAAGCCCCTTAAGAATTTTATGTTTCAGTGAGATCACCTCTCATTCTTCTAAACTCTAGGGAATATAGGCCTAGTCACTCAATCTCTTCTCATAGGGCAATCCCCCCATCCCCGTAATCAGTCTAGTGAACCTTTGTTGCATTCTCTAAGGCAAGTATATCCTTAGGTAAGGAGACCAAAACTGTACACAGTACTCCAGGTGTAGTCTCACCAAGGCCCTATATAATTGCAGTAAGACTTCCTTACTCTTGTACTCCAGTCCTTTTCTAATAAAGGATAACATACCATTTGCTTTCCTAATTGCTTGCTGTACCTGCATGCTAACTTTCTTTGATTCGTGTATAAGGACACCCATGTTCCTCTGAATACCAACATTTCACAATCTCTCAACATTTAAAAAACATTCTGCTTTTCTATTTTTCCTACCGAAGTGGATAACTTCACATTTTTCCACATTATATTCCATGTTCTTGCCCACTCACTTAACCTGTCTATATCCCTTTGCAGCCTCTCTGCATCCTCCTCACAGCTTAGTTTCCCACCTAGCTTTGTATTGTCAGCAAACTTGGATACATTACACTTGGTCCCCACATCTAAGTCATTGATATACATTACAAATAGCTGAGGCCCAAGCACTGAACCCTGTGGTACCCAACTAGTTACACCCAGCCAACCTGAAAATGACCTGTTTATTCCAACTCTCTGTCTGTTAACCAATCCTCAATCTATGCTAATATATTACCCCCAATCCCTTGAGCCCTAATTTTGTATAATAACCTCTTGTATGGCTACTAAGATACAACTATCTTTTCTAACATAGAAGCCATGTTTACAGCAATCAATTTAAAATTGTACTCTCGGCAACTTTAGTAATAAAAATATAGCAAAGTTTCTTATGACATTAAAGTGGGCAAGTTTCCAATTTGTCATGCAATATGTTAGTCACCTCTATGTAGTACAGGAAACTTTCTGGTATCCGGCACGGATGGGACCGACGTGGTGCTGGTTCATTAACAATTCCGGATAACCGAATGCTATAGTAAAAGATAAGGAGCTCAGAGCTCCGTATAAAGCAACAAACCCGCTTCAAAACAATCGGCACAAGTTGCAAGCGTCTCTGTAGCTTAGCAACAGCTTCAGCTACACCCTTGCACAGCAACAAATGGAGTAAAAAAAGTAATAAAAGTTATCTGAACCGACTCCTGAATTTTGCCGGTGGATAGAGCGTTCCGGTTATTTAGGGGCCGGTTAATCGAAAGTTTCCTGTAACATGGCTCTGTGCACAACTATCCTTTGCTCCTCTCATTCAGCCTATTTATGGTCCACTTCAGAAACCCCTGTTCCCCATTTCATTCCCTTCATTTTTGTGGATTAATCTTCTATTTGGCACTGTCAAAAGCCTTGCTAAAATCCAAGTATATAACATCCACTGAGTTTCCCATGTCTCAGTTTGGTTCATTTGTTAATATTCTCACCACTGAATCTATGGGTTCAGACCACATTCTGGGGCATAATCTAGGTTGACTTTAAGTGCGGGAGAAGAATCATAGAATGGTTACAGCACGGAAGAAGGCCATTCGGCCTGTCGAGCCTGTGCCGGCTCTCTGCAAGAGCACCTCAGCTAGTCCCACTCCCCTGCCCTTTCCCCATAGCCCTGCAAATTTTTATCTTTCAAGTACTTATCCAACTCCCTTTTGAAAGTCATGATTGAGTCTGCCTCCACCACCCTTTCAGGCAGTGCATTCCAGATCTTAACCACTCGCTGCGTAAAAAAGGATTTTTATGTCGCCTTTTGTTCTTTTGCCAATCACCTTAAATCTGTGTCCTCTGGTTCTCGACCCCTCTGCCAATGGGAACAGTTTCTCTCTATCTATTCTGTCCAGACCCCTCATGATTTTGAATGCATTGTCAGAAGTGCAATCCTTTCCATGTGGTGTTAAACTGAGGCGCCCTATCCGCTTGTTCTACTAGATCAGGTGGAGCTTAAGGATCTAATGGGACTATTTAGAGTGCAGGGAGTTCTCCCAGTGTCCTGGTCAACATTGCTTCTTCAACCAACATCATCAGATTAACTTGTCATTCATCCAATTGCTGTCTATGGGATTTTGCAGTGCAAACAATGGCAGTTGCATTTACCTACATAAGTCACTTTGTTTTAAAAGTAATTCATTGTATGTGAAGTGCTTTGGATTATTTCTGAGAGCTACAAAAGGCATTATATAAAAGTTTTTCTTCTCCATGTCTTCCAAGTCCATTATTTCTTTGAAGTCCAATAAATTTGTCAAACATCACCCATCTCCCATAAAGCCAACTCGTGGTCCCCCTCCTTTCATATTTCTCTACATGCTTCATTTGTCCTCTCCTTTGGCATGTCTTCCAGTATATTCTCCAGATGTCCGGTTTAGTGGTCTGTAGTTCCCAGAGTTATTTTTAATATCCCTTTTGTATAAATCAATATTATATTTACTCGCCTCCAATTCTTCTCCTTCCCCTTCCCCTCTGGTTTAGTGATTTTGTAAAGTTATCTTCAGGGTCTGACACTTGGTCATTTCAAGTACCCTGCTATGCAGTGAATCTTTACTGGCTTCCTTGCCCTTTTTTTTAGTTGCTACATACATTTATCTGCTGTTTTGAGCTAAATATTAGATATGATTATGGTTAATATATGGGTAACCCAATTGGACTGATTCTGTTTTGAGCATCTGCATTCTGTATAACAGGTTAATATGGAAACTGCAAGATTCTTCAAGAGTGACTTTGAAGAAAATGGATCAATGGACAATGTCTGTCTGTTTTTGAATCTTGCAAATGACCCAACGTAAGTACCTCAAAATAACAGATCAGGAAGTGAGTTTTCCCTCTTGCAGCAGTTAAACCAAAAAAGGGTGTGTATGAATTAGACCGGCTTCTGCAATTCAGGAGAATAATACATTTTTTCAAGATGGCCGGTGCTACAGCTAGTGAATAAACATGCTTTCGAGGAAACTAACAGATGTACTGATACTCGTCAGTTTTTGTAGGCCAAGATATGGATAACTATCATTTTACAACCGAGAATCTCTTTCCTTGCCATTTTGTTTGGAAAATTTTATTATCATAGTAATCACTGAATTTATCTTGCAAATGCATCTTTTTCCATTATACATTTTTAAAAACTGCCATTCAAGATCTGTGAAGAAACATTCAACTGAAACTAGTTTGCCTGAAACAATGTGCACATGTCTAGATTGAATGTTTGATTAGGAAATGTATGTATTTGCAATATACTGTCGCACTATTGGTACAAAACACTCCAATACCCCCATTACATCCATCTTCTCTCAACTATCTTAACAGCAATTCATGTAAGCAGGTCTTTGCCACTATGATCTGGAATCTTTATTCTGTCCATGCAGATGTACATATTCAAGGCTAACCGTCATCCTGCTTATTATTTATTATTATTATTTAGGTGTCAACCATGGCTCAATGGCAGCACTCTTGCCTCTAAATCAGAAGGTTGTGACTTCAAGCCCCACTCCAGAGACTTGATCACATAATCCAGGCTGACACCTTAGTGCAGTATGGAGAGAGTGCAGCAGTGTTGTAGGTGCCGTCTTTCGGATGAGATGTTAAACTGAGGCCCTGTCTGCCCTCGGGTGGATGTAGAAGATTGCATGGCACTATTCAAAGAGGAGCAGGGGAGTTGTCCTGGCTAATATTTATCCCTCAACCAAAATCACTGAAATAGAAGTGCTCATTTTTCTGCACTACAACAGTGACTACTTTTCAAAAGTACTTCATTGGTTGTAAAGTGCTTTGGGACGTCCTGAGGTCATGAAAGGTGCTATATAAATGCAAATTCTTTGCTTTTTCTCACTGACTTCAAAGTAATCTTGTGCTACACTACCCATAATCTCTTCAGGATGATTAATATTGCTACACAAACCATAAGCTTATAGACTAGAGCCATTAATAACTAGTTAAAAGAAATAGTAAAACCACAACAAATGGAAAATAGTGAATGTAATATGTAAGCATAATTAGTGAGAAAAGAAAAAATAATTGCCCTTATTATTGGCCATACACAATGTGTACTGTCCGTATTGCTGGTTAAGTACTAGGAGCATCTGAGGGGCATTATAATGTCTAAACATGTTACTTTAGCCGTGGAAAACTCATTGGTGTGACCACATTTAGAAAATTACAGTTTTGGGTACCATGCCTTCAAAAGGATATTAACGTACTGAAGGAGTTTGAAAAGAAGCATAGATTAAAGGGCAAAATAGCAGCCGCCTCTACGAAATTTCTTTGATATTATTATGCTAAGAGTGAGAGATGATTCTGGGCCACACAAATGTATGCGGCAAGCCTGGTAGAGTTCAGCCTTTTTGTTGGAGAAAAGATTGAGAAAACAGAGATTTTAAAGTGCTAAGAGGCTTGGGTAATGAAAGCAGGTTATTTGTCTTAAATTGTAATCACAGAACCAGAGGAAGCAAGCTTGAAATTCAAAAATTGTGTACAATTCTGAGTACCACACTTTAGGAAGGATGTCAAGGCCCTGGAGAGGGTTCAGAGAAGGTTTACCAGGGATCAGCAACTTCAGTTATTTGGAGAAGCTGGGATTGTTCTCCTGAGAGCAGAGAAGGTTAAGGGAGACCTAATGGAGGTATTCAAAATTATGAAGGGTTTTGATAGAGCAAGTAGGGAGAAACTGTTTCCTCTGGCAAGTGAGTCGGTACAACAGCAACAACAACAATGTGATTTATACAGTGCCTTTAATGTAGTAAAACATCCCAAGGTGCTTCACAGGAGTGTTATCAAATAAAATTTGACACCAAGCCATATAAGGAGATATTGGGGCAGATGACCAAAAGTGTGGTCAAAGAGGTAAGTTTTAAGGAGCGTCTTAAAGGAGGGTAGAGAGGCGGAGAGGTTTAGGGAGGTAATTCTCGAGCTTAGGGCCTCAGCAGCTGAAGGTACGGCAGCCAGTGGTGGAACGATTAAAACAAGGGATGCACAAAAGGCCAGAATTAGAGGAACGCAGATATCTCGGAGGGTTGTAGGGCTAGAAGAGGTTATAGAGATAGGGAGGGGTGAGGCCATGGAGGGATTTGAAAACAAGGATGAGAATTTTAAAATCGAGGCGTTGCTCAATCGGTAAACAGAGGTCATAGATTTAAAATAATTGGCAAAGGAACTAGAGGGGAAATGAGGGGAAAAAAATTTCAGAGTATTATGATCTGGAACACTACCTGAAAGGGTGGTGGAATCAGATTCCATAGGAACTTTGAAAAGTCAATTGGACATATATATGAAGAGAACTAATTTGCAGGGTTATGGGGACAAATCTGGGCTGTGGGACTAAATTGGACAGCTTTCTAAGAGCTGGCACAGGCATGAATGGCCTCCTCTGTGCTGTGATCTCTAGAATCATTGTAGATCAATTCTTTAATCAAACTAGATAGGTTAAAAATACAGCATTACAGTTAAAGGTGTGCTGATCACATATATAGTCAGATTTTAAAACTGATAACAGATAATCTTACTGTTGAAACAACTGCTTTTTGCAAACGGTAAGAATTTTTGATTTTAATTTAATTTCTGTAGAAAATTGACCACGATGAAACAAATTTTATATTGTGATGAAAGAGAATGGGGAGAAATTCGGCATCGCCCCATTTGGGGCGCTAAGTTTTAAAAGTTGAAAAAATTGACGCCAGGCGCTAATGCTTTTCAACTTTTAAAAAATTCGGTTTTGCGTTCCAGGAAGGAAGTGGAGCGCTTGATTTAACACCCCACTTCCTTCCTGGAGCGCAGCAGGCAGGGCGGTAGGTGAGCAGCGCTGCACAATGGGCCGTGCAGCACTGCCGCGTTGGAAGGCTCCTTCCCTCCCTTAAAGGGAAGGGCCATTGCTGCAGGCTTTGTAAGAAAATGAATCCCCTGATTGCCGACTGCACCTCTGATCAGCCCCAAGCACTCTTAACAAAGTACAGGGCTGATCAAGCGCAGCACCTGAAAAATAGAAAAATAAGCAGAGTCTTGATGAAACATTTTTCACCTACCTCACCGGCAATCCCTTTAACTACCACTCCCCAAGCGGCCATCCGAGGTGACAATGCCTCCTGCAGCTGCTGGTTTGACGCCAGGCGATGCTGCAGGGGGCGGAAGCCAAGTTCGCATCCGGGGCGGTACCGGGGCGCTGCGCACCGGATGACGTCACGATTTCTGGGGTACAGGAGATCATGGCGTTGGGGTTTACCGCCGCCGCTAATCTGCAGGGAAAGTTGGCGGGCGTCGGTACTCTCGCCGTGCCCTGTTAACACCTCCCGGAGGCGCTAACGGGAGGCACAAAGGAGGCCAATTTCTCCCCCAATTAACCTACAGAATGGTTTGCCACGTAGCTCGGGTGCCCCCCCATGGATCATGTGGGCCGACCCAACGAATGACAGAAGGGAATCCCCATTCATGCTTATGGGGATTCCGTATGTACGGAAACCTCATAAGCATGTACTTTTACTCTTGACGATCTCAACCACGGTAGAAATACAATGTGTATATTTAAAAAAAAAAAAAAAAAAAAATGCTGGAATGCTTATTCTGAGGCTAGTACTGACCTTAATACTAATGGGTAGCTGTCTCTTTCAACAGCATTGAACGCATTATTACTCCTCGTCTTGCACTGACTAGTGCAGAATACCTTGCCTACCAATGTGAAAAGCATGTATTGGTTATTTTAACAGACATGAGCTCTTATGCTGAGGCTTTGAGAGAGGTATGTGCTCTTTTTTCCCCCTCTGAATGTTCATCTTGTATAAAGGAACAATGTCATTTGTAAGATGTTCAGTGGTAGGGGAAGTATTAATTATAGTTTAATCTATATATATATATATATATATATATATATATATATAAAGGAATCGATCTGTCCTTCTGTTTGTCTGTCCTTCTGTTTGTCTGTCCTTCTGTCTGTCTGTCCTCGGGTGTGCGTCTGTCCGGCTATGCGCTCGAAAGTTATAGAGCGTACCTACGCGTGCGTTACGTCAAAAGAAAGCTTACCGTTCCAAAACGGTCGTAAGCGTATTTACTTTTCGGTCGGACGAAAATTGTTTGCGCCTTCTGCAAAAAACCTTCAAAATTAAACTCATTATCTGCTGCTTAGCATTGATTGACTGGCGTCAAGGTTCGACCAATCCTGTGCCGTCACGATTGACCAATCCTACAGTACAGTCCCCTGATGGTTGGCCAATCGGTGTGTGTGTGGGGGCGGGACTAATCGTTTTCATCTCGGGGATGTGGCAGCCATTGTTTCACTGCTTCCAGCTCAAACTACTCTGCTCATCCAGCTTTGAAAAAGTTAGTATCTCTTTTAAAAAAAATAACGTAAGATTTACCAAAAACGTTTTATAAGTACTTTCACTTTCACCTTTCAAGGTATTAAAAGGTAGAAATGTTGCCCGGCAGCAGATTGAGAGAGGGACACAGACAGGGCCCAGAAGCCTGGGACTCGATTTAAAATGTTGCCCAGCAGCAGATTCACAGAGGGACACAGAGAGGCCCCAAAGCCTCGCACTCGATTTAAACCGCCCGGCCCAAAACAGCCCTGGCAAAGCCGGACTCCCCCAGCTAGTCTGATATAAAGGCTTTTGCTGAGTGAGTGAAACTGTCTATTAACGCAGGTTATGGGACCGAGGAGGCGATAACCTGGGAATAATGGCCCTGAATTTGCGTCGGAGGATTCTCACAGGGAAATGCCTCCGATCCGCAAATAAAATCCGCGCCTACCTGGTGATCTGGGAGGTACGGAGATTCGCGGTCCTGGGCCTCCCCGGAAGAGGCCCACGTAGCTGAGGTGCGCCCTCTGGGATCATGTGGGCCGACCCAACGAATGACAGAAGGGAATCCCCATTCATGCTTATGGGGATTCCGTATGTATGGAAACCCCATAAGCATGAATGGGAATACCCCAAAAAATACATCTACACTTCAAATAAATTAAAATGGCATTTGATTAAATATTTAAAACAAAATTGCAAATGGCCCAACTCTCCACCTGCGGATGCCCTTTTCCCGGGGATGCGGATGATCTGTCAAATTCTTGACAGATTGCAAGTTCTGCGTTTTAGCGCATGTGCTTCGCATGCCTAAACCCGGAACTTGTGTGGCCCTTACAGGCGTGTGCGCACCTCATACGCACCCGTAGGGGTCGCAAATTACGGCACATTATAAATAATGGAATGATCAAGCATGTTCCCTGTAGAATCAGCCTAGTTTGCCCTGTCATTGACCAACCAATCAACCTACTCAATCTCCAGATAGAGGCAACAACCACATATAAAGCTTCAAAGATGATAAAGCATTAGTTTGCTCGCTGACCTCCACTCCCCAAAGTTAACTAAACAAAATTCCAGGATATCAATATAGCCATGAAGCCCACGTTGTCTGGTACCATTGCACCATTTTAAATATCTGAATTGCATACTCCCTCAATCTTTCTTTTCTCCAATTAAACTGAATTCACAATTGACCTAAAATTAAAATATGTTCAGGAATCATTCTTCTCCGTGCATCACGTGGTTTTTCAAGAAGTTGTACGAAGTTAGAGTAAATCTATTATAATCATAGAAAAAGGGTATGGTAGCATAGTGGTTACGTTACTGGACTAGTAATCTAGAGGCCTGGACTAATGATCTGGACCATGAGTTCAAATCCCACCACGGCAGCTGGGGAATTTAAATTCAGCGAATTAAATAAATTTGGAATAAAAATCTAGTATCCCGTAATGATAACCACGAAACTATCGGATTGTTGTAAAAACCTATCTGGTTCACTAATGTCCATCAGGGAAGGAAATCTGCCATCCTTACCTGGTCTGGCCTATATGTGACTCCAGACCCTCAGCAATGTGGTTGACTCTTAACTGCCCTCTGAAATGGCGGCTCACCACCACCTTCTCCAGGGCAATTAGGGATGGGCAATAAATGCTGGTCTTGCCAGCAACGCCCACATCCCGTGAATGATTTTTTTTTTTTTTAATGTCGTTGGACTTGATGGCTTCATATTGAATGCTTTCAGTAAATGTTTACACCAGATTGTTTTTCCCCCCAACTTTGTTGACGCATACTTACACATTTCATACATGGTTTGGGTTTCGTGTTCCAATGTATATAACCATGCATTTATCGACATTGTCATTGCTTAACCCAGCTCGTCGTTCTTCAGAGCCATCAATTTATTTATGGGAGTCACCTAGCCAGCTTAGTGTCAGTTGGAAATTTTTTTTATACCAGGCATGCCCTCCTTCAGATCGCGGGAGGGGTCAGTCAGACAGATCGCCGGGGGTGGGGAGGGATGGTGGTCAGTTGGGCAGATAGTGGGCGTTGGGGGAGGCAACAGTCAGACAGACCGGGGGGGAGGGGTTTGCAGGTTTACTTGTTGGGTGGAGGGAGGGGGAGAAACACTCCTGCTCCTCCTGGCCCATAAGCACTGCTGTCAAGGTACTTACCTGTTCTATCTGGCCCTCCAAGCCACCCTTCAGCTGCCATGTTTCCCAAGGCCCGGGAAACCCAGCCTGCAGGTATTAAAAATAAAAGTTAGGTTGAAATTTGCCTTGCAGATGGTATCCACCGTCTACAAGGCACAAGTCAGGAGTGTGATGGGATACTTACTCTCCACTTACCTGGATGAGTGCAGCTCCAACAACACTCAAGAAGCTCGACATCATCCAAGACAAAGCAGCCCGCTTGATTGGCACCTCATCCATCACCTTAAACATTCACTCCCTCCACCACCAGCGTACTGTGGCTGCAGTGTGTACCATCTACAAGATGCACTGCAGCAACTCGCCAAGGCTTCTTCGGCAGCACCTCCCAAACCCGTGACCTCTACCACCTAGAAGGACAAAGACAGCAGGCGCATGGGAACACCACCATCTCCAAGTTCCCCTCCAAGTCGCACACCATCCTGACTTGGAAGTACATTGCTGTTCCTTCATCGTCGCTGGGTCAAAATCCTGGAATTCCCTCCCTAACAGCACTGTGGCAGTACCTTCACCACACAGACTGCAGCGGTTCAAGAAGGCGGCTCACCACCACCTTCTCGAGGGCAACTAGAGATGGGCAATAAATGCTGGCCTTGCCAGCGACGCCCACACCCCATGAACAAATATTTAAAAAATTGGAGTCTGCAGCCTTCTTAAAATATTTTAGGGACCCACCCGCCTCCTAAGGGAGGGTTAGTTGCTTGCCTGCCTCCCTCGACCCGCCTCAGTTAAAACTGGAAATAGTCAGGTTTGGGTCGGGTTGCCCATTTTTACACCCACCTGCCCTGGGGGGGGTTAAAATTACCCCTAATGTTCCTGTAAGTCAACAAATGCAGAAACTTCCTCACATGAACCTCAGTTTGAAAACCTCTGCTGTAGATATTTATTAACTTGAATTTCATTTCAGATAATAGTCCTTGAAAATCTGTCCGTTCCATCATGAATGTCATAAGTACTTTTCATAGTTTTTTGATGGCATATTCTCCACACAATGAATTATGGACCGAAATTGGTTACAGTTTGTAGTGCTTATTTAATGGTAATATCTAAGTGGAGATTGCATGCAGTTTACTGTGTTATGTTAGATGTATTTGCTCTTTAGCCTTGTGTTGAACAAGCCCACACTGCTTTTGAAAGCAATTTTGATATGGAAAACCAATTCAACACTATTACCCAAGGTTAAAAGAGGTAATTCAAGAAAATCCATTTTTGTTCAGAAGGGAAATATCTGTAGACTATTTTCATTTATTTACTAATGACTGTGGACATAACATGAATGTTGCTGGTGGTGTCTGGAGGTGAAATCACATCTATTGCTGCATAGCTCAAATGTAATTGATTGTGAACAAAGCTTTGAAGAAGTGATGACCTTGATGCAGAACAGTCTCTTCAGTTTTTGGTAAACTACATCTTTACTGTTAGTATAAGGTGATATTTGTATTACTACTTTTAGAGAATAGTCAATTTTGACCTGCATTGTGATTATTTTATATCTGTATTTTGCTATTTAACTTGTTTTAGTAGTCTATATAGTAAAACATGTGCATTTTCCCCAGCATCCACTGACTCGTTATTTTGAAGTGAGCATTCACATTTTTTGTAAATAAGTTTATCTAACTGGAAAAAAGACCAGTTTTGCAGCTAATCAGTCCTGGTCTTACTGCAGTTTGACCTGGTTATCAGATGTGCCAGGTCAAACTTTTTAAAAAAAAATAAAAAAAAATCAAAAGATGTAAAAAAAAACTGGAATTACTCCTAACAGTGTATTAATGGGACTTTACATGTTTTAATTATGTAGGTGCTGGTGAGGTTTTTGTTTTGCTGCTTGAGATTTGAATAAAGAGTGACTTACAGTTGTGTAAATTAATAATGGGGAAAAAGAACTAGGTGTTTTGGATTAGCACACAGGGTTTTCAACTTAAACAAGAGTTTGAATCTATGTCAACTGTTGCATAATGGCAGGGAGGACATAAGTTGGAATCTATGCCAAGCTATGTGATGTTCTCGCTGCCATTATACATGCAGCTTCACATTGAACGAATTACTTCAAGTGTAGTCATGATTTTCGGTCTATAAATGCAAGTTGTTGCAGTAAAGTGCAGTAGCCTATTTAAACACAAGATCCCATAAACAGCAAATCTGAGATTGTGTGATGGTGGTTGAGGGAGGAAGGTTGGCTAGGACACCAGGAAAACTCCTTGTTCCTCTTTGAACAGATAGACAGTCTCTGTTTATTGTCTCATCCAAATTGCAACACCCCTGACAATGCAGTACACCCTCAGTGCTGTACTGGACATTGGTATCAGCCTACATTATATGCTAACATCCTGAGGGGTCTTAAACCCAAAAGCTTCTGATTCAGAAGTGAAAATGCTACCAGCTGAGCCAAGCTGACGTTTTATACTCATTTTTGAATATATTCTATAGTAGTAGAGTGTATACAGGAAACTTTGTGATATCCGGCACCGACTGGACCGAGCTGTTGCCGATCTATCAAAACTGCCGGACAAACCAGCGCTAATGTTGAAGCATACGGAGATTTGCAGCTCCGTATCTGGCAACAAACACTGTTGCTTAGCAACAGCTTCTAAACAGTCGGCCATACCTTGGAAGCATCTCTGTAGCTTAGCAACAGCTTCAGAGAGACTTTGCAGAGCCTTGACTGTTGAAAAAAAAAAGCCACGAGAAGAAAAAAAAGCTAACAAAACGGCTCCTGATTTCTGCCGGTGGATCGAGGTTTCCGGACATACAACCTCCGGATAAACCAAAGTTTCCTGTATATAGATGTTTACAGAACTGAATGTCCAGCAATTCACTAAGTTTAACCTCCCCCACACCACTTTAATACTGGTAGTTAACCAGAGTATACACATGGGGCTTGAGATTGCTGGTATGCTATTCTACCAGAAGTGGGGCAGGACAGGACTTCCAGCTGCTGACTGCTGAGGGCATTGACCCAGCCCAAATCCTGGGGATGGGGTAATTGTAATATTCTGGCCAGGAGACCTACACCTGTAGGTTGCAACAGATGTGCCTTCCCCAAAGTGTTGGGAAATTGGAGTGGCACCTTGCATTCTCAAGTACTGGATCCCCTCTGGGTAGAATTACGGGATCGCCTGGAAATGTCCCCAGACACCCCACACAAAGTTTGCTGTGGATGTAGAGGCGTGGGTGGAAGACTTGATTGTGTGTGGCCCCCCCTCCCCCTCAATTGGGATTTTGGGCCCATCTTTAATGGGCAGAAATTTGGCAGATTGAATGCTACTCCAATATTCCCGCCCCTCCCACCCATCTCTGCAGGCGATCAGCCCGAGTTGAGCCCAGCCTCACCCCAGGAATTTTGGCCTTGTTTTAATATATAAAATGTGTGTGTATGATGAATGTATGCATAAAAATATGTATTTATATGATTGGACACAAAGGAGTCTCTATTGTAAGTTGGCTTCAAATATCAAGATTTTATAATTTGTCCCTTGTTTTAAAAAAAAAAAGTATATTTATGGCATCAAGCAGCAACTTAGTGGTTCTAATATTTGGTGCTAAAAATGTATACAAGTAGCTTATCTTTTACGTCTAAGGTTTCAGCAGCTCGAGAAGAAGTACCGGGTCGTCGAGGTTTCCCTGGTTATATGTACACAGATCTGGCTACTATCTATGAACGAGCTGGACGTATTGAGGGCAGGAATGGGTCCATCACACAGATTCCTATCCTTACTATGCCTAATGATGGTGAGTAAAAAGGGTGTATTTTGTATTTGATCTATAAAAGCAAGAGTGAGAGATAGCATACAAATTTTTAAAATAATGCCACATATTTAATGCAGAGAAATGTGAAGTGATGCATTTTTGAAGGAAGAATAAGGAGAAGCAATATAAACGGAATGGTACTATTTTAATGTGGGTGCAGGAACAGCGACCATGGGGGTTCACACACATTTTTAAAGGTGGCAGAAAAAAAAGCATACACAATCCTGGGCTTTATAGATAGAGGCATAGAGTACAAAAACAGGGAGGTTATGCTAAACTTTTATAAATCACTGGTTAGGCCTCATCTGGAGTATTGAGTTCAATTCTGGGCACCACCTTTTAGGAAAGATGTCAAGGCCTTGGAGAGGGTGTAGAGGAGATTTACTAGAATGGTACCAGGGATGAGGGACTTCAGTTATCTGGAGAAGTTGGGACTGTTCTCTTTAGTGCAAAGAAGGTTAAGGGAAGATTTAATAGAGGTGTTCAAAATTATGAAGGGTTTGGATAGAGTAATTAAGGAGAAACTGTTTCCACTGGCAAGAAAGTCAGTAACCAGGGGACACAGATGTAAGGTAACTTGCAAAAGAACCAGAGGGGAGATGAGAATTTTTGTTAATGCAATGAGTTATGATCTGGAATGCAATTCCTGATAAGGCCGTGGAAGCAGATTTAATAGTAACTTTCAAAAAGGAATTGAATATATACTTGGAGGAAACATTTGCAGGGCTATGGTGAAAGATCAGGGGAGTGGAAATAATTGGGTAGGTCTTTCAAAGAGCCAGCACAAGCATGATGGGTCGAATGGCCTCCTGTGCTGTATGATTCTATATTTGAATTGACAGAAAATCATGCCATTTTACCATTTCTTTTATCTCAAGAATACATTTTCTTTCAGATTAAATAGAAGTGTGCATTCAATGCTACAGGAAACTTTCGATTTACCGGCACCTAAATAACCGGAAATCTCGGTTAACCGGCAAAATTCAGGAGTAGGTTCATACTTCATATTACTTGCCTTCCTCCATCTTTTGCTGTGCAAGGGTGTGGCTGCAGCTGTTGCTAAGCTACAGAGACGCTTGTAACTTGTGGCCATTGTTCTGAACCTGTTGCTAAGCAACAGGGTTTTTTGCTTTATACGGAGCTCTCGGCTCTCGTATCTTTTACTATAGTGCTCGGTGATCCGGAATTTTTGATGAACCGACACCACGTCGGTCCCGGATAAAAAAAACTTTCCTGTAGTTTGCTATTGAAATATAATTACTATTCTAACTTGTTTTTTTCTTTTAGATATTACCCATCCCATTCCTGATTTAACTGGATACATCACAGAAGGGCAGATCTATGTTGACCGTCAGTTACACAATAGACAGGTAGGTTGCACAATAATCAGTTGGAAGGTGCCTTTTAAAAAGAGGGTTTGGAAGCAATGCACAAGTTTCAGAAATTTAATTTTGTGGTATTCAGGTGATGGATCCATAAACTTAGAAGCCTATAATTCTCGTGGCTTTAAATAGATCTATTTAGATGGATACTAGAAATTCTTTCAGATGTACAATTCAGGTTGCATTTATTCTAAAGTGTTTGTACAAATAATTATCTGAACCTACACTTAGTGATACATTTGCCTCTAGCAAAGTGGTTTTGGATGAGCAAAAGTAGCAATGTAACTCAAGACTTTTGAATGCTTAAGTCCTGAGATGCAAATGCCCCTTCAGGAGGCCATCTCATATCCATTTGAGTTGCCAGAGAGTATATAGTATAAACCTAGCCTAAATGGAGATAAAGGTATTTAAGATAATTAACCAATGTCAGGTACTGTAATTGATTAGGTCTTATTTGAACATCTGCAAAGCATGTGGGAAGAGCTGAAATGTTCTTCAGGAAGCCTGAAAGCTTTGAGATTATTTTGTCCAGCTATAACTGACAGGTAGTACATTTTGGTAGGAAGAATAAGGAGGCCATATACGCCTTGGAAAATAAATGTCTAAATGGGGTTGAGGAACAGTGTGATCTAGGGGTACAGATACACAAATCATTAAAAGTAGTGATGCAGGTTAATGCCGTAAAAATGCAAAGCACTGGGGTCCCTTTCTAGAGGAATGGAGTTGAAAAGCAGAGAAGTTATGTTAAACTTGTATAGAAGCGTGGTTAGGCCACACTTTGGAGTACTGAGAGCCGTTCTGGTCTCCATATTATAAAAAGACATCGAGGCATTGGAGAAGGTGCAAAAAAGATTTACTAGAATACCAGAACTGAGAGGTTATACCTCTCAGGAAAGATTGAACAGGCTGGGGCTCTTTTCTCTAGAAAAAAGAAACCTGAGGGGTGACCTGATAGGACTTCAAGATTATGAAGGGGTTGATAGGGTAGATGTAGAGAAGATGTTTCCACTTGCGGCGAGACCAGAACTAGGGGCCATAAATATAAGAGAGTCACTAATAAATCCAATAGGGAATTCAGGAGAAACTTGTTTACCCAGAGAGTGGTTAGAATGTGGAACTCGCTACCACAGGGAGCTGTTGAGGCAAATAGCATGGATGCATTTAAGGGGAAGCTAGATAAACACATGAGGGAGAAAGGAAGAGAAGGATATGTTGATGGGGTTAGACGAAGAAGTGTGGGAGGAGGCTTGTGTGGAGCATAAACACCAGCATAGACCTGTTAGGCTAAATGGCTTGTTTCTGTGCTGTAAATCTATCTATCTATATATATATATAAAGCGGCTCTTCTGTCTGTCTGTCTGTCCGCCTGGTCTCTATACGTTTGGAAGTTACAGAGCGTACCGACGCGCGCGTCGCCTCAAAAGAAAGCTTGCGATTCCGGACCGGTCATCGGCGTATTTACGTTTCGGCCGGACAAAAATCCCGCCCGCGGTATCCCAAAAACGTTCAGCGTTCCGCTCATTAGCATCTCATTAGCGACCGTGTGACGTCGAGGTCTTCCTACAGTTGAGTGTCGAGTGACTCGACGATTGACCAATCCTACGCTTGGGTGACCTGACCGGTCGACCAATCGGTGCGTGTGTGGGCGGGCCTTATCCTTCTGAACCGAGGTGAGTGGCCGCCATCTTGATTTTTCACGATTTTTTCCCCCCACACTTTCTGTGTGTTAGGGAACTAAGGTAAATATTTGAATTATGTGTTAGGGAATTAATTAACAATTTATTTCAGTTTTATATTGTGTTTAGCAACCCCCCCCTCCCCTCCTCACCCTCGCGCAGGGGGGGACTCGGTGCTGGTCTCCAGGCCCACTGCAGGCAGGCCTGAAGCTCCAAAAATTTCTCTATCTCTCTTCCCTCTCTCTCTCTCTCCTTCTCCTCTTCCCTCTCTCTCCTTCTCCTCTTCCCTCTCTCTCCTCCTCTTCCCTCTCTGTCTCTCTCTACCTCCCCCTCTCAGGTTTGACGGTGTCGGGGCCCGAAGTGAGCCGCTCTAACGGCCGCCAGCCCGCGGGGTTTCCCTGCCTACTCCCCGCTCTAATGGCCGCCAGCCCGCGGGGTTTCCCTGCCTACTCCCCGCGGGCCGCCTCGCCCGCGCATGCGCCGCCCGCCCGCGAGAGCCCGCTCTGGCTTTTTTTTTTAAACGGCAACCACGCATGCGCACGGCCGTTGCGCAGCCGCCTTGACGCCGGCACGCATGCGCACGGCCCCCGTGACGCCAGCACACAGCCTCGTGAGATCGCGGGGGGTGCGAGCCTCGGGAAATCGCGGGGGGAGAGAGCCTCGGGAAATCGCGGGGGGCGGGGGGGAGAGAGCCTCGGGAAATGGCGGGGGGCGGGGGGGAGAGAGCCTCGGGAAATCGCGGGGGGCGGGGGGGAGAGAGCCTCGGGAAATCGCGGGGGGCGGGGGGGAGAGAGCCTCGGGAAATCGCGGGGGGCGGGGGGGAGAGAGCCTCGGGAAATCGCGGGGGGCGGGTGGGAGAGAGCCTCGGGAAATGGCGGGGGGCGGGGGGGAGAGAGCCTCGGGAAATCGCGGGGGGCGGGGGGGAGAGAGCCTCGGGAAATCGCGGGGGGCGGGGGGGAGAGAGCCTCGGGAAATCGCGGGGGGCGGGGGGGAGAGAGCCTCGGGAAATCGCGGGGGGCGGGGGGGAGAGAGCCTCGGGAAATGGCGGGGGGCGGGGGGGAGAGAGCCTCGGGAAATCGCGGGGGGCGGGGGGGGAGAGAGCCTCGGGAAATCGCGGGGGGCGGGGGGGAGAGAGCCTCGGGAAATCGCGGGGGGCGGGGGGGAGAGAGCCTCGGGAAATCGCGGGGGGCGGGGGGGAGAGAGCCTCGGGAAATGGCGGGGGGCGGGGGGGAGAGAGCCTCGGGAAATCGCGGGGGGCGGGGGGGAGAGAGCCTCGGGAAATCGCGGGGGGCGGGGGGGGAGAGAGCCTCGGGAAATCGCGGGGGGCGGGGGGGAGAGAGCCTCGGGAAATCGCGGGGGGGCGGGGGGGAGAGAGCCTCGGGAAATGGCGGGGGGCGGGGGGGAGAGAGCCTCGGGAAATCGCGGGGGGCGGGGGGGAGAGAGCCTCGGGAAATCGCGGGGGGCGGGGGGGAGAGAGCCTCGGGAAATCGCGGGGGGGGAGAGAGCCTCGGGAAATCGCGGGGGGCGGGGGGGAGAGAGCCTCGGGAAATGGCGGGGGGCGGGGGGGAGAGAGCCTCGGGAAATCGCGGGGGGCGGGGGGGAGAGAGCCTCGGGAAATCGCGGGGGGCGGGGGGGAGAGAGCCTCGGGAAATCGCGGGGGGGAGAGAGCCTCGGGAAATCGCGGGGGGCGGGGGGGAGAGAGCCTCGGGAAATCGCGGGGGGCGGGGGGGAGAGAGCCTCGGGAAATCGCGGGGGGGAGAGAGCCTCGGGAAATCGCGGGGGGCGGGGGGGAGAGAGCCTCGGGAAATCGCGGGGGGGAGAGAGCCTCGGGAAATCGCGGGGGGCGGGGGGGAGAGAGCCTCGGGAAATCGCGGGGGCGGGGGGGAGAGAGCCTCGGGAAATCGCGGGGGGCGGGGGGGAGAGAGCCTCGGGAAATCGCGGGGGGCGGGGGGGAGAGAGCCTCGGGAAATCGCGGGGGGCGGGGGGGAGAGAGCCTCGGGAAATCGCGGGGGGCGGGGGGGAGAGAGCCTCGGGAAATCGCGGGGGGCGGGGGGGGAGAGAGCCTCGGGAAATCGCGGGGGGGCGGGGGGGAGAGAGCCTCGGGAAATCGCGGGGGGCGGGGGGGAGAGAGCCTCGGGAAATCGCGGGGGGCGGGGGGGGAGAGAGCCTCGGGAAATCGCGGGGGGCGGGGGGGAGAGAGCCTCGGGAAATCGCGGGGGGCGGGGGGGAGAGAGCCTCGGGAAATCGCGGGGGGCGGGGGGGAGAGAGCCTCGGGAAATCGCGGGGGGCGGGGGGGAGAGAGCCTCGGGAAATCGCGGGGGGCGGGGGGGAGAGAGCCTCGGGAAATCGCGGGGGGCGGGGGGGAGAGAGCCTCGGGAAATCGCGGGGGGCGGGGGGGGAGAGAGCCTCGGGAAATCGCGGGGGGCGGGGGGGAGAGAGCCTCGGGAAATCGCGGGGGGCGGGGGGGAGAGAGCCTCGGGAAATCGCGGGGGGCGGGGGGGGAGAGAGCCTCGGGAAATCGCGGGGGGCGGGGGGGAGAGAGCCTCGGGAAATCGCGGGGGGCGGGGGGGAGAGAGCCTCGGGAAATCGCGGGGGGCGGGGGGGAGAGAGCCTCGGGAAATCGCGGGGGGCGGGGGGGAGAGAGCCTCGGGAAATCGCGGGGGGCGGGGGGGAGAGAGCCTCGGGAAATCGCGGGGGGGCGGGGGGGAGAGAGCCTCGGGAAATCGCGGGGGGCGGGGGGGAGAGAGCCTCGGGAAATCGCGGGGGGCGGGGGGGAGAGAGCCTCGGGAAATCGCGGGGGGGCGGGGGGGGAGAGAGCCTCGGGAAATCGCGGGGGGCGGGGGGGAGAGAGCCTCGGGAAATCGCGGGGGGCGGGGGGGGAGAGAGCCTCGGGAAATCGCGGGGGGCGGGGGGGGAGAGAGCCTCGGGAAATCGCGGGGGGCGGGGGGGAGAGAGCCTCGGGAAATCGCGGGGGGCGGGGGGGAGAGAGCCTCGGGAAATCGCGGGGGGCGGGGGGGAGAGAGCCTCGGGAAATCGCGGGGGGCGGGGGGGAGAGAGCCTCGGGAAATCGCGGGGGGCGGGGGGGAGAGAGCCTCGGGAAATCGCGGGGGGCGGGGGGGAGAGAGCCTCGGGAAATCGCGGGGGGCGGGGGGGAGAGAGCCTCGGGAAATCGCGGGGGGGGGGAGAGAGCCTCGGGAAATCGCGGGGGGCGGGGGGGAGAGAGCCTCGGGAAATCGCGGGGGGCGGGGGGGAGAGAGCCTCGGGAAATCGCGGGGGGCGGGGGGGAGAGAGCCTCGGGAAATCGCGGGGGGGGGAGAGAGCCTCGGGAAATCGCGGGGGGGGGAGAGAGCCTCGGGAAATCGCGCGGGGGGCGGGGGGGGAGAGAGCCTCGGGAAATCGCGGGGGGCGAGAGAGCCTCGGGAAATCGCGGGGGGCGGGGGGGAGAGAGCCTCGGGAAATCGCGGGGGGCGAGAGAGCCTCGGGAAATCGCGGGGGGCGGGGGGGAGAGAGCCTCGGGAAATCGCGGGGGGCGAGAGAGCCTCGGGAAATCGCGGGGGGCGGGGGGGGAGAGAGCCTCGGGAAATCGCGGGGGGGAGAGAGCCTCGGGAAATCGCGGGGGGCGAGAGAGCCTCGGGAAATCGCGGGGGGGCGGGGGGGAGAGAGCCTCGGGAAATCGCGGGGGGCGGGGGGGAGAGAGCCTCGGGAAATCGCGGGGGGCGGGGGGGAGAGAGCCTCGGGAAATCGCGGGGGGCGGGGGGGAGAGAGCCTCGGGAAATCGCGGGGGCGGGGAGCCGGGACGCGGGGGGAGAGAGCCTCGGGAAATCGCGGGGGGCGGGGGGGAGAGAGCCTCGGGAAATCGCGGGGGGCGGGGGGGAGAGAGCCTCGGGAAATCGCGGGGGGCGGGGGGGAGAGAGCCTCGGGAAATCGCGGGGGGCGGGGGGGAGAGAGCCTCGGGAAATCGCGGGGGGCGGGGGGGAGAGAGCCTCGGGAAATCGCGGGGGGCGGGGGGGAGAGAGCCTCGGGAAATCGCGGGGGGGCGGGGGGGAGAGAGCCTCGGGAAATCGCGGGGGGGGGGAGAGAGCCTCGGGAAATCGCGGGGGGCGGGGGGGAGAGAGCCTCGGGAAATCGCGGGGGGGCGGGGGGGAGAGAGCCTCGGGAAATCGCGGGGGGCGGGGGGGAGAGAGCCTCGGGAAATCGCGGGGGGCGAGAGAGCCTCGGGAAATCGCGGGGGGCGGGGGGGAGAGAGCCTCGGGAAATCGCGGGGGGCGAGAGAGCCTCGGGAAATCGCGGGGGGCGGGGGGGAGAGAGCCTCGGGAAATCGCGGGGGGCGGGGGGGAGAGAGCCTCGGGAAATCGCGGGGGGCGAGAGAGCCTCGGGAAATCGCGGGGGGCGGGGGGGAGAGAGCCTCGGGAAATCGCGGGGGGCGAGAGAGCCTCGGGAAATCGCGGGGGGGCGGGGGGGAGAGAGCCTCGGGAAATCGCGGGGGGGGGGAGAGAGCCTCGGGAAATCGCGGGGGGCGAGAGAGCCTCGGGAAATCGCGGGGGGCGGGGGGGAGAGAGCCTCGGGAAATCGCGGGGGCGGGGGGAGAGAGCCTCGGGAAATCGCGGGGGGCGGGGGGGAGAGAGCCTCGGGAAATCGCGGGGGGCGGGGGGGAGAGAGCCTCGGGAAATCGCGGGGGGCGGGGGGGAGAGAGCCTCGGGAAATCGCGGGGGGCGGGGGGGAGAGAGCCTCGGGAAATCGCGGGGGGCGGGGGGGAGAGAGCCTCGGGAAATCGCGGGGGGCGGGGGGGAGAGAGCCTCGGGAAATCGCGGGGGGCGGGGGGGAGAGAGCCTCGGGAAATCGCGGGGGGCGGGGGGGAGAGAGCCTCGGGAAATCGCGGGGGGCGGGGGGGAGAGAGCCTCGGGAAATCGCGGGGGGCGGGGGGGAGAGAGCCTCGGGAAATCGCGGGGGGCGGGGGGGAGAGAGCCTCGGGAAATCGCGGGGGGCGGGGGGGAGAGAGCCTCGGGAAATCGCGGGGGGCGGGGGGGAGAGAGCCTCGGGAAATCGCGGGGGGCGGGGGGGGAGAGAGCCTCGGGAAATCGCGGGGGGCGGGGGGGAGAGAGCCTCGGGAAATCGCGGGGGGCGGGGGGGAGAGAGCCTCGGGAAATCGCGGGGGGCGGGGGGGAGAGAGCCTCGGGAAATCGCGGGGGGCGGGGGGGGAGAGAGCCTCGGGAAATCGCGGGGGGGCGGGGGGGAGAGAGCCTCGGGAAATCGCGGGGGGCGGGGGGGAGAGAGCCTCGGGAAATCGCGGGGGGCGGGGGGGGAGAGAGCCTCGGGAAATCGCGGGGGGCGGGGGGGAGAGAGCCTCGGAAAA